>NC_132853.1:53825819-54132839 GCF_048164855.1 Canis lupus baileyi | reverse complement strand
CTTCTTCTTCTTCTTCCTCTTCTTCTTCTTCTCATTATTATTATTATTATTAGAGAAAGAGAGAGCATGGGAAAGGGGGAGGGGCAGAGGGAGAGTGAGAGAGAGAGTCTCAAGGAGGATCCACTTGGAGCTCCATCTCACTACCCTGAGATCATGACCTGAGCCGAAATCAAGAGTTGGACATTCAACCCACTGAGCTGCCCAGGCACCTCCTCTGGCTCTTCCTTTTACCAGATCTTCACATGGGGGTCACCCCCTCTGAGAAGCCCACCTGGACCACCCCATCTAAAGTAGGAAGAGCTAATATTTTTCAGGGGCTCAGTGAATGTCAGCCACTGATACAGACTCTGAATATGAACTACCTACCTTATTTCATGCTCACAGTTTGACAAATTCACAAATCCCTCCAAAATAGATCCTGTTCCTATTTTTACTTTTATCGAAGAGGGAATTGGGGGCCGAGGGAGATTATATAATTTGCCCCAAGTCACCCAGGAAGTAGCAGAGCTGAGATGTAAATCAGACTGTCTGGCTCTGGGGCCTGTGTGCTGAACCACCTGTCCTTACTGTCCATGTATTTTCATCAGAGCATCTGTCACCATATTGAGACTTGGTGTTCTTTTATTTGTTGTACTTGTTTGTAGAGTGTCTGCCCTACAGCAAGGAGGGGGAGACTTGGTCTGTCTTTAAACTCACTGAATTCCCAGCTTCCAGAACAAGCATCTGGTAACACGATAGATGCTCACTGTGTTTTTAGTGCACGGATGACAGTTTAACTTCGTAATAGGTTAATTTACTGGTATGCTGACAAACCAGTAAGTATTCAAAGATCAGTAGCCCCCGGGCACGCACAGCTGCCACCTGAGACGATTCTGCTGCCCTGATATAGTTTGGTGGGACGTTTCCCTCTGGGATACGACACAACTGGAGGAATATTGGGAGGAAGCATTTCCAAGTCTGCCAGGATCATCGTGCCCTGTCTTGGGATTCACACAACCTGAAATTCTAAGTATCAGTGGACGTCAGCTTTAGGACATTGCAATTTCAGGGACTTGGGCCCGACCTCTGGGGAAGCTGCAGAGCCGTAGAAGGAGCTGTGCTTGCAGGAAGCTGTGCTAGGCTCTGGCTCTCCTGGGTTGGGATGCTTGTTTGCTCGTGTGGTGTCTTGTTTAAGTTCTACCAGGTAAAGAGACAGACCGAGACTGTCGGCTCAAGACTGGATGAGAGAAGACTCTGGGTCTTTAGACACAAGACAATGTGAAGTTGGGTAGTTGCAAAGATAATTTGGGAGCACATTGCTGGGTTAAAATGTATTGAATGGCTGGTTTTTTATATGCTTTTGGTGTAGGTAGAGGTAGTAAAAGAGTGGCCTACGTGACCTTTACATTTGAGAAGTCGTGCACAAGAATTGGTGTATGTATATACATATATATTTTTTTAAAGATTGTATTTGTTTATTTATTCGAGAGAAAGAGAGAGAGGACAAGCAGGGGGAGAGGCAGAGGGAGAAGCAGAACCAGGCTCCCTGCTGAGCCTGAGCAGGGAGCCTGACGCGGGGCTTGATCCCAGGACCTCGGAATCACAACCTGAGCTGAAGGCAGACGCTTAACCGACTGAGCCACCCAGGTGCCCCAAATCAATATCTTCCAAAGGGAGACCATAAAATTATATTCTGAAGTGTGAGTGCCCCAGGCAGTTAAATCTTTGGGAGTTAACCACCCAGAGTACTATGTGGTTGGAACTTGAACCCTGGACCACTTTTGTACTACCTAAGCCATCCGATGCACACAACCTGAAATTCTAAGTATCATTTTCAGATACTGAAACCTCCACTGAAAATGGAGGTTTCTGAAAATCCAGTTTATCCTCTTAGGAATTAGAGAGTGAAGGGCAACCCCCCAGGGCCCTTCAGCTCCGCCCCCCCCCCCCCCCCCCCCCCGCCATACCTAATGTGGAAATTCCCTCCAGCTGTGCCAGCAGACTGTAGGCAGCTTTGAGGGTGCTGGGGTCCTGACATGGGGCTGGTCTGTGCATTGACGTGCTGGTAATTTTCCACGTGCCCCCTCCCTGCCACCCTGTCCACATTCTGTGCCTTAAGGTGGACCTCTGTGGGCTGCCTCACTGGGCTCTCTGCCCCTCTGGCCCTGGCCGAGTTACCTTACAGCTATAGCTCCCATGGAGTCCCACCTTCCCCATGGCTGTGGCTCTTGCTGAGCTCTAGAACATCATCTTCTCCCTCGGCCCTTGAGCTCCAGGGCTGGTAAAGGCTTGCACCTGCATGGAGCGTCCGGGCGCCTCATCCATCTCTGGCTGATGCCCTTACGCCCACCCACACCTCTGTGCATAGTTCCTTCATTACATTCATTTCAGTTAAACCCCTTTGAGTGTGCCATCTGTTTCTGGCTGGACCAAGAGCGATACAGATGGTTACACACCGAGGATTAGTGGCACGATCCCCTCCTTCTGGTTAGCACCAGGCCCCTGGCCACCCATGGTCTCACACTGGGGGCAAAATAAAGGACTAACTCAGCAATTTCTAACATGTCACGAACTGCTAAGCTTCTAGAATGTTTCGGCAGTATGAGGCTCTGTTTAGGAAGGCGGGAAGTGGTATCCCAGGTCCGTTCTGGAGGAGACCAAAGTTTAGTTAGGCTTGGCAGGGAAGGAAAGCCCCTTCTCCATAAAGGAACACTCCGTGTAGACAGAAGGCGTGTACACCTTATCGGCAGACACACATAATGCATTTACTTTTCTGCTCTGGACCGGCTTTCATCTTGCATCACGTGGCTGGTGGTGTTAGTGCCAGCTAAGCTCTCTACTAATGGCAGGATTAGAAGCTACAGTTTAATATTAGCCAATTAGAAAATGGTCAGTTGTTTAACAACCAAGAAGTTTCTGGTCTTTTTTCTTTTTCTTTCTTTTTTTTTTTTTTTGCTGTGATTGAAGGTGAGGGAAACCTGCTATTTACTGGGTTACTTCTGTGTGCCTGATAACATGATAAATTATTTAAGATATTTCCTTTGATCCAGACTCTTACGCAACCCTGTGAGGTTCGTACTGCTATCCCTGGTTTGCAGACGAGGAAGCGTGGGCTCGGGACGGTCACGTGGAAGTGTACTGTGGCAGAGTGGTTCAGAGTGCAGGTTCTGGTCGAGTGGTGCAAGTTTGCCACACCTCGGTTTCCTCGCCTGTGGAGTGGGTGTTAGCACCTGTGGGAACTGAATGAGATGACGCCTGTAAAGTGCCCAGCACAGAGATTGGTCCATTTTGAGCACTCCAAATATTAGCTCACTTTTCTTTTCTGGTTTCAGCGGTCTGATTTGTAACTAAGACCCTGTTTTAAGCAGCTAGACTTTTTCATTAGGTTTTGATTTTGAATGACTGGAACGAAGATGAGAGGGTGATAAAAAAAAGTTCTTTTTTTTTTTTTTGACCTAATTCTAAAGCACTTGATATTTCCCTGTAATCACTTCTGCCATCAGCGGGACCTGGCACATCCGTATGGCACTCTGGGAGCACCCCCTTCACCGTGTGCTTTGCCGTGACTCAGCCGTGCTCTTTAAACTCGGCCCCAGAATCTGGAGGCCATCATATTGGGTCATTAAGGATCAGTCTATGGACCAAATGGCACTCAGCAGTGGTTATCTATTTTAAAATGTTGTTTTTCTCTTGCTACCAAATGATTGCTAAGATATCTAGAAAACATTTTTGTCGGCTTTTCTTTGGGCTTAGCGTTAAAAAACAATTCTAAAGCTTCTAGTTCAGAGTGTCAGGAAATCTGGAAAGTATGGGTTATCTCGTGACCTAGGACCATCGCCCATCGTCCTGAATGTGTAGAGTCTCTTTCAGGGGTAGGTGGGAGCAGAAGGGAGCTCACATAGGTGGCCTAGTGAACAAACTTCAGTCTAGGTCCCTTCGATGGATAGTATGATTTCATGTGAAGGTAGTTTATAGTACGGTACACTTGCAAATAAAAAAGAAATAAAGTCACTAAAAAGCAGTGTTTGCTTCTTGCTTTCTGGTATAGACAGGCAATTACAGCAGCAAAGATAGAGGCCAATTTATCTGACATACAGAGGAACGTACACATTCACAAAGACAGAGCTTATTTGAAGGCAAAGGCAGTTTTAGCAATTTCATCTCAATACTGGACATGCAGGAATTACACGTTAAGAAGAATAACCACATTCAAAATACCACAGGAATAATAAAAATAGCTTGCGTGCATACCTATTCCTGACATATTAAAAACATCAATCACATCACGTCACTGACAGTGTTTTTGCAGTCGGGGCTGCTGAAGGCTTTTCTGGATGTCCCCAGTTTCCTTGTCAGGAGCATGGAAGGAGAAAGAAAACTCAGTAAAGCCTTCCTGGGAAGGTAGGAGGGGGCCCAAAGGTTCGGATTTCCTGACCCCCCACCCCCCACCGTCCAGGAGGAGGATGCAAACCATGTCAGTGCTGCTCAGAAGAACAGAGAGGGGTGACGGGTGGTGTGAGTGCCCGTGTAGGACGGGCTTTCAATCTCCCACGATAGTGATTGATGTACTATTTGTAGAAACCCACTGTTGTTCCCTGGTGAGTGACAGCCAGGGAGTGATGGACAGATTACGGAGTAAGTATACTAGGAAAGACGCCACACGCGTTAAACTATCACCGAACATGTTGTCAGAGTCAAGCCCGTACTCTGTTCTTTCTTGCTGACATGATTCTCAGGCTGTTGGAAGGTGGAATGGAGATATTTATTTATTTTTTTATTCCTGGAGAAATGGCTTCCAAATCATTCTGGAGAGTCGGATTGTCTGCTTTGGGCTTGCCATGGGATAGGGTGAGTATGGAGGCCGCTCACAGCATTTGGTTGTGTTGGCCGGGCTGGTGGATTCTCTCCTCCTCCAAACCGATGGGAAAGCAGCCTCCATTAGCTGGTTGCTCTTATTAGGAACCGTTTTCTTCCATTCAGCTGTGCCGTGGCCCGCTCCTGTCTGAGGCCACACCACTAGCAGAAGCTGGGGGGTGGAAGGGGGCAGGAATGAGGCCTGGCTCTGCATCATCCACCGGGGGGATGGATGCCTCTGCTGACTATTTCCTTCAGAATTGGTTCCCACTTTCTCATTTTGTGAAAACTAAGGTGTGCCTTTCTATTGTTTAAAGGTGGGCATTGCGGACTTCTCAAGAGAAGCCATTTAAAAAATTTCAACGTAGGTATATGTTTCCATAAACCTTAGAGAACACTGTTTTGAAAGACGGGTGAACGAGATGGCTAAAGGACATGAACTCTGATGAGCTAGATTTTTAGAATGTGAGACTTCCTGCTCACAGGTGCCCTGTCTCCTATCTTGACGTTACCCGAGGACCTCTGGAGCTCAGTGGACTTGGCATTCCTGAAGGCCGCCTCTGACATTAGGCTTCGCCGCTGACACAGTCTGTCACTTCAATGCCTTGCTTTGGCGCTTCTCCAGCAATGAGGGTTGACTTCATTGATCCTGGAGGCAGTTAAGGAGGCCCTTGAAATCCCAAATCCTCTGGAAACCCATTTCCACGTTGACCCAACAGCCCAGAACCATGTTGCTGATGGCAAACCAGATTTTGTATCTGCTCCATTGGACCAGAAATACTCTGTTTGAGGTTGAGGAGGGATGGGTTTCCCCGGCTGCAAAGACCGCCCCCAGCAGCAGCCACATGCAGCATGGTTGAGGATGTTGTCACCTCTCAGCCCACAGGCCCTTTAGAGTGAGGAGAATGCAAAAGAAGGTCATGTGAAGGTGCAGAGGAAAGGAAAAATGAACCGTCTGTGGTTAGTTGCCTCCCAGAGCAAGCCTGTGGTAAATACTATAGTGCCTAGCCACCTGGGAGTTTGGAAGATTCAGGAGACTATTTTAAGCTGCTAAAAAGCATTTCAGCTGAAGCCAAACAAAGTGAGTCTTTATCCAATCTGAGTCTTTGCTCCAGAAGTATCTGGATTGCAGATGGGCAGCACAGCTCTCTTCCCCATCGCATACTGGCAGGTACTTAAAAAGCACACAAAAGGAGTTGATGTAGATATCCTGAACCATGGAAATGCATTGTAGCGGGATGATGGACAAGGGGAAGACTTCTTTTATGGTGGAGAGCCTCTTTGTGGAGGTGTGCTCATGCCTGAGGAAGAGAACTGCAGTTCATTTTCTTGGTGGCCAAGCATCTCCACTTCCCCCAAAGTGTTCAACCTCAGATTTCTATTAAGAATCATGGAGGCACAAAGCTATACTAATCAAAATAATATGGTATTGGCATAAAAACAGACCAATAGATCAGTGGAGCAGCATAGAGCACCCACAGATAAACCCACATATACATGGTCAGCTATGACAAAAGAGCCGAGAACAGACAATGGGGAAAGGACAGTCTCTTCAATACACGGTGTTGAGAAAACTGGACAGCCACATGCAAAAAAAATTGGACCTCTTACACCACAGACAAAAATCAACTCAAAATGGATTAGAGACCTAAAAGTAAGACCAGAAACCATAAAACTCCTAGAAGAAAACATAGTAAGCTCCTTGACATTGGTCTTGGCAATGATTTTTTTAAAAAAGATTTTTATTTATTTATTTGGAGAGGGAGAAAGAGAGAGAGTGAATACAAGGGTGGGGGGGGGAGAAGCAGGCTCCCCACTGAGCAAGGAGCCCAGTGCAGGGCTCGATCCAGGGACTCTGGGATCATGACCTGAGCCAAAGGCAGACACTTAACTGACTGAGCCCCCAAGTGCCCCTTGGCAATGATTTTTTTGTATTTGATACCCAAAGCAAAGGCAACAAAAGCAAAAATAAATGAGTAGGACTACGTGAAGTTAAAAAGCTGCTACAAGGCAAAGAACAGAATGAAACAGCAGCCCACTGACTGGGAGAAAACATTTGCAAATCATATCTTTGATAAGGGGTTAGCATCCAAAATATATAATGAACTCATAAAACTTAATAACAACAAAAATTTGATTAACAAGTGGGCAGAGGATCTGAGTAGATATTTTTCCAAAGAAGACATACAGATAGCTATCAGGTACATGAAAAGATGCTCAGCATCACTCATCATTAGGGAAATGCAAATCAGAGCCACAATGAGATACTATCTCACATTTGTCAGAATAGCAATTATCCAGAAGACAAGAAAGAGATATTGGCGAGGATGTGAAGAGAGAACCCTTCTGCACTGTTGGTAGGAATGTCATTTGGTGCAGTCCCTTGAAAAACATTATGGAGGTTCCTCAAAAAATTAAAAATAGAACTACCCTATGGTCTAACCGTCTCACTTCTGGGTATTTATCCATCCAAAGGAAATGAAAACAGGCTCTCAAAGAGGTATCTGCACCCCCATATTCATTGCAGCATTATTTATGATAGCCAAGACCTAGAAACAATGGACGAACGGATAAAGAAAATGAGATATACATATATATCTCACGTATATCTCATATATAATATATATGTGATATATATATAAAATGTGATATATATGTAATATATAGACACACACGCTAGAATATTCAGATATAAAAAAAGAATGAAATCTTGCCATTTGCGACAACATGAATAGATCTTGAGGGCATTATGCTAAGTGAAATAAGTCAGAGAAAGATAAATATGATATGATTTCACTTATGTGTGGAATCTAAAACAAAAGAACCCACCAAACCAAGCTCATAGATCCAGGTGACAGACTGGTGGCTTCCAGAGGCAGGAAATGGGGTGGGGGCGAAATGGATGAAGACGCTCAAAAAAATAGATTTCCAGCTATAAAATATGTAAGTCAAGGGGATATAAGGTACAGCATGGCCGCTATAGTTAATAATACTGTATTGCCTATTTGGAAGTTCCTGACAGTAAATCTTAAAAGTTCTCATCACAAGAAACAAAGAATTCTGGAACTAGGTATGGTGATGGATGGCCATACCACTTGGACTTGCTGTGGTGCTCATTTGCATTTGTGTGCAAATATCAAGTCGTTATGTTGTATAGTATACCTGAAACAAATATAATGTCTGTCAATTATACCTCAATGGAAAAAAAAAAGCAACACAGTGGGGAAGAAATGTCTGTTAGGATCTGTCTTCTGTGGGTATCCATTTGAAAATTGAGTGATTTTTCTGTAAAGAAATTGTGTGTTTTTCTTGTGCAGAACTATTGCCGTTAGCAGAATATGTGCTTCCAGTTGGTTGACTAGTGGGGATGATTTGTAATTTTGCCAACTTTACTTTTATTTATTTTTTTTAATTGAAGTGGCCTGCTATTTGCAGGGACAGCAGGGTGGGGCAGGAATGCAGTCGATGACCTGGCACGGAGTCTTTGCGTGAAAAATTGGCTTATACACGACATCCCCTCCCATTAAAAAAAAAAAAGGAAAGAGTGTATATCCCTAGACTTTAAATGAGTTAGTCAAATTATAGTTCTG
Organism: Canis lupus baileyi; assembly: GCF_048164855.1. Lineage (NCBI taxonomy): Eukaryota > Metazoa > Chordata > Mammalia > Carnivora > Canidae > Canis > Canis lupus. The sequence continues at coordinate 54,124,416 of NC_132853.1, read as the reverse complement.
TTCCTCCATTGAAAGCCTTGGAGAATCCCTGCATTGGAAGTCTTGCCTACAAGATGTAGAAGGCGGATTGTGTGTGAGTACGTGTGCATCACGTGTGTGTGCCACACGTGGGCTCCACTGCATCACCTGTGTGCACTGCATCACCGGGGTACCTGTGCCTGAGAGCACAAAGTGTGGTGAGCCTTAGGAGACTGTCCCTTTGTCCCGAGAAATAGGATGCCGGTGAATGTTGAGTAAACAACCAGGCCTTGGTTATGTTGTCAGAGAGCCACTTGGGTTTCTTGTTGAAAATAATACCCATGGGGAAAAATATCTGCCCTCTCAGTGATGGCCACAATCCCTCGCTTGGGGACAGGAACCTCCATGGGAACTGGTACCCCAACCATCAGCGAGGAAGGGGGAGCACCCCAGGAGTGGCATTGCTGCTCCTTCGAGGTGCCTGGTGCATGGACAGGGAGCCCTGGAGAGCAGACGTGGTGAGCTTGCAGGTCGTCCAGTAGAGCTAACCGTGGGTCCTCCTCTTTTGAGACTAGCAATTTCCCTCAGGGACCCTGTTCTGGTCACTTTGCAATCTGATCTTTGTAAGGTCCTGGGACAACTGTGTCTCCTGTGTTTAGGGTTATGACTGTCTGATTTGGTAAACCACAGCTCAGCTGCCTTTTTTCCTTCCATGACTGCCCTGCAAGGGACCTGCTCTGTTGCTTAAGCAATTGGAGGCCCCAGTCACCGAATAATGGGAGAGGGCAAGGCTGTGACACGCCATTTCAGATTTCTCTTGGAGTAGATCTTGCGTTAGGCTCCTCAACAGGCTTTCCTAGCAAGGACAGGGCCATTTTGTCTGACCAGTGCTGGTAGGCCCAGGGGCAGACGTGAGCCACCTCTCCTCACCAGACACCAGTATCCTGGCAAAGGGGTCTTCTTTCCCTCTTCCGTCCTCTCAGTAATACCAGGGAAGAGGAGGGATGAAAAGCTAAAGCATCTCTCCCTTCCTCTCCAAACACCTGAAGTTGGGTCTGTGTGATCCATCTCCTGCTGAAAATCTCTGTCCGACAGGAGGCAGACGCCCACCGAACCCAGGGAGCAAGCCACAGCGTTTCACTTACCATACTCACTTTTAATCCCAGGGGAATCAATAGTTTTATATTCAGCTTGCTCAAGTCCTGGCTAATGTTTAACTCTGTTTTGAAGCAACAGCCCAGATACATGCAACCTGACACATCCAAGGGAGAAAACTAGCTGATCAGCCTGTGCCCGGTTGCTGAGGAGTTAACAGAGGCACAGTGGCCGGTAGGGGTGGGGGACATGAACACTTGTCCCGCAGTTGCTATTCCCAACCCTAACCGGTCTGCTGACTCAGGTAATAGACCCACGAAAGCTTTTCGGCTGTGAAGTAGAATATAATCCCCGGTGCCTGCTTTCCAGATGAGCTGCTAGGAAAAAAAAAAAAATGAGACTCGGCCTGTGGGAATGTTCCAAGAAATCCACATATTAGAAGGAGAATAACCAGTGAGGTGAAGATTTGCTCCGATAGGATATTTGATAGAGAACTTGATGTTTTTGAACCTGGTAGAAATGGGGATCAGACAAGTGACCAAATATAAATTATTACTTACAAAGCTCAAATGCTTGGCTTGCCACCTGTGGTGATTTTTACGATGCCACATGGTCCAGAAACACTAATGGGACCTTCCCAACCATATATGGAGCCTTTCGATGATTCTCTTGCCACCTTCCTTCAACTAGGCAGGAGTTCATTTCTGCCTTCCCTCCTCACTTAGCTGTCTTGATTGAACAGTCACACTTGGAGCTGAAGAGGAACATGCATCCCCACAGACGTTCCTTCCTACCTCTCTCAATGACCAGACTGTACACTTGCCCGGCACGGTGCTCCTATCTAGCAATCAACGCTTGCATGCTGCCGTGGGGAGGAGGTTAAATCTGTGTAAGCAAATAGACTCCAGTTCACTGCCAGCTTTGGAAGTCTCACTCACCAGCCCACATTTTCTTCTCTGCATAGCATTTGTGATAGATAAGTAAATCCATGAAAAAAAAAAAAAAAAGAGGTATAGTTTAAAAATGAGACTGCGGGAAAAGCTGCTACCCGCAGTGCATGCAGTCAAATCCCACCATATAACTTAAGGAGAGGTCAGCTACAGGTTCTGCTCAGCACTTGCTAGCAGCCTCAGCTAATCGAGAGTAAGGATTCCTCTTCTTCCTCTTCCCCTGCTGCCTCCTGCCTCCTCCTCTTTCTTCTTCCAAAAACAAAGGAAGGAAATGCAGTGTCCTCTATCCCCCAGTGGCCTTCTCCTTGTCCACCCAGACTGTCCCAAGCTATGGCACGAACTCCACGTTCGATAGTCCTCAACCCTCTGTGTTACCGAAACACAAACCAGCATCATTCAACACAGGCCACAGTGTCACATTCTCTTTCCTGATAGCTCTCTCACCAGATCCACTGAGGTTTAACCAGCTCTTAATTACCCACGTTCATGGGTAGGTTAAATAGTAGCTCGCATGATCCAAATGATCAGCTGCCCTCACATCAATGGAGTGGCATTACTTTTTGTTCTCTCCCAGCATCCAGCAGATTTATGTTCATAATTAAATGTTGAGTTGAGGCTAAGCTTACATATTAGAATTAAAATCGTATTAACATTTAAATTGAAACGCTTATTCCCTCTTTCGGAAGAAAGAAAACCACCAGAAAGCAAGTTATCCTTGAAAGAGGTATTTCAAGAAGTAGAGGATTCCTTTTCATAGAGAAGCAACCTGCCTGCTGATTTGGACAGAATTATAGCTTCAGCCTTAAAGGCCCATTAGAATGACCATCGTGCTGATGAGCACCGACTGTATACCTGGATATGCATTTTGTTTGAAGACTTTAGATGGCTGCTGTGGGCCGTGGCCTCCTTGGAGGCAGTGTCTGATTGCAGGGGCCTGAATGCTACAGAGTGAGTCTGTCTTCCCTGAAATTATTTCCACCAGTTCTTGGTCCCTTGGAATCACTTCCCTAAGTAAAAACAAACAAACAAACAAAAATCAGCATTTATTCAAAGGCCCTGGGACATCTCATATTATTAGTAATGGTAAAGTTGGGTTTAAAGCATTTCCTTCCAAATCTCTGCTTGTTTTTATGGCAGAGGAGGGGGAGGAGGAGGAGTCACCTTCTATCAGTTGTGGCTGCTAGGAAGTCCTGAGCGGAACTTGTAGCCAACCTTTCCCTCGGTGATGGCCAGAGATTTTACTGCGTGCACTTCTGGGTCACAGCTTTCCTTAGGGTTTCATCTTATAATTGTACCTCTTTTAACTTTTGCACGGATTTACTTATCTATCGTAAATATTACTGAACACGCTTATCTAGGCTGCAGAAGTGCTCCAGGGAATGAGGTGGCATGAATAATATAGACAGAATGAAGGCAGCACATTACCAGCGAGAGCCACAGGTAGAGAGTTCTTACTCATCCTGTCAAACAGCCCTTGCTCAGGGAGCCAGGAGAGGAAAGCTCATTTTTACGATAAAATCTATATGTGAGACACTAAGAGCGAAGCTTTCATAGAAACCCAGAGATGATGGCATCGGTGCAAACACCTGAGTGTGTATTTCTTCCTACCCTGGAAATGGTGATCAGTGAAAGGGGCACCATCTCTTTTCTTAGCGTTTGTACGTGAGCCCATCTACCATTTCGGGGACAGAAAAATGTCACTGATGGTGTGAAGTGCCTGTCTGTGATGACCGTGCTTGAGGAATAGCTCAGAGCATCTGTAGCATTAAAGGTGGATGTCTAATGTGTCTACCCTGGGCGAGGAAGGTGGCACAGGTGTACCTGAGAGGCACGGGACTCCCTCCGACACTCCTACCTGTGCACCTGCTCTGGGCTACATATTGTGGGGCTGGCGGACATGTTCATGTTTTAGGGACTGGGTCCTCCGGTCTTTAGGGCACTGATTTTTTTTTTTTTTTTTTTTAGTGCCTAGCTTTGTTTCAACTCCTTAAAAAAGAAAAAAAAAACATAGAGGAGTCATTGAACTGTACGTAGTTCCATCTTCTTTCATTAGGAAGCCATGTCTGGCATTTTTTTTTTAAAAAGAATTTCATGGTTTCTCGTAAAGGTGTAATTTTGCTTTATTCTTACTCATTTATTTTCATGGTGGGGAAAATAAAATGCTTTCCCCTCGAGAATCGAGAATCGTGGTCCATTTTTTGCCTTTCGTATTGGTGATTTCCTCCACTCTCCCCTTCCATGGCTCCCTAAGAAAGACTAAAGCAAATTAAGAAAAAAATGCAATCTTATTACAAAGCAGGCTTTGTCTTGGTAAATACAATAATGGATGACCCCAACCATTTAAGTCCTTTTGGATAAATGTATAATTCTTTGATTATATCTTAAGAAGAGAAAACACATGAATTTATGTTCTGGGTCCTCAAATATCTTCTTGATCTAACTCACCTGATATTAGTAAGGCTAATACCCAGGGTGGGGTCGGGGTGGGGGAGCAGAGAGGGGTTTGAGATACTGGGAGCTTTAAGGAGACTTCCTTAAGAAAAAAAATACAAAAGTATCTTACTTTTACGATTTTTTACAAAAACACGTGATCATGTGAAAATACTGGCCAAGCATGAGAGATCCCTGAAGCTTAAACTTTATTGGCTTCATGGCAAGTCCATTTCTGCGGGTACCATATTGTAATAAACGTCCACCTATACTAGGCACACTTCAATCTGCTACTCGTGTACTTTTGAACACAGGAAACATAGGTAATGACTACACAGGGACTAGAGAAGAGTAGAATAGATAAGTATAAATATAAGACCACAAGATTACATATTAGGTTTTAAACACGCAGATAGACTTTTCTATTTTTGTTGAGCTTCACCATTTCTACAGATCAGACCCAAGCGTGATCTCTTCTTCTCCTGACTTGGAATTGTCTGCCTGCATTTAAATGTTCACTTTAAGTGGGGGGAGGGGTGTCATCAATTTAATACATTATCATTCACTCAGACACTGTTCTCTGATTGGACTCATGCTGAGCAATTTCCTATTCTAGAAGCCAGGTGTGATGGGTGGGAGGAAGGAAAGGGGGCAGAGGGGAGGGAGCACTTGCCACTTGGCAGAGCTTGGCATTTTATTTATTTATTTTTCAGGCAGTTCAGATACTGGTCTGGAGGTCTCCATTGAGGAGGGTCCTCTGGGTCTCCGTGGTCTCATTCAGCCGGGATTTGTCCTGCTTACTGTCACTCCGTTCCCCGTCATCTGGGCCGCTCACCTTGACCAAGCAGAGGACATTCTGGAAGCTCTTCTTGAAGTTGTCAGACAAGAAGGCATACAGGATAGGGTTGGCACAGCTGTTGGCATAGGTGAGGACCACCACAAAGTCGAACATGCCTTTAAGGGCTGGTGTGGGACTGATGGCCACAGAGACAGAGGAGACATTGAATATATAGAAGGGAAGCCAGCAGAAAATGAACACAGCCACCACTATGGACACCATCCGGGTGACCTTCTTCTCAGACTTTTTCCTCTTGGAGGAACCCACGCGGATCCCAGAGGACTTCACCTTGATGATAATGAACAGGTAGCAAAGACAAATGATGGTGAGGGGCACCAGGAACCCCAAGATGAAGGTGTAGATGATGAACCCTGTGTACCACGCCCCAGATTCACCTGGCCAGTTGATGGTACAGCTGCTTCTCCCCCATTGGTTGCTCCGAAGCCCAGCATATATCATGATAGGCAAGATGACCAGCAGGGAGACTCCCCACACGGCCACATTGACCATCTTGGCCGTTCGGGGTCTCCTCCACTTGGCCGACTTGATGGGGTGGACCACAGCCAGGTATCGATCGATGCTCATGACCGTCAAGCAGAAAATGCTGGTGAACTGATTGATGCCATCCACAGTCATGACCACCCGGCAAATGGCCTTGCCAAAGGGCCAGTGGACCAGAGCCACCTGCATGGCCAGGAAGGGCAGACCCAGCATGAAGAGCTCATCTGCGATGGCCAGGTTGAGGATATAAATGTTGGTGATGGTCTTCATCTTGGCATAGCGGAGGATGACATAAATGACAAGTGTGTTGCCACACAATCCAATGATGCAGACCACAAAATATATGAATGTGAGGACTGCATTGCTGGTCAGGTCATAGTATGGCTCTGTCTGGTTTGAGCTGTTGGCCGCTACCACAGAGCCATCGAGGTCAAAAGGAGGGGAAACCCAAGTGTGGCTCTCATTGAGTAGCTCATACTCCATATCCATGGCTGCCTTACACTCTTAGGCTAGTTCCAGCCAGCCAGAGATCGTATTCTCACCTTAATGTGTCCTGAAGGCAAAGGATCCGGTATGACATCTGCAAGGAAAACAGGAAGATGGGCCCATCAGTCAGAGGCTACTTAGGCTTTCACCAGCCTTCCATGTTTCTGATTTACTCTCTCAGACTCTTCAGTTGAGAAGTGTGTTATCTGTCTACCTCAACATTAGAGGGACCAGCCCATTCTACTCAGGATGCTGACTTTTTGAGTTGTTTTTCCAATGGGGGGAGGGGGAAGGGTTTGGGTTAAGTCATCATAGTTTATCTTGTCATCTCTGGTGACGCACATGTGGGAGATGGCTGTGGCTGCAAAACACACACATACACACACAAAAAAAAAACAAAACAAAAACAAACAAACAAAACAACAACCCGTACTTTGATTCCTAAGAAGTTGACTGGTCCAGACGGTAAAAAGGCAGAGTGTGAAGTCCAGCCCCTGACTCAGAGGGATCTGACACCGGCATTCTTGGCCTGCTCTCGGTGAGGACATCTCCGCTGACTTGCTGACTGCTTTGGAGTCTTTCCATTCTGAAAGCCCCAGAATGGAAAAATCCTGGACTTTAGAGGTAAAACAAACCAGGGTTCCACCACGAAGCCTATGTGACCTCGTGTCGGGCGCTTAACCACTCTGACTCTCGTTGGTTAATGCGCACGTCAGGAAGGTTAAGGGATGAAATGTGTGTGGAAATGCCTAGCATTGTGCTAGGCTCATAGGACTCAAAAAACCTCGTCTTTCCCCCTTTTGTCCTCTACCGTCTCATTTATCTGTAATTTACCAAAAGCTGCCCACATAATGAACAAGTTTATGGTCTTAAATATTAAAAATAAAAATCTGGCTGGCTTTTATATTTCAAACGCATGATTTAGTTTATTTTGTTTCTTCTGTTTTCGTTTCTCCAATACCCAGTGCTTGACCTCCACATGCTTCAGAGAGTCCCTCAGGGGGATACTGCTCCAGAATGCTCATCTTCTAACACTCAGGCGTATTTGCCTGGGATCCCACCAATTAAGGAGGAAAATAGGAGCCAGGCCTGAAGGAAGCAGGCTCATTCACAGAAGTGAATTCCAAACAGGACCGTTGCTCATTTACACTCATTAGCCCTTTGATCTTCCCACCCGTCCTATGAAGTAACCATCCCCATTTTACAGATGAGAAACCAAGGCTTAGGGAATTGAAGCAATTTGCTCCCAGTCCCTATATATAACTGGTGGAACTGAGATTTAAACACGGGACACCCGACCCTGCTGCACTTTTCACAGCATCCTATCTGCTGCTCAGTGGGCTGGAAAACGAGTGGCAGATAATTAGACTTTAAACAGTTTAAAACAGCTGACTCCTGTTTGACCATCATGCTGGGAAAGTAACTGTAACACTACCGGCTTGGCCTAAGATCTAAAACAATAGCTCATCACATAAGTAAATGAATATCTACTGTCATGCAAAAATCAGCACCGGTGGGGCGGGGAGGTGGGGGGCTTCTTTTTCTGCACTCCAGGGATACAGGAATGAACAGGACAGGGCTGGTGCTCTCCAAGAGGTGACAATTTAGGAGGGGAGACCGGCAAGGAAGCCAGCTCATCTAGGGTGTGAATTGTGTGGAGAAGTGAACGCAGGGTTTAAGAATGCCTTCCTTGGGGCTCCTTGGTGGCTCAGTCGTTAAGCGTCTGCCTTGGGCACAGGTCATGATTCTGGAGTCCTGGGATCGAGCCCCCCCTCTACGGGTTCCTTGTTCAGTGGGGAATCTGCTTCTCCCTCTCCCTCTGCCTCTCCCACACTCATGTTCTCTATCTCTCTCAAATAAATAAATAAAAAAGAATGCTTCCTCTTCTGGAGGATTCAGAGGAGGCTTCATAACAGTAATATTTGGGCTGAGTCTTGAATATATGAAGAGTGAAGCAGGAAGGGCAGGAAGGAGGTCATTCTGGGAAGAGAGAGGATGGTAAAGGCATAGTGTGCCCAGCATACAGTGGGAATAATTCACTTGGCAGACACATTTCTCCGGAGCAGGGCACTTTCCCTGGTGCCTGAGTGAAGATTGGAGATTGCTCCTTTATACTTGGAGAGATTGCTAATGAGCTAGGGGGGACTTCACCAGCAACAAGTACTCCACGATCCTTGGCCACCTTTGCCTCTGATTCATTCTGCACTGCCAGGCGCCTTGTTTATCCTCTCCATACTAATTTCCTTACCAGACTGGTCTGGGCTTTGTGGCTGACCTTTCTGCTAAGTACGTTGGGGACCCTGGTTTAATGTCTGCATTGGTTGAAAAGCATAAGCTGGCAGCCATTAAAAACAAAAGTTAGGGCACCAGGGTGGCTCAGCGGCTGAGCGTCTGCCTTTGGCTCAGGTCATGATCCCGGGGTCCTGGGATCGAGTCAAGCATCAAGTCAGGCTCCCTGTGGGGCGCCTACTTCTCCCTTTGCCTGTGCCTCTGCCTCTCTCTCTGTGTCTCTCATGAGTAAATAAATAAAGTATTTTTTGAAAAGTTATAAAGAAACCATTTTGGGTATCCCTGGGTTAATTTGGGTTGTTTCCACTATTTTTCTGTCTTATCGGTACTTTAATTCTACAGACCCAGAATCCTATTGAAGCCGCCTGCACTAGAGCATACATTAATCACTAGCATTTTCAGGGGCCCATCTGTGTACTAGGCAAGGTCACACTTCAATGTCTGGGTGAGTCTGAAGACCGGTGAGGGGCAAAAGCTCTGCCTCGAGCTTTGGGGATAGGGATGATGATGGTGCAGGTGAGTGAGGGAAGGTCAAACGCTGACCTCCAGCCCTAACTCTGCCTTTTTGGCTAGAGTCTCACTCAGTGGGATGGACTTGCACCTGGGGTCACTGTTTTTCTAAATAGGCTAAGAAGCAGTAATAGCGTGCACAGCTTTGTGAAAGGGCCAGAGGGGGTAAGCTGGGCAGCCAGTCCAGAGTGGGGAGGCTCCTCCAAGGAAGAAATGAGTTTAAATCACAGTGACTCTGATTGCATTAACAATGAAGTCTGCTGCCCCAGGTCTCCGAGGGACTTCTGCTTCATTTGGGTCCCGGGGAAAGTGGAGCCCAATGCCAGGCAATCAATACTTGTTGGATTGCAGTTCGATTACACGCACAAGGAAGTTTGGTTTTCTGCTTGCTTTATTTTTCCAGCCTAAGACTTCCAGACACTGGAAATGGCTGGTTTTCGGTTTCCTCTGAGTCTGAGTCTGGGCTGTGTTGGAGAGGAGGGGGAGAGTGGTCTGGCGCATCCCTTCCTCTTCCCAGAGCCTAAGAATTAAGCGTGGGGATGAGGTCTGAGCATCAGGAGTGGTGCTAAATCTTGTTGGCCTCCAGCCTTTCCTTTCTCACCTGCAGTCCGCCCCCGCGCTCCCCCCCCCATTCATTCCCCACAGCCACTTCTCCAGTGACCTGCTTGACAGGGAAGGTTTCCGGGGAGCCAGAGCTGAGCCCCAGTAGGGGAGGGAGAGACAATAGCCAGGTGCGGGCCACCGCGGCGCTAGAGCGCCTAAGAGAAGCCGAGGCGGTGCTGGCCGAAGGGCCGGGGGAGAGGTGAAGGCTCAGGACAGTCCATCCGCTTCCCCGGCGCTGGCACAGATAATCCTCACCACCCAACTCCAAGGCTCGCAGATCCAAGGGTTTCCTAAAGAATTCCCTGCTCTTTCCAGGTGATGATGAGGGGGAGATTAAAGACTGCTGTGCCAGCACCTCAGTTTCTAAATGCAGAGTGGGGGGTGGTGAGGCACCAGGGACGACTGGGAGCCGGCCACAGCTGCTTGGGGACTTGGCCAGCGCCCCGCGGGCGCAGGCCACTGAGCGATTCGGTCTTTCCAAACATAGGCAAACTGCCCTCTGCTTCTGGGCTCCGGCGGAGCGGACCCTAGACCCTTCGGGTTCTGTCCCCCAGGCGGGGAAAGGAAGAATGGAGAAGCGCTCCCTTTGCCCCGCCGCCGCCAGCCGCTGCCAGCTCGGATCTGGGGATGGACGCCTGCAGGGGCCCCCAGCAGGGCTCGCTGGACGCCCCCTCCCACCCCAGCGGCCTGGCTCTCCTCGCGTGGCGGCTCTTCTGCAGGTGGCTGGGAGAGAAGTTGTCCCCGTCGCAGCCACCACCTAGACGAGTGGGCTGGGGGACGAGGACTGGACGAGGGCGCATGCCACGCACACCGGCATGCGGTGGCGCCGCATCTGTTCCCGCACACACGACCCGCAGCCCCCACTCACGCCTGGACACCTGCTGTCGTTCATTGCCACCAGAATCACCCCCCGCAGAAGGGAGAACCGCGCACCGGGACCTACTCTCCAGCACACGGAGGTGCGCACCACCACGCAGCGCAGATGCACCCAGGTGCCCAAGTGCGTCTCTCTCTCTCTCTCTCTCGCTCTCTCTCTCTCTCTCGATCTGTGTCTCACACACACACGCCTCACCTTTGCTTTTCCGCTGCAATCCGCTAGCTCGGCTCGCCGGCACCCAGCGACTGTCCCCAACCCAGCCGGGCGCCCAGGCGCGCAGCAGCTCGGCCGGCACCTGGCGCCTGGCGCTCGGCGTCCTGCGCTGCCGGCTGCTCCAGCCCCTCGCGCCGCCCAGAGCCAGGGCCCCGCGGACCCCCCGGACCCCCCGGACCCCCGGACCCCCGGCGCCGAGCGCGCACTGGGGCTCGGGGCGCGCGTGGCGGGGCGAGCGCGTGCGCGCCCGGGTGGCTGCGTCGCCGGGACTGGCCCCGCGGAGCCCGGGCCCCTCTGCACATTTCCCCGCGCCCCCCCTCCCCCGGGTTACGTCACAGCAGCTTCGCTCCGCCCGCTGGTCCGTAGGAGGACCGGGCTGAGCCGCGCGGAGAATCCGCCGGGGGCTGCGGGTGGAGCTCGCGGGCGGGGGGGCGTCGGGGGTCGGCGATCCCGCGCCCCCGGACGCTCCCACTCGTGGCAGGCTCACGCGCTGCAGTCCCTCGTACCGCGCTCACAGAATCGGGTGTGTCTCACCCAGCGTACGGCTGCTGGGGTGGCGGCCCAGGTGACCCAGACTCGCCTGGGACCCTGTGCCATCACCTGGGTCGGACAGGTTGGCAAAGCCGTGCCTGCCGTGGGTCATCCCAGGGCGCAGGGCTGGCGGGAGAGCACCTCGTGCGGGCCCGGCTCCCCTCCCTTCCCGGCCATCCAGCCGGCACAGGGGTTCCAGAATTCGGTTCTGGGAGCGCCAGGGCTCAGCAGAGCAGCACTCCTGCCCCCTCCCAGCTGTGCACGCCCAGAGGTACAGGCCATGCGGCCGGTCGCTGGGCTTGTGGGCACCTGCTGGTGCGACTCAGCTCGCTCCCCGGCCACCTAACATGTTCCCGCTGTGTGCCAGCCGAGGGGGACACGTAGGAAGTGGGAGCTGAATCGCCCCAGTTGAAGCGATTTCGTTTCTGACTGCGATGATTCAGCCTCTGTTCCAATAGATTAATAAGTCATAGTCCTGCAGCCTCTCCTTCCTCGTCCTCCTCCAGGTACAGACAGGCACTCACCGTCCCGCGGCCAGTTTTAGCAGGTAGGGAAGGGAGACAGCAAACACGACAACAGTTTTCTCCATGGGCTGCGCTGCCTGCCTTGCACTGGCCGTTCTGTTGTCTGACTTCCAAATCCACCCGTTAAAAGTTCAAGTCCAGAGGCTGTTTGGCAGGTAGGGTGAGCCCTAGGGATAGGTGAGTGACCCGGGAAAGAAACCACCAGCAGAGGTAGCGGTCAGCTGCAGGTTTCCATCTGGGCTACACTGTGTCTTGGGGGTACCTGCTGCCGGGGTGGGGATCAGGACTTTTCGTTGGATTTGTCTCTTTCTGAGATGTTGGTTATGATGGGGCTTGCATTCCTCATGCGGGAGCTTAGGAGCTAGACAGCATTTTAGCCAGCGGTCGCCTTATGTTCCAAGCCATCTGGGAGCCAGCTTCTCTTTAGACTCCTGTGTGTAGGGTGGAGGGGCTGGGGCAGGTAGCTCACTAGCAGGGGGACGCCCCTGCTGGCGGGTGGCTGGGAGAGGCGGAGTGGTGAGAGTCCCAGGAGGGCAGAGTGGTGATGAGCCAGTATGGGAGATACGCTCAAGGCGCGCAGTTACCGCAGCAATACCTGATGTCATCTCCAGTTTAAAACCGGTGACCCGGCTGGTTTCTGGGAAAAAGAAGATTGACAGAGTGCCCACTCCACACTCTGATTTCTTTCCTTGTGATCATGTTATCTTCAAGGTGTTGAACGTGTGCGTGTGTGTTTTAAAAGGCATCAGTTTTGTAACCTACACAAGAAATGGACTGCTGGCTTTCGATGCCCCGATTCCCCCCCCACCCCCGCCCCCGACAGTGACCCCAATGGCATGATGCTTGCTTTGGTTTTATTCCTATTTTAGTATGAGTACGATACCAGCAGAAGCAGACTGCTCCCGGAAGATGAGGATCATCGCTTCCTTCAAGGCAGCTTGGGTGGTTAGTTGGCACCCCTCTGTGTGATTGCTGGTTTGCAACCTCGGGAGTTCCCGGGGTGACCTCTGAAACTGGCCCCTGTACACAGAGGGCAAAGAAGGATTGAAGAAATTGGCAGGTCACTGGTGGGTAGGTGGCGGTTTTAGGAAGCAAGAGAATTTACCTAGGAGGCCTGTCTTAGGCACTGCAAGATGAGGACGTCTCTGCACCCATGGCCAAAATCTTACAAGTTTCTACAGAGGCTTTAAAGGCCAGATGGTCTCGGTAATACATTATTCTCTCAAGGCTGCATCCTTGAAGTGGCTCCTAGTATGGGAACAATGGGTGGAGCGTACATTCCAAGGACAGCGGAGGAAGATCAGGGGCCTTCAGTCGCCAGAGGCCACCTTGCAGGTCAACCAGACAGTAGTAACCTCCTCTCGGTGACCCACCTCCTCCAACAATGTTCTTTATCTCAGAGATGGAATACAGTGAAATGCCCCTTCCTGTCCTTTTCTTATGACGTCTCCTTTCTCTTGCCTGAGTCAGGTTGGGTCCTGGAAAAAATACTGGCCCGATCCACTTCAGGCGCACCTGTCTCTTCTGTAGGGCCCAGCGAATGGGGACTGAATAGCATTGACCTTGACAGCAGAAAACGTGTAATCAAGAATGATTGTTGATTTTGTCTAGATAATGTACGCCTCCCCCTCCCTGCTTTGAATGCCTCGAAAGACCTGTTTGGCTTTGCTGCCACCTGTACTCAGCAGCCACCCTGGAGGCTCTGGTTCCCTGTTTGACTCCTCATGGCTATTCTTTTGACTCCCCCACCCCACACACACACACACACTTGCTGGATGAAGTCTGCCCTGCCACACCTGGGGCTGCCTCTACTTCTCTGCCACGCTCGGTTAGTAACTAAGTAACCCAACCTTGAGCCAGAAAAATAGAGGCGGTAGGGAGGAGATAACCCTGGCACTGGCTTGTTTGATATCTTTAAAGCAATTAAATAATAGCCTTCCCTCTGTCAGCACTTATCAGAGAGACAATAGACAACAGGAAATAAGAACAGAAGCAGGACAAAGGGTCAGCTGGGTGCTCAGCCTGTAGTTGGGGAGATGCTACTCCGTTTGCTGTTTGGGTGAGAAGTTTACGGCATATGAATATGACCAAAGTAGGTCACTTATGCCTCTTAGTGGCTTTAGTAAGTTAAATGGGGGGGGGGGGGATTGTCCCTCTGCAATCATTTTACTGGACGGATTTGTCTCGCTATGAAGCCTGAAGGGGAGGTGGGATCCCTGAGACAAGACTTGGACCTCGCTGGGAGTGGTGGATGCCAATCCAAGCATACGGTATGGTTTTTATTATCTCCGTGGGAATGCCCGAGGATGCAGCTTGCCATTTCCACTGATGTAGAGGGATCAACGCTCCTGTTGTGTGGAACACACCGATGTGCAGAGGAGGAGGAGGAGGTCCTGGGCGTGATGATCATATTATCCCGACTCCCAGGAGAGACCCTCCTGTTTTCAGCTGTTTCTGTCCCTCGTCCCCACTAAGCAACTGCATTTTTTTCCCCAAAACTGAAATGTCAGCTTCCTTATCCTGTCTCTGAGATGGCATCTTCTACCTGGTGGCACAGAAAGTCCCTTCCAACATCATGGTCCTGACATTTAGTTTGTGGAAGGTACAGAAGGTGGTCACACCAGGTTTCTTCAAAAAAAAAAAAAAAAATCTGGCCATTTGGTAGAGTGCGTTTAGGGGTACAGATACGGAAGGGGTTAGCTTGAGGACCAGTCTTCATTTCTCTCTCCCCCACCCCTTGACGGGTATGGCCTGGCTTGACACGTCACCCTTTTTCTTTATTAACATCCTCAATCCACACGGAATACAGCACCTGAGTGAGTGAGCAGGTGTTAGAACCTGGGTGGAAACCACTGCAAATAAGCGTAGAATCAGGGATCGTGGTTAGAAGCGACCACGACTTAGACATTCTTTTTCTCTCCGTCTCCCCCGTTTTGACAGAAATGTACCCAAACAGAATCCTGGACCCAGAAGGGAGTTTAGAAATTCTCAAGTTTCTAACCCACCTCCCATCATTATACAGGGGAAGACACCGGGCCCCGAGAGGCTCAGTGACTTGTCTGGGCTCACCCTGATAGACAATGGCCAAGCCAAGATGCAAATTAGCTCTTCTGGGTCACAGACCCACACCCCTTCCACAGGCACGCCACCCCGCAGGGCATGGGGGAGCTGGAGGAGACGGTTCCCCAGCCCTTCCCTTCCCATCAGGCCGTTATCCCTGCTGCTCTTGCCCTGCCCAGCCTCCTCTTTTCCAGTCCCTTGGCAACAGGGTTGGAAGACATGTGGCCACCCTGCTCTGTGATTTTTTTTTTCCAGAATGTTTCCTAGAGCACTGATTCTGTTCAATCCTCTGTAGGAAAAAGAGAGCACAAATCTGGAAAATGCTTCTCCTTCTCTTAAAGATCCACCATGTTTATTAATAACACTCATAGGGAACATTTCCTAAGTACTCATTATGTGCATGGGGGCCTGAGGGTCTCGTACATTCTTTATCTCATTTAATCCTCTTAGCTTTTGAGGTACCTAACATCATCATCATTATTAACACTGTTATTTTGAGAAGCTTTGCAGTGAAGGAGGCTATTTGTCTTAAACTCAGTGTTTCCTTGAGTTGTGCAGCCGTGAGAACTTGCCATGGGAATAGTTTTTAACACTAACTCAGTGTTCACTGTGTGCCAGGCACTGTACTTAGACACCTTGTACTTACTCATTTATCCTCACTGAAACCCTATGAAGCACATCGCCATTATTACTATCCTCGTTGGTGAACAGAGCAACCGAGGTCCGGAGAGGTTAAGCAACGTGCCCGAGGCCACACAGCTCCCGAGGGACAGAGCTTAACCATCTGTCCCCCGGCCCCCAGGTAGCAGTGCTGAGGTATGATTACGCAGAGCCACACATGTTGGAGAAGGGGCTCCTTCCCATCTGTAATCACCCTCAGAGGCTGACTAAGGTGAGAGGGATTTCTTCTCCCCCCCATGAATAGCCTTAGTTGTTTTAAGCTCTTTGTCCCTTCAGTGTGCCCCTGAACCTCACGATGGGTTGGTGAGTTCTGGACTGCATCCGAGTTCTCTGAGGCCCTGACAAGCATCCAGCCCTCCCAGAACCCCTTCTTCCTCCCCCTTCCAGACACGGCCAGCTGCCAACAAGTATCCGGCCCTCTCCTGCTGCATGACGTGCCTCTCCATGCTGAACTGCCCCATCAGGCTGCTCCCTGGGCAGGTCTTTCCCTGCAAAGAGGAGCTGCCTTTAGGGTTGGATTTATCGACTCACAGAAGCCCGGTGGCCTCAGGGAACACCTAGTTCAGGGCTTCACAACCCAGCTGCACACCAGAGTCACCCGGGGAGTCTTAAAAACTAAAGGTACCCTGGCTTCATCTGATTTAATGGATCTGGGAAGGGCCCAGATCATTTTTCAAGGTTCCCTAGGTGATTTTAATGTCAGCTAGAGCTGAGGACTATCTGTGGATAGTACAACCTTCTCATTTCACAGGTTAGAAGAACTTTGGATGATCAGAGGTGGGGCGTGGAAAGTCTGTCCTGGGTCAGACAATACCCCACTCAGTCTCTTTATTCCAGGGCCACTGTGGACTCACAGCCCACTCCACAAGCCCAGGAACCCTGTTATGTGTCTAGAGGGAGCACTGGGCGGGGCCTGTGCAGGCTGGGGCCTGGGAGCCTCTGCCCTACTGGCAGATGGGACCGCAGCTGTCCCTCTCATAAGGAAAAGCCCTGTTGGGTGGCAAATGCCCTCATCTCAGAGGAGATATTGGAGTGAAATGGGGGGCAGCACCTCAGTTCCCTTTGGCAAGTGTCCATTTGCAGACGCACCATCTCTTGTAGGGATGGGCATTTCTCAGCTATGAGAGGCGGGCAGCAATTTCATAAATGGGCCAGAACCAGCCAATGGGTCTCAGTGGTTTCGTTTTTCTTAAGAGCAGGGGAGATCAGAGCCAGATTTCATCCTGGCCACGGTGCTAGAATCACTGCACTGAATCACACTGTTCTTTCTGGCATGTTCTTTCCCGGGGTCTGTGCACCTGTGAGCCCCCAGGGACCTTGCTGGAGAATCCCACTGGGTCCTTTCTCCATGGGTCACTCTCGCCGGCCCTGGACATTCTCTTTGTCCTTTCCTCCCTGCTCTTGTGGCTAAAATGATAGTTCATCCTGCATGGGACATAGAGTATTTGCATTTGAAAAGGATTTTGGGGGGTGGGGCCCAGGTCCACAGGAGAGGCTCTCCCAGTGGAGAAACTGGCCTGATGTTGGCAGAGGAGTCTTCGCTCCTAGTGTCTCTGATGGCAGAGCCCTAGCTCCCTCTCCTAAGCTCAGGGATTTCTGCTGCCCAAGGGCCTCTGTTCCCCAAGAAGCAAGAACCACTGCGGGAGTTAATCCAGTAAGTGCAGTTAATAGAGTTACATCCTGTTTCCAGAAAGGCTGCAGTTCCTCTGCTGGCCTCAGGGTGGGGTGAGCGCACAGAAGTCACCTCCCCATCTGGTCTTGGCAGCCCGCAGGCACCAGGCCTTGCAGGATGGGGCCCCAAAGCCCACCCCCCCCACTTTTCTTTGCCCCCCCACCTGCCCCACTCCTCCCATCCCCCCCACCGTCTCCAATCCGGGGATGGGATGCAGCCTGTGGGGTGGCCACAGCTTCTTGCAGCCTTGGGTGGGCTTCCAGGAGGAGGAGGCAGTGAGGGCCAAGACAGGCTGTGCCTGGGAATTAAAGCCAAATGGGTTTGGGAAAGGATCTTGAAGAGCTGTCTCGGGAGCTCAGTACCTGTTCTTGGGCTGCGTGCGGGAGCCCCAGATGAGGCTGTCACTGAGCGACACAAAAGTTTCTGCAAGGCAAAGAAGACAGATTTTCCTTCCTTTCCGCAGGCAGTGTCTCCCTAATGACCCATGGGCATTGACAGGGGTCTCAGCTGCAAGGGCGCGAGGGGCTTCGCTGAGCCAGGTGAGGCCCCAGTGATGAGACTTGGCCACTTTCCAGAAGTTGAGAGTTGACCGAGGGCTTCTCCCCTGTGTGGGGGAGCCAGCGTGTTGGTTGTGTTTGCTGATCCCACCGGCTGCCAGTCCCAAGCGTCGTGGTGCCTGTCTGCCCATCAGAGCAGAGCAGATGGCTGGACTGGAGAGGGGGACCGGGGGTTCCCATGTCCCCACACGACATCGTGTGTACCACCCCCCTTCGCTCCCACAGCCCCCAGAGGCTGCTTCTGCCCCCCTCCCTCTCCCTCCCCCCCTTCCCTCTTCCACCCCACTCTCCTTCTGCAGCCAGATCTCTCCTCTGACAGATTGTCCCTGTGGCTGCCGCCAAAAACTAATTTCTCAGTGCCACTTCAGACACTCAATCTTTTTCCCTGGCAAGACCCTTTTATTAGAAGTTGTGAAGCGTGACAGTTCCTGGGTTTTGTTTCTAGCCTGCTGGAACATGGAACCCTTTTGAGTAACTGGAGTCAGGGTTTAGGAGGTGTCTTCGCCGCTGGTAGAGTTGGGCAAGCGCATGGGGCGGGAGAGCCCGAGCCCGGCCAGACCCAGCTGGTGACAGGGGACATAGGATTTGGGCTCACCTCAGGATGCTACAGAAGGACTCACTTTAGGGTTCTTTCCATAATGAATTCACTTAAACAGAACTTCAGGATTTTTTCCCCCCATACAACTCTTCTATGTATACACGATATACACAAATTTTAAGTTACTTATCAAAATAGGGCTGGTTGCAAATATCAGATCATCCCTAAAAAAAATAAATAAATAAATAAATGATGACTTGGCATCAGCGAGTCTATTCTAAACGTTGTGCTTTGAGCTCCAAAGTGAATTTCCAAAGAAGAGTTCCAAAAATGACTTGGCAGTGGTGATACTGAGTGCGTTATCTAGTTTTCCAAGAGGGGCACCTCTCAGGGCTGTCAGATTGTCAGACTGTTCAGGAATAGCCAATACTCACTTTGGTGTTCGGCTCTGATGTGGTTGGCAAAAGAAACAAACCCATAATATGAAAAGGCGCTGGTAATGTGATCGTGCTTCTGAGGATCGTATCTGTCCGAGAACGTCCTACACAGATACACACCTTCCTTCATTCACTTGTTCATCCGTCCGTCCATCCATCCAATAAACAAGAGAGCTGGTCAGAGGAAAGGGGAGAAAGAGGGTTTTCCCAGCTCTGTGATGGGACTTCTGACTGTGTCCTCTATGCTCAGGGACCTCAGAAGCCCCCACCTAAGGCCCTAACTCCTTAGCAAGCGCCCAGAAAGCATGCAGGGCAATAATTGCATGTGAGGCGCCTCTGTGGGCCTTTTGGAAATCAGATATTTTTTCATGGTTTCTTATATCCCACACAGGAGAGGGGCTAAAAGGGTTGTCATCTCAAAAACCGTCTTTGTCTCCGTTCTTGGCGTGTTGCCACAAAGCTGGCAGTCCATCAAAAAGCAATTAGTGGTGCATGACTTAACGAGCATCTGATGCATTTCTTCAGTGGGGTAGGAGGGCAGCGCCGCAGCCCTGAGTAGCAGAGGCTGCCTAGTGGGCTGGAGTTACTCATCCTGGGTAATTTCTTCCAAAATGATATCATTGCCTATAATTTGAGGTCCAGAGAGGAAAAGATAAGCTGACAAAATATGCTGATCCTTAGTTCCAGCTGATAGAAGGGTTTGTTCGGCCAGTAAAATATTTTTATTTTAAATTTAATTTTTATCGAGGATCCCTGGGTGGCTCAGCAGTTGAGCGTCTGCCTTTAGCTCGGGGCGTGACCCTGGAGACCCGGGATCGAGTCCCACGTTGGGCTCCCTGCATGGAGCCTGCTTCTCCCTCTGCCTGTGTCTCTGCCTCTCTCTCTGTGTGTCTCTCATGAATAAATAAATAAAATCTTAAAAAAAAATAAATTTAATTTTTATCAAGTTCTATATGTACGTGGTCAACAAGTCAAATAGTGGGAGTAAGCTTCTAGAATGGACTAGCAGATCGCTGCTCCATCCTTTTCCATTTCTGATACACTGCCTAAGGGTGAACACTGTCAATCAATCTTTTTTTTTTTCTAGTTATTTACCTCCATGTTTATAAATGACACATTCACACTTCTATTTCTTGATTTCTCTGTTTTAGATTTTTTTTGGCCTCCTACGAGGAAAGACCCCCAACCCAACCTCTTATACAATGAATTTCCCTCCCCACGCTCCTCTTGGTATAGTTACCATCCTTTTGGTCAATTCAGTGGCCAGTGTTTGCGTGGTTATAACTATGTAAATATTACTTAAAGCTGATCAAGCACTATTCTCTGCTGGTCTCTTCTGTCTTGTAGAGCCTGTGTTTTCCCTGGAGTTAATGATTACCTCTTAAAAAAAAAAAGATGAAAAAAAAAACGTGCTTAATTTTCCATGTTACTGTCTGTAACTCATCCTCAAATTCTGGCGGAAGCGGAAGTCTTCTCTCAACGTATCCAGCCTGTTGGTTTCATTTTTGGCTTGGAGGCATCTTTCCTGGATCTCTTGGTCCTTCTGTTCTGTCTGGACCAATTGTCCTCCACATCGACTGCGTGGCTCACATGTGGGGACTTCTCTTCCCCATCATCCTGAGGCTCTTCCTTCTTGCTTTCCAGCGTTAGTTCTTTGTTCCCTCTTGCTCACTCTGTGTCTGGATTGCATCTTTGTTATACTGGAGCAGCTCCTCCAGGAGCTTCTTCTTTTTTCAAAGATTTTATTTATTTATTTATTTATTTATTTATTTATTTATTTATGAGAGACACAGAAAGAGAGAGGCCCAGGGAGACAGGCAGAGGGAGAAGCAGGCTCCATGCAGGGAGCCTGAGGTGGGACTCGATCCCAGAACTCCAGGATCATGCCCTGAGCCAAAGGCAGATGCCCAACCGCTGAGCCACCCAGGGGTCCCCATCCTCTAGGAGGTTCTTGAGAAAAAGCATGTTGTATCCACCCTCTAAGACAACCCCCAAGAATCCACATCTCCTGGTCCCCTTCCACATTGTACTAGGATTGGTCTCTGTGACCAACAGACTATGACAAAAGTGACGACATGCTACTCCAGAGGTTGGGGGGTGGGGTACAAGACACTGTGGCTTCTGTCTTGATGACTGGCTTGCCTTCCCCTCCTCTCCTTCATTCCTCTCCCCTCCTCCTCCTTCCTCTTTTCTTCTTCTTCCTCTGCTCGTTCTTTCTGAGGAAACCCAGTTGCCGTGTCACGAGCTGTCCTTTGTGATGAGTGAGCTTGGATGTATATCTTCCAGCTCCAGTCAAGCCTCAGATGACCGTGGCTTCCCTGATACCTTCAATGCCCCCTCATGGGAACCCCCCCCCCGTCGCCCCCAGTACCACCCACTCAGTACTAAGCCACTCTCAAATTCTTGACTTGCAGAAAGTATGTGACAATAAATGTGTGTCGTTCTGAGCCACTAAAATTTGGGTGATTTGTTTTGTGGCAGTAGATAGGACAGTGGCAAATTTTTCGGATACGCTGATTATCTAAAAACGTCCTAATTTTGCCCTCACTTTCAACGGATGATCTGACTGTGTGTAGAATTCTGTTCTACGGTTGGAAGTCCCCTTCTCTTAGAATTTTGAAGGCAGTCACATATTGTGTCCTGGCTTCCAGGGTGGATGCTGATGTGCCCAGCTTTTCCCCAAATCTGGTTTGTATCGTCTCTTCATTACAGGTGTTCTGACATTTCATGAGGTTATGCTTTGGTGTAAACCACGTCTGTTTTTACCATTTGTTGGGTCTGGCCTCAGTTCGGCGGGCCTCTTTAATCTGAAAGCTCATGCTCCTTGTTTTTGAAAGATGCTGTTACATTCATTTTTTTTGGAAAATATTCCACTTCTGTTGTCACTGGTCTCCCTTTCTGGAGCTTCTATTTTACAGATAGACTATTTCTCCAATTCCCTTGGTATTTCTCTATTTCCCATCCCTTGCTGTTTTCGTTTTCTGACTGATCTTTTATCTTCTAACCCTCCTGCTGAATCTTTTATTTCAACTATTATATTTTTAATTTCTAGGAACTGATCCTATTCTCTAAACATGCTCTCTTTCATAGCCTTCTGTTCATGGTTCATGGGTGCAATATTTTGCCCTCAAATTTCTGAGGATTTTATTTATTTTTAGTTTTTTTTCTACTTCTAGCTTATTTGTTTCACTCACATGCCTTTCCTTACTTGTTATTATCTGTGTTTCAGGGCTTTCTGTTTTATATTTTGAGTGAAACATTAAAATGCCTATTGAAGGCGCTTTGTGCACAGGGCTGTCAAGTGGTGGATTTCCTTAGAATTCTCGGGTGGAGGAGACAAGGTCACCTGGCTGAGGAACACACCTAATCTGTAGATTGTTTGTTAGCCTGCCAGCTTTCTGGAAAGATCTCAAGCTGGATCTTAAGGGCTTTATAAGCCTGGCTACCAAGCTCTTAGAGCCATGCAGGAGAAGATGGTTGAGGATTTCACTAAGCATTCAGACATTCGTTTAGTTTCCCTGTTGGCAGTATATTGTACCACAATCCTGACCTTTCCGTGGGGCCTGCATCCCCAAATCCAGAGCCTGGCTCTTTCAGCCACTTCCCAGAGTAAATGTCATCATTTTTTTTTTTTTTTAACTGGGATAGAGGAAGCTGTAGAGTCATGGGGAAAGGACCAAAGGTTCCGAGCACTTTTTTTAAAAATTGAGCTATAATTGACATAACATTGCATTAGTTTCAGGTGTACAATATGATGATTCACTCTCTGGAGATATTGCAAAATCACCACCACCATAAGTTGAGCTAACATCCATCACATACATAGCTACAACAAAATGTTTTTTTGTGTGTGTGATGCCTAAACACTTCTTATAAAGTCATTCAACCATTCTCTTCTTTCTAACTCTGCCTGGATCCTCCATTTCCCGGTCTTTCTGGATATCGACAGCTTAAATTGGCTTTCTTCCTGGTCGGCTTTACCCATTCAAGGTCACAGTTCATTTTCTCTATCCTAGAGAGTCAGTTACCTCCCTGGTCCCTTTCCAACTTCCTTTTTTTTTTTTTTTTTGTATTTTCTTGCGTATTGTCATTTCTGCTGTGTTTCTCTTTACAAACGTTTGCTTTTTAAAATTTCTTTACCGTCACTTACAGCAATCCAGAAGGGAAGGGGAAAACTGCATGTGTTTAATCTGCCATATTTGACCAGATGCCTTCATTGGTAGTTTGCACTAGAGTTTTGTTCATTTGCTTGTTTGGTTTTATTTTGTTTATCTATGTGAATGTTTTTCGTTTTTGCTTGTTTGTTTGTTTGTTTGTTTGTTTTTTAACCAGCTAAGTATCAGTGACTTGGTTAGCTTCAGACTTGGTTATCTGTGTGGTTCACTGAGTGTTACTGATCATGGATCAACTCACTGCTTGGTCAGACATTGGGATGACTTGCTGCCCACTCCGTTCTGCATTCATTCATCTGGTAGTAGTAGGGATGGTGGCCAATAAATCCTCCAGCCTGGAGAGGAACTATTTTGGTGTCCATGGTGCTTTTTCCCTCTGGACTGACTTAGCTTCTGATGGACATATCCTTTGCTGGCATTGGTTGGGACTATGACTAGCAAAGTGGGGTGGCTCCCTCAGATTTGAGAAAATGTAACTTTTTTTCTAGTTAGGGCACCTCCACATGGCAGGCAGTTGTCAACTGGTCTTCAGGGCCAAAGGGTATAATTGACCACTGCCTACTTCCTGAATTCTTTTCCTTGAACTGTCCTTCAAGCTAGCTACCTTTTCCTGTTTCCTTTCTCCTGACTCTCTGATCCTCATCTGCCCATCTATTCATTCAACCAATACTTTTGAGCATGTGCTATGTGTCAGGTCCTGTCTGAATAAGACACAAGCACTGACATGATGTCGTTTTCACAGAGGCAATGGTGCCTATGCTATGCATGTCATGCTTAGGAGTTTGCATTTTATGCTGAAGGAAATGGGGGCTGTTGGGGATTCTATGAGGAGTGTAATGTCATCACTTTCTCCTTTCATGGAGACAATTGGGCTGAGTATGGAAGAATGGATCAAAGGTTGATGACACTAGTTGGGGGAGAGGGTACCAGAAAAGTCTGTTCAGGGGATTCAGGACAGAGCTATTGAGGGCTTTGAACTATAGTGAATGATGTGAAACCAGGGCTACAGAGGAGAAAGTTAAGAGGGAAGCCTTTGGAGAACTAGAGACTTATGGGGTTTAAGGAATGAGGGAGCAGGGGTGCAGTGGGGAGATGAGGATCCCAGGTTTCTGGTTTCAGTAACGATGGTGGTGGTACTAGTTACTGGAAGAGGAAGAGAGGAGGAGAGCACAGTGGGGACAGACGAAAGTGAGTTCCACTTTGGTTGTACTCAGTTTGAGATGCCTATGGGACACCTGGAGGAGTGCAAAGTGAATAGTTTGATCTGTGAGTCTAGATACCTTGGGAGAAAGAAACTGAGCTAGATATTTAATTTGAGAGTTAATCTCTAAGGTGATAGTCAGAAGTGGTGGAGTAAATGAGGTCAACCAGAGAGAATATAGGGATGAGAAGAGAAGAGAATGGGGAATGCCAATGTTTAAGAGACAAGTCCTTCAGGAGAAAGAGAGAGAAGGAGGAATGGAGGGAGGGAGAGAGAGAGGGCAGGAATGCAGAGAGAGAAAAGCAGGAAATGAGCCTGATCATTGTCTTGGATGGCAAGAAGAGAGAATCTCCCAGGTAGGGAGGGCTAAGGAAGTACAGTTATGAAGAGGAGAATTGAAAGATGAATGTTGGATTGAACCCCCAGGAAGTCATTGGTGCCTTTGGAGGTGGTGTGGGCAGAAGGCAGATGACAGCTTGTTGAGGAGGGAGGAGACATGGATGGAAAGGTGGTTGAGACAGCAGGTGCGTTCAGTTCTTTCAGCACCTTAGTTGGGAAGAGGAAAGCATCTGGCTGAAACAAATGTTGTTGTTGTTGTTTTTAAAAGGTGTTAAATGTTATTAGATGTAACAGGAGAGAGAGGGAGAGGGAGACTGAAGAGATGGTAGTAAGGATGGATCCAAATAGTAAATGGGACTTCTCTTGCATTGTGTTTGGAGAAGCTCATACATACAGAAGTGACTGCAGGCATTAGAGGTATGTGGGTGTGAGTGTGGATGCAGGGTGCATATGGAATAAGCAGAAAGAATATGAGAGTTTTTTTTTTTCTTTTTTTCCCAAGAATCATCCATATAACATTTTTTGGAGTATTTTCTGAGTCCCAGACACTGTATTTCTTACTGGAGATAAGGAAATGAAAAACACACCTGGTCTTAGGGAGCCGTCTACTGGGGCAGACTGATGTCAATAGACAAGTGTGCAAGATGTTGGGGGGATCTCACCTCTGGAGTGGGGTGGGGGTCAGGAAGCCTGCACCAGGTGACTGTGGTGCCTACCCTGGAGCGGGGTCTGAAAGCATGAGAATTTTCCAAGTGGACAAATGGGGAAGCACATGCCCCTTGGCCATGCAGTTTAACCATAAATATTTATTAAGCACCTGTACATATTATGCACCACATGTGGCACACTGGATGTAAGGGCAGATGAGATGCTACTCCCACTGAGCAGTGTACCGGATCGGGTGGAGGAGATATACAGATGGTTTCCATGTAATGTGCTAAATGTTCGGGCAATAGAGCAGGTGTCCTTTGGGGAGACAGAATGTCATTTGGTGTAGAAGGGACATAGAGTATGGGAGAGGAAAGGCAGGCAGGGCTAAGGTCAAGGTTTGGAAGGTTTAAAGGGTCTTAGGTACTATCATATAGTGGATTGGCTCCTTGGATTGACTGTAGATTGTGGGTCAGAGTCCTCTTTTTATATATGGTCTGGCCATTGTCTATTTGCCTATTCAATCTCTCACATGTGAAGATGAGGTCTTCAAGGTGAGTCCTAAATTCAGTATGACCTGTGTCCTTATGAGAAGAGACACAGAGACACAGACATACAGGGAGAAGGGAGATGGTGGAGGCAGAGATTGGAGTGATGCATTTTACAAGCCAAGGAACGCCAAGATAGCAGGCCACACCAGGAGCTGGAAGAGACAAGGAAGGATTGTTCCCTAGGGCCTTTGGAGGGATCATGTTCCTGCCAGCACCTTAATTTCAGACTTACAGCCTCCAGAACCACGAGAAAATACATTTCTTTGGCTTTAAGCCACCAGTTTGTGGTACTTGTGAATAGCAGCCCTAGGAAGCTGATATGGGTATCCAAGGGCATGTTACCTGGGGAGAGTCAGAGTCTCTCGTGCATGTGGTCTGTGGGCCCATACTTAACCAGGGGGATTCCTGAGGAAGTTGATTCCAGGCCCTTTGCACATACCTTTGGAACTGGAATCTCTGGAGAGAAGGCTGGAGAACCTGGATTATAGCAAGATTCCCGGGTGCTTCTGATGCTCACTGAAGTTCTAGACCGTGTTCACGGGGCATCAGGAAAGGGCTTGGAGGAAGGGAGAAACACCATCAGACTGTGCCCAAGAAAGCTCATCTATCTATCTTACAGGACAAGCAATCTGTTTCAACAAATATCCTACAAGGAATACAGAGCAAGATGGAGGGGGAATCTGTAGATTAAAAATGTCTGAGAAGATATATCCACGAATTTAGTGGTTAGTAAGTGACAGAACCAGGCCGGGCTATCCCTGAAGCACCTACACCAGTCCTCCGAGAAGCCTCTCTGACCTGCCAGGACAGAAATGCTCTCCTTCTTTTGTGTGCGGAGCAAGGGTTGCTCCTGGGTCCTTCTCAACAGGCTGTTTCTTGGGTCTTTGTCCATCCGCTAGTCCTCAAACATCAGTGTGTGCGAGAACGGCCTGGGACGCTGGCCCAGACCTAACTGAGTGGATGGGGAGGGGCCGAAGAATCTGCATTTAAATCATCTCCCCAAGTGATTTCTCTGAGGTCAGCCAGTTCCTGCTCTACAGTAAGCAGTGGGCACTGGGTGGGGGAGCCATGCTTGCATCAGTTCCCATCTGTGGGTGAGGTGCAAGCCGCCTTTCCACCCAGTCCTGCTTCCATAGCTTGCCACCTGTCTGTTTGAGTTGTAAGAAAGCACCACAGCATGTGTGTGTGTGTGTGTGGGGGGGGGGGTTTCACTTAAACAACAGACATTTATTGTCTCACAGCTCTGGAGGCTGGAAAGTCAAAGATCAATGTGTTGGCAGGTTTGGTGTCTGGTGAGGATTCTTCAGGCTCCATACAGACAGCGGCCTTCTTGCTGTGTCATCAGAGAGAGAGAATGAGAGAGAGAGAGAGAGAGAGAGAACCCATCTTTCTTGTGTGTCTTCTTATTCTTTTTTTAAAAGATTTTATTTATTTATTCATGAGAGACACACAGAAAGAGAGAGAGGCAGAGACACAGGCAGAGGGAGAAGCAGGCTCCATGCAGGGAGCCCGATGCGGGACTCGATCTCAGGACCCCGGGATCATGCCCTGGGTCAAAGGCAGGCACCAAACCGCGGAGCCACCCAAGCGTCCCTTGTGTGTCTTCTTATAAGGGCACTGGTCCCATTCCCTAATCACCTCCCAAAGACCCTACCTCCTAATACCATCATGCTGGCCGTTAGGAGTTCAATATAGATTTGAGAGACACACAACATTGAGTCCCTAGTACCACTCCAGGTGGGAATGAAGCTTTGGGCCATTTTTGGGGGGTGGGGTGGGTTGGGAGAGGTGGTGGGAAAAACCAGTCCTATATATATGTTCTTACTTGCCCTCCTTCCTAGCCCCGCCTCCTGCTCATACTCACTTCCCTGTTTCCTCACAGGAGCACATCTCTTCTTGAAAAAAAAAATCAAATTATTATTATTTTTTAAATATAAAAGAATTGTGTGTTCAATGAAAATACTCTGAAAATGCAGAAAAGCAGAGTAAAAAAAACTCAAGCAGAAAAAAACCCCTAGCTATCCTCTTATCCAGACCCAGCCTCTGCAGAAATGCCACGTGTGGCCTTCCAGTCTTTTCTGTACGTGGTGTGGCTTCACAGAAACACACCCTCTTCTTCCAAGCGCCTCCAGCAGCTCGGTTTCCCCAGCCTCCCCACTCTCCTCAGCACCCCACTCGCTTCTCCAGAATTCAGACCCATCTGTGCCACCCGCCGGCAGCCTGCTCCCCCGCTTGTTCGCTCCTTCCCTAGGAATCACTGTCTTTGGGGGACACGTTGCAAGCTGATGATGCCAAGTGCTTTGCCGACAGCACCTAATACACCATCTTCCCTTCTCCTGTCCTCCTCCTCGGTGCCCATGGACTAAGGAGGAGGAGAGAGGACATCTCCTCCACTAATACTTAAAATTTTGTCATAGCAAATGAAAGGGTCTAAGACCCAAATATTCCCTCTGCTAATTGAGAATTAAGGATCTCTGCAAGGGGTTTCCCTCTGTTTCTCTGTCTCTGTCTCTGTCTCTCTCTTTTTAGGGCAGAGATGTCCTCTTGAAGTCTATAGACAGGGTGTCCAATCTTTTGTTGAAAGCACAGAGGCTGGCCCTCAGCCCCTGCAGTCTTCGTGTCTCATGTTGCCAAGAGTCACCAGATCACAGTGACTGGAGAGAGTTATGGTTTTATTTGGGGGTAATAAACACGAGCTGCTTCGGAACCGAATCCTGTTTCCATGCAAATGTAGTTTGTAATAAAAACCTGCCAGGACAGAAGTATGAGGGCTGCTCTTCCCAGCAAATTGCTCCCTTTGACGGAACATTCTTCAAAGTTATCCCGGGAGTGATCACAGCGGCTGTCAAAAAGGTTCCCATCTCAAGGGTTTGGGTGTTAGGCCACTGCTGGTGAATTATGAAGTGTGAGGAGGCAGGAAGCTGGCCGGGGCCAGTAGGGATTGCAGAATGAAAGGCAGACAGCTGGCCCTCTTGCTTTCTCGCCATTGTCTGCAAAGCCATATTTTATTTTATTTATTTATTTTTAAAGATTTTATTTACTTATTCATGAGAGATAGAGAGAGAGGCAGAGACACAGGCAGAGGGAGGAACAGGCTCCATGCAGGGAGCCTGATGCGGGACTCGATCCCAGGTCTCCAGGATCAGGCCCTGGGCCCAAGGCAGGCACTAAACCTCTGAGCCCCCCAGCCACCCAGGGATCCCAAAGCCATATTTTAAAGTCGGATTTATATTCCTACGTTTCAGAGTCCTTCCAGAACTCGCACAATGAGTGCTTTACAGACCCTCCAAAGTGAAGTGCACAGAGACTGGGGGCAGGAGGAGAGGATACAAATTCCGCTTCGTCCCCTCCGCACCTCCTCCCAGTGATGTTGCTTTAGGCGCAGAAGCCCAGCAGATCCTCAAAGCAACACGGGGACTCTCCCCGAGGGACAGGAAGGCCCTGTCCTGCTCCTGAGAGGTCAGTGCCTGCCTTCAGGTCTCCCGGCTGACTACGCTGCCATCAGAGCCAACAGCTCTCTTCCCATGCTCCTGCTCACTTCTGATCCTAATAGACGGAGCCCAGAGAGAGAGAGAGAGAGAGAGAGAGAGAGTGAAGGTTATCCCAGAGGTACAGAGAGGATGTTCTCTCAAAGCAAGGGCCCCAGCTCGAGCTGGCACCAGATGAGCATTTTCAGGAAGCAGAGCAGACAGCGGACAAGACCCCCTCAAGGGCTCTGAGAGGTCAGAGGTGCTCCTGGAGGAGGGCAGTGCCCAGGAAGAGGGGGGCAGAGCCTGGTGGGGTGACGGCAAACAGATGGCCCAGACGTCACTTCAACATCATCTTCCTGACCAGCTGTCACTAGGAAAATGCGCCCCAGGCTGGAAAGAGGCCAAATGAGGAGAGGAGAGAAATTCAACATCCAGAACTTATTTGTTTTTACTTCTTCCCCCACCCCCACTGCCGGGTGATGGTGGTCTTCATGGGGTGTAGACAGCGGCAAGAGAATTCCAAGTGGAGCAGGTGTTGGCTTGCTGGGGTCTGGGGGTTGGTCTTGCTGGGCTCTGGTCTCCGGTCGGGGGTTCGCCTGCCCCCACCTCTCCCCGCCGCACTCACTGTGGGGTCATCGCCCCTGGTCCATGGTGCTAGGCTGCTGTTTGTATATGCAAGCGCTGGCCACGTGTCCAGCCAGCAGATGACTGCAGGACCCAAAGGGTCACAATAGCATTGCCAGGCAACACTTGAGGACTTTCCCACAGATCTGAATTCAGCTGTTAAGCTCCTTGCAAAGCCCCATCTCTGCCCAGCCTGCTGCACGCCAGTGTCTGTGCCAGGTCAGACACAGTGCCTCCCCCACTCCCTGCACTGATCACAGGGGATGTAGTCAGAAGCACTTTGACTGACAGGGTGATTATTGTCGCCGAGTACCGTGTGTGATATATGTGGTACGTGTTCGAATCAATAATTTTGGTGGACCATGGTCACAAGTTCAGAATATTTTTACAAACTTTTTCGAAAAAGATTTTGTCTTTGGACTTTTAAAAAACTTAATTAATTAATTAATTTTCATAGATTTTATTTATTTATTCATGAAAGACACAAAGAGAGAGAGAAAGAGGGAGAGAGAGAGAGACAGAGACAGAGACACAGGCAGAGGGAGAAGCAGACTCCGTGCGGGGAGCTTGATGTAGAACTTGATCCCAGGACCCTGGGATCACGACCTGAGCCAAAGGCAGATACTCAATCATTGAGCCACCCAGGGGTCCCTTGACTTTAAAAAAAAAAAGAATTTCCTCCCTATTTAAAAATTTCTGATTAAAAATAATTTTTTTTGGCAAATAATTTCTGCTCTGTGCTATTGGTATTTATATTTGGAGACCCTTAGGTGTTCAGTAATGGAGGCTTGATGAAATGTGCCATTTTAATAAAAATAACTACATCCAAAAAAAAAAAAAAAAACTACATCCATGCATGAACAAAACTCTGAAATAACAGCCAGGGTCAGGATCCCTGGGTGGCCCAGCGCCTGCCTTTGGCCCAGGGCGCGATCCTGGGGATCCAGGATCGAATCCCACGTCAGGCTTCTGGTGCATGGAGCCTGCTTCTCTCTCTGCCTCTCTCTCTCTCTGTGTGACTATCATAAATAAATAAAAATTAAAAAAAAAAGGAATTCATTCTTTAAAAAACAAAACAAAACAAAACAAAAAAAAAAACCAGCCAGGGTCTTGGAAGCTTATTTTATGCCAGGTGCCTGCTCAGGATTTGGTGGGTCTTATTTCATTTAATCCATACAAATCTTGTGAGGGAAGGGACATTAATATTCTCTTTTAATAATAAATGGGAAATGGAGGGCATGGAAGTTAAGGGACTTACCTAAGTTTGTGGGGGTTTTGGTTCAGACAGTTGAAACCTAGAGTGTGGGCTTGAAGCCACTGTCTTCGAGCTCATGCTACTTGTCACTGGGCTGTGAGATTGGAGACATTTTTACATTTGTCTTGTCTTCATTTTCTTAGTTTTAGCATGCACACATCTGCTTCCACTATAGGGAAAAATATCCCCCAAATACATATAAATATTTTTAAGAAGAGTCTGGGGGCACCTGGGTGGCTCAGTTGGTTAAGCATCGGACTCTTTTCTTTAATTTTTATTTTTTTAAATTTACTCATTTTTAAAATTTTTATTATGTTTTTAAGCATCGGACTCTTGATCTCAGCTCAGGTCTTCATCTCTGGCTTGTGAGTTCAAGTCCCACCTTGGACTCCACACTGGGTGTGGAGCCTACTCAAAAAAAAAGTGAAGTTTTTGGACCTTTTGGAGTTTAAAAATTTCCAACCCACTTTCATCCAGTTATTCATACTTCATTGTTTTGGTAGTGCTTCATCAGTTTTTAAAATTTGCCAAGTTGTTGCAATAACCAAGTATGTTTTTGTATCTTACCGTGGTATGCATCTCACTTTGTCATATACCCTAATTTGTTTTAAGGAACTGATGGACATTTGTCTTTTTGTGACTTTTTGCTGTTCTGTATACAGAGCTGGAAATAATGGACTGGAAATAGATTAGAGGCAAAAAACCACAAAGTGAGAAAAAATGGAAGTATCGAAGAAAATGAAATGTCATAAAGTATCATAAAACTACTCCAAGGTATTCTAGAATTGCTAATACTGGGGAAGACATTGGGCAGTAATTTGCGTAAGATCGTTATCCTGAAAAAAATTATATTCGTATATATCCAAGTCACATTGAAATGGATACTTGTTTTTGTGGTTGCCCAACATGGGAACTGTTTTGTGTATGGGGACTTTCCCACTTTATAAGACAGAGCTCGCCTCTGGAATAACCAGATTTGGGACTTCGTTGGGACTGGGGCATGCGTGCCATGATATGGGAAATGCTAATCATATGCACCTACATGTGGCTTTGGATGAGAAGTCGGTAATTGAAACAAACAGGGACCATGCTGAATCCATTCTTGTTAGGGTGGTAGCAACAACAGCTATTATGTCCAGGTTCTAGAATGTTCTGGAAATGGTTCCAGGGGTCTTCTGGTGATATAGATGGCAGTGTCCAACTCCTAGGGGTTGCAGTGTGGCTGTCCTCACTGGGTTAGTTCTATAATGTAATTATTTGATTGTATCTGTCTGTTTAATCTTTGTTCCTCCTGAGGATTTTGCCAACAACTCAATAACCATTTAATAAAATTTATTTCTGTTTAAATAAATCAGAGTTAGTTTCTATTACATGCAAATAAAAACTCTGATGGATACACACATGCTACCATTTACTTCCATATATTTGCCATGTATACTTTAATCTAATTCTTTCTTTATACAATAAAATGATAGCAGGGCCAGGAAATACATTAAGGACCAAGGAGTTTTTCAGAATTTTGGAGCCTTAAAAATTAATACAAGATATTTGCATGATTTATAATTTATGAGTGATTTAAGCTTAAGGTTTTGTGGAAGTCACTGAAAACTATTCTAGAGGGATCTTGTTTCTTTTAGCTAATAAATTGGGTCATATATTGAAAGTTTCCAAGAGCCGTGAAGGTTGGAATGAAAACATTATTTATAATGAATCTCCTACTTCGTCATTTTCCCAAGTGGTGGTTCATTTACATAATAGTGGGAGTTTTGTGATGAAGTCTTTTGATTTTCTATGTTGTTGCAATGCCAGCTCATTTAGTCCAATACCATATTATTAATAACTCATCTTTGCACACCATTGAAATCTCAGTATCTGGGGGATATCCAAGAAAAAGAAAATATTCTTTTCCCAGCTATCCTTTCCTTCTCTGACAAAAGCATAAAATTACATTTAGATGTACTTAGGTCAAGGATTTTGTGAGGGGTTTTCTCTTTCTTTTCTTTTCTTTTTTTTCCTTTTCTTTCCCATGATCTTATTGGGGTTTTACATGAGGTTACTCAGGGGAGGAAGTTCACGGGCTAGATCTGGAATGCGGAAAGTTGTTCATCTATGCAGCAAGCATCCTTTCAACACACTTTCCCTGAGTCTTCCTCAGAGGCCTCAGCACCTCCCTGCTCTAGGTGCTCAGGTCAGGCATAACATGATTAAGTTCAACTCCAAGAAATAAAAACCCCAAAGAACAGTGGTTTCAATTAGGTAGAGAAAGGTCTCCAAGGAGTCCAGGGCTAATATTATGTCCCACAGTATTAGTGTCCCAGTCTTCTGTCATATTGCTAAGCTCAGGGTGCTTTCATCCCTGAAGTCCCTTGCGATCCAAGAAAGTTGATACAGCGACGGCCATTGCATTGCATTTCCACCAGCAGGAAAGAGGAAACTTTCTCCTTTCAAGATTCTTCCAGGTTAGAGCATAGTCACATGAACTTGCATAGCTGCAAGGGATCCTGGGAAATGTAGTCTTTATCCCAGGTGGCCATGTTCCCAGCTAAGAATTGAGGGTTTTTTGTTGTTGTTGGTTTTAAGATTTTATTTATTATTTATTTATTTATTTATTTATTTATTTATTTATTTATTTATTAGGGTAGGGGCAGAGGGAGAGGGAGAGAGAGTATCCCAGGCAGGCTCCACGCTCAGCACAAAGCCCAGCAGGCTCAATCTCATGATCACAAGATCGTGACCTGAGCTGAAATCGAGAGTCCAACTCGTAACCGACTGAGCCATCCAGGCACCCCAGAATTGAGGTTTCTTTAACTGAGGATACAGAGGAGAAAGGATTCCTAGAAGATAGCTAAACAATTCTAAAGAACAGGATAATTTTTTTTTTTCCCTGAGGAAGGAAATCAGCATGTCTACTTGTTGACTGCCATGCAATGTACTAAATGTGCTAATAGTGATGTAGTCAAAGGGCTATGGGAAGACAGGAAGGGAGAGGAAGCATGGAATAGTGTAGAGGCCCATGGGACCTGACCTTCTGGGCCTAAATTTATTTTGACATCTCCTAGCTGTGTGACCTCAGGCAAGTTCCTCACCCCCGACCCCTGCTTCCTAGCATTGCTACATAAAATACAAGACACCTGGTGTCCCAATACTTTGGACATGCTTATACTAAAAAAATTATTTGTCTGAAATTGAAAGTTTACTGGGAGTCCTGTATTTTTATTTGCTATATTTAGCCACCCCATTACCCCTTCCCTATCTGTAAAATAGAAGTTATTCAACTCTGTAAACAAATATATATTCCCTGGGAGTTTACTATATGCTGCATACTATTTTAGAAATGGTGATAAAACTGACATGATGGGGTCATTAGAGGATTAGATAAGAAAGCTCATGTAAAGATTTGAGGTGACTTAGTTGGCAATTTCTGCTTTGGCACAGCTCTTTTATTTCTCTCTGTCTCTCTCTGCTCTGCATTGTTTGATGTTCTGTGCTCTCTCATCCTTATTTGCAAACCTCCCGAGTTCCAGGGCTGCGGAGCACAGTCCATGAGAAACAGCCCTTCCAAGTTCAATAGCAGCAGAGTGCCTTGGCATTTCCTAAGAGGTAGACCCTACCAATCTTTCAAGTCTTTGAATGAAGAGTAAGTTTTAAACCTCCCTTCTAAATCCTCACCACCATCTCTCCCTCTCTCTCTCTCTCTCTCTCTCTCTCTGGGCATCCACTGAGGGAACCTGTAGAGCCTCCCCTGGTCTGACCATAAAACTGTCAGCCCACTGTATGGCTTTGCCAGGAATGACCTCAAAAGGTACCATGGTGGGCAAAGGGAGCAGAAGGAGGGAGAGAAGCCCTGCTTCAAGATACTTGGAATATTGGGTCTCTCCTTGACATTCCAATTGAAGAAAGGATTGCTTAACTGATAAAAGGAAAACTTAAAGCCTCTGTTCTAGATGAAGGGTTAACGATCTGGTTGGTGTTTATGAATACATTTCAAGGCATCAAGTATCTCCCAAATTTATATGCAAAATTGGGATGTTTATATATGTTTGCACCGTTCTGGAGAGCGCATCCATAATTTCTGTCAGCTTTTCAAAGGAGTCTCTCTACCTAAAGAAGTTTAAGTGATCATTTTTAGGGAGAGCTCCTACTTCTTATTTGCATTTCAAATTTTTCCGGGCCCTGTGGGTCGTGGCCCATTCCTTTGGAGCTCGGCTCCCTATAGATCATTTCTGAGTTCACCTCTGCCTCAATACTTTGCAATCCATGGGGTGGTGGAGAGTGCTCTGGGAGTGTGGATGCATCTTAACATCAGCCTGAGTCATGCTTGATTAGCAAGATAAATCTGCTTGGGGAATGCAGGGAGATGGGCGACTCCTATTGGCATCTGAAACCAATTATAAATCTTTTGCGTTAACTGCAGCTTGGGATTTTCTGGGCCATTGCGTGCACAGTTGGGAGTTGGCCGCCCTAGGAAGTGGAACAGCGGAGCAAACAAAAGGGAGCAGGGGACTTGTTGGCCTTGGAATAAGGAGTGAAGCATATACCCTTTCCTACCATAACACACGATTTTCTTTCCCTAGAGCAGAGGTCAGCCAGTTCTGTCAATGGTCAAAGAGTAAATGCGTTCGGCTTTGTGGGCCATGTTGTTGCAACTACTCCACTCTTACGCTGTTGCAGAAGTGGCCACAGAAAACATGTAAGTGACCATGGCTGTATTCCAATAAGATTTTATTTAAAAGAACAGGCAGTGACCAGACTTGGCCTGTGACCTGTCATTTGCCCACCCTTGAACTAAAGTTTATGAGAGCCCTGTTTACCCTTGCTTCCTCCCTTCCTTTGGAAGTTTCAAATAGTGCGGGTTAGCATGCCACCATGGCTCCCACTCAGGTCCTCCTGGGTCCCTTTGCCCTCTAGGAGAGATCCATGTTGATTATCAATTGATTGTGACACTTTCTGGGTGGCGTTTTGTGCAGCCGAGTTCTTGGCAAAGAACGCTTTAGCTGACTTTTCTCATTAACAACTCTTGTTTCATAAGCCTGTTTGGATGGTCCCCTTGCAACTCTATCCAACTATATAACGCTTTTCCAATCTGTGTGGATGGGTTCCTGGAGGCAGGAGATGGAGCTCGGGCCTCCTCAAGGGTGTTGCTGTCCAAAGCCTCACCAACCAGGGTGGTCTGCACTCAAATCTAGGTAGCAGGGCTCTCGTAGGTGTAGCTGCTCCCTCCAAGGCCCACTTATGAAAAAAATTGAAGATTCATAAGTATACAGTCTTTCATGTGTGCATCGATAGCTTTTTAAAATTGTGGTAAAAAACATATAACATCAAATTTACCATCTGTGAAATAATAGAAAATATATATTTGGTATCTGTCCCCAGTTCCTGCTATAGAGCTCCAAAACCCCTTGTAGTCTCTTAAGTGATAAGAACACTAGGAGCATTTCTTATTCTCATATTTATCTTTGGCCCTGTCTCTGACACAGGCTCCCTGAATCACTTGTGAATTCCTGAGTGCTAAGCCCTAGAAGCATCTTTTGTTCTAATGAAGTGACTCTGGGTGGGCTCTGCATGGCTTCTGGATGGGGGCTGGTCGCTAGAAAGACCAAGCCATGATCAAAAGCTTGGTATTTAAAAAAAAAAAAAAAAAAAAAAAAAAACCTTGTTATTTCTAGCCCTGACTCTCACGACTCTAGAGAGGGGAGACAAGTTGGATGTGCAGTTAATGATCAGTCGTGCCGATGTGAGGAAGTCCCCATAAAACCCCAATGGTACTGAGTTTGGAGAGCTTCCAGATGGGGGAACACATCCTCATACTGGGTCACACACACCCAACTTCACGGGAACAGAAGCTCCTGTGTTGGGGACCCTTCTAGGTCGTGCCCTAAGTGTCTCCTCACGTGGCTGTTCATCTGTATCCTTTCTTATATCCTTTAGCGAACTGGTAAATAAATGTTAAGCATTTCCCTGAGTTCTGTGAGCCACTCTAGTAAATTAAATGAACCCAAAGGTGACAGGAACCTTCAACTTGTAGACAAGTCAGACGGAGGTTGTGGGTAATCTGGGGACCCACTACTTGCAGTTTGCATCTGATGTAGGATGGGGCGCGGTCTTGTGGGATGATGCTCTTAACCTGCGGGATCTCACCCTACCTCCAGGAAGACAGTGTCAGACTTGAGTTAAATTGGAGGATACTCAACTGGTGTCGTGGAGAACCCCTTGGTGTGGGGAAAACCCACATGCCTTGAGTGACAGTAGTGTCAGAGGTGAAGTGTTCTGAGTGAGTCATGAAGGAGACACTGAGTTTTTCCTTTACACCATTTTTAAGTGTGTAGCCCAGTAGTGTTACCTGTATGCTCGTTGTTGTAGGATAGAGTCTAGAACTTTTTTCTTCCTGCAAAACTGAAACTGTATCCCTGAAACAGCAGTCCTCCCCTCCCAGCCCATGGTAAGCATTCTACTTTCTGTTTCTAAGACTTTGACTTCTTTGGATCCCTCCTCTGAGTGCAATCGTAGAGTATTTGTCATTTTGTGACTGGCTTATTTTGCTTAGCATAATGTCCTCAAGGTTCGGCCATGCTGTAGCATATGTCAGAATTTCCTTTGTGTACAGGCCGAAGGAAAAAAGTCCATTGTATGCATGTCCTGCATTTTCTTAACTCATTCATCCGTTGATGGACATTTAGGTTGCTTCCACCTCTTGGCTACTGTGAATAATGCTGCAATGAACATGGGTGTGCAAATATCTTTTTAAGACCCTGTTTTCAATTCTTTTGGACATATGCCCAGAAATGGGTATATGGGTTTGCTAGATCAAATGGTAATTCTATTTTTATGTTTTTGAGGGACTTCCATTCTGCTTTCCATAGCAGCTGCACCAGTTTACATTCCCAGCAACATATTTATAGCTTTTTTCTTTTCCAAAGGAAAAAATGGAAGCAGAATAGTCTATATATTCATTTAAACGTACTTACTGAGTCTGCCCACAGCTAGGCCCTGGGGAACTCTATTAGACCAGGTAAATCCTTGCCTTCCTGGTGTGACAGTCTGGTTGTAGAGGCAGTCAATAACCAATAGACATATGCTGCCACTAGAGAAATAAAAGAAGAATTTAATTTAGCTATGTTTGTTAGCGGGGGAGTGGCACTGGGCCTTCCAGGATAGAAAGGGACTCACCACCCTTCCTTAGTAAAGTAAATGCATCTGCAGAAGCCTACAGTTGGAGCTTAACAATGGGGAACTTGCTTATCATAGATACTTTAAAAAATTGGAATGAAATTCATATAATAAAAAATTGACCATTTTAAGCAAAGAGTTCTGTGGCATTTAGTACATTCACGATGTTGTGCCACCCCCAGCTCTATGTGGTTCCAAAACATTTTCATCATTCCAGAGCAAGACTCTATACCCATTAAGTAGTTACTCTCCATCCCCTTCCTTCCAGTCCCTGACAACCACCAGTCTGCTCTCTGTGTCTGTGGCTTTACCTGTTCTGCTGATTCCATATAAGTGGACTCATACTGGGGTACCTGGGTGGCTCAGTTGTTTAAGTGACTGGCTCTTGATTTGGCTCAGGTTGTGATCTCAGGGTCATGGTTCCCAGCCCTCCATCGGGCTCCACGCTCAGCAGGGAGTCTGCTTGGGACTCTCTATTTCTCTTTCCCTCTGCCCCTCCTGCTCATGCTTTCTGTCTCTAAAATAAATAAATCTTTTTTACAAAAAGGACTCATACTACAAGTGGTCCTTAATGTCTGGCTTCTGTCACTAGCATCATATTTTGAATTTCATACACACTATAGGATGTATCAGTACTTCATTCCTTATAATGAGTGAATAACATTCCATTGTATAGATAGACCCATTTGGTTTATCCATTCATCCATTGATGGACACTTGGGTTCTTCCCATCTTTTTTTTTTTTTTTAAGATTTTACTTATTTTTTTCATGAGATACAGAGAGAGAGAGAGAGAGAGAGGCAGAGACATAGGCAGAGGGAAAAGCAGGCTCATCGCGGGGAGCCCGATGTGGGACTCGATCCTGGACCTGGGATCACATCCTGAGCCAAAGGCAGACGCTCAACCGCTGAGCCACCCAGGGATACCTTCTTCCCATCTTTGGGCTACTGTGGATAGTGCCACTGTGAACTTTTATGAACAAGGATTTGTCTGAGTGTCTGTTTTCATTTTTGGGAGAGGGATCGCAGATGTTTATGGCTTCATGATCACTCAGGTTCCATCCCATGATAGCAAGCAGAGCAATGTCGTGAGCCACCCCAGTGAGCTGGTGGGAAACCAGGAACCAGGCTGTATGTGATGTTACTTCCATTCCTTTCTATCCCATCTGGACCAGCGTTCAGTCTCTCCATCCTGTTTCAGATCTTGAAAAGTTCCTGTCCTCTTCACACAGTCCCCAACTTCCATAAGCCACCGTCACTCAAAGAGAAGACCAATCCACAGTCAGCCACTCTGGAGCTCCAGAAGCCCCTGCCCGCTCTGGCTCCCTGGCCCCCCCATCTGCAGCCTCTGTAGGGTCCTCTGGCAGGTGGATGTCTCCTGATGCTCCAACTTCCCCCTATGGTTCCCGAGGGAGCTGGAGGTAGGACCAGGCTGTTCTTGAAGATGGGAGTGGGCTCTGACTTCACATCTGCTCCGAGTAAGTCCTTATTTGGGGCAGTGATAGATGTTATGGGCCAGGGGAGAAGATCAGGCATTGTTGTGGAAACCCCTCCTTCTATGGGATGCTCCGGGTAGATTCCCCAGGACAGGAAAGAGATATTTGTCTTGAGATTGAAGTTCAGAAGATTCTAGGATTCTCTAATCAGGTGGCAGAGGAGGCCAAAGTCCTTGGTTCTGAGCTTCTCTTTTCAAATGCTTCTGTTTCAGGGTGAGTGATTTGTTAAATTCCAAGGATCACTGTTCACTGTTTGGTGATACCTGGGAGTGCCACCACTGGCAGGGTTAAACATAAGCCAGAAAGAGGAAAATGGAGAGTAGAAGAGAGAAAAGAGCAGAGCATACACAGTGGGAGAAGACACACACCCAAGAGAAACATACCATGGTGAACAGGGCCATTCCTCCATGGGGTCAGTGGCCCAGCTGTCTCCCTGTCTTTGGCCTTGAGGGGCTGACATTTCTCTAGTGTTTAAACCTCCCTAGCACTCAGCAAAAAGCCCAGTGTGTGGTAAATGCTCAGTAACAAGTCAATTACTCTAAATAAATGACGTCTTGCGCTGGAACGAGGCTAGGATGGGGCACGCGGAGCTCACCAACCTGCCACTTTGGTCCAGACCACTGGGATCTCCCCTCCCCAAGAGGGTAACTCACTCGTTGGGCAAGCAAATAATGCAGTTACCTCTGCTCCAAACAGAATCAAAATGAAATGTCAACTAGCAGTCTGGGTTCAATTCTGGAAACAATAATGTTTCCTTCCCAGGTCAGCCTGCCTTCAGGTCCTCAACGGTCTGATTGACAAGAGTCGCGAGAATTCTGTTTTCGCTTATTAGTCTAATGGACAGACTGGAAGGTGGCTTCCCAGGGCAGATCTGCTTTTATGTTCCCCTGTTTTCCTTGGGCATCACTTACCACTGGGGAACATCTGCATTATCTAATTTATTGCTTTGAAGCATTTCATTTTTGTTGATTGCTGCTTAAAGGTCATTTCCAAGTAAACATGGAAGGAAAGGTCACTGCACCCAGTGGAAAAATCGGCTTTGGTCCTGTGCAATTCTAATGCAGACCTCCTCACTGGCAGAGCCTGTTCTTTTGGTTGTACATGGCCTAATTGTATTGCCCTTTGCTTCTCGGCTCTGGGTTTGGGGGTGGGGATTAGGAGTTGGACAGCAACAGGTGCAAATCTCACTGCGAATCTTTTTTTATGGAAGTGTGGGCGACAGGGTGGGGGCAGGAAATGGGGATTAAATCATTTCCAGAAATCACTAGGGAGTAATACAAGTTCTGGCTGGCATTCCTGACAACTGTGCTCCTGGCCCAGATGAATTGGATGCCCACAGAGTTGTAGATGAAATCGGGGATTTGCTGAGCAGGATTTTGGGAGAAGACGAAGAGAGATGATGACAAAAGACCAGGGATGTTCACCTTTGTTCTGTTTTCCAAATGGTTAAAGAAAGAAAAGACTTCAAGGCTTGTTGATTCACTGCCAGTCCCAGGTGCTTTTTGTTTTGTTTTTTTTTTCAATTTAAGGTTTTACTTATTTTTTAGAGAGAGAGAGAGAGAGAGAGAGAACAAGCAGGGGGAGAGGGAGAGGGAGAAGCAAACTCTCTGGGAGCCAGATGCAAGGCTCAATTCCAGGACCCTGGGATCCCGACCTGAGCCTAAGGCAGCTGCTTCACCAGCAGAGCCACCCAGGCGCCCCCTGGGGTGTGTTCTCAGAACAGATTAACTGCAGGTGGTTTGTGCATCCTGAGAGGAGAGACTTGAGCCACAAAGAGGAAGCGGCATTGATATTATCCATTTATTTTCTTGGTTGGCTTAGTTGGTAGATATGCTGTGGACCTGGGACCATGGGATATCACAGGGCTTTCATCACATGGGCATGAAGTTCGGGCAAGCTGGGTGAGCTTGAGAGCTATCCACAGAGGCAACATCCCTTTGAAAACAAAGGGAAGGGCGTCAGCACGCAAAGCTGGGTTGGCAGGATAAGGAAAAGTATGTATGGTCAGTGAGATCAAGAGGATTAAGGAGGCAGATAAAAAAGCAAAGAATGGTGGGACAATCAGTAGTGCAATTGGTGGCTGGGAGAGGTGAGAGAGAACAGTGGCTTACATGGAACATGTCCAACCCCATACACCAGCTTCAATGTCAAGAGTGGGCCAAGGCTCTGTGCCGAGCGCTCTACCCGTGCTGTGTCCTGCACCACAGCAGCTCCAAGTTCCCCCATTTTCTAGATGATGAACTAGAGGCACCAATGAGAGCTAGAGACGGGTGAGAATCCTGGTCAGGGGAAACCAGGGCTCACACCCTCCACCACTGGAGCCAGGTGGACGGCCTCACACGGTGGGTGCTGCAGTGACGTGCCGTCGTTGCCTATCGGATTTGGCAACCACAACAACAAAAGAATTCCCACTCGCTGTTGATGGAAGTGGAGTTTGGAGACCCCCTTCAGGAGTGTAGTTCAGCAGTACCTATCAAGATACAGCACGCACATACCCTATGACCTGGCCCACTCCATATTGGATCCTGCAGAAGTGTCCTCAGCAGCACTTAAGGATAAACACAGGAGAGGTATCGCCAGAGCATCGTCTATACCAGCAAAAAATTAGAAATATCCTGGAAGTTCTTCAGGAGGCACTGGCTAATTAAAATACAGTGTGCATCTCCTCAATGGAATTGCTGTACCAAAAAGAAGGAAGAGGTACAGTCATATGGGATGGGCTTGGGGAGAGGTCTTTGGTGAGAAAAACAAGTAGCAGGATGAGATATATATGATATCATACAGTAATATGATTCAATACTTCTGTAATTATTATATATTATATAAATGTATTTCTACTTATACATTTTTTGAGTAGGCTGCATGCCCACTGTTGAACCCAATGTGGGGCTTGAACCCACAACCCTGAGATCAAGACCTGAGTTGAGATCAAGAGTCACTTGCTTAACTGACTGGGCCACCCATGTCTCTATACATTTTTTATATAAGAAAATATGCATAAATATACATAACATTATATAATTTGGAATTATATGTGTATATAGTTTGTGTGTATATGTCTGTGTAAGTATATAGATATATGAAAATACATATGTGGGTATATGTGTGTGTATATACACATACACATATATGTGAACTTTTGGGAGATGATGTAGAGGATGCTTGTGCATTTTAACAACTCAATAGATGACCACTGATTTGGTTCAGCCACCGACTTACTTAAACTAAGGCGGTGGTTCTCACTATGTTTCTGTCCTGACACACTAATGGACTCCTGGCCCCTTTACCCCCAACAGTGTCCCCAGGGCAGTAATTCTCAATTACAGGATCTCACCATTTGAGATGTATCTCACACTCTGGTCATTAGTGTGGGGTCATGCCTTAGTCTCTATATTTGTAAAACGGTCATGGTACCAGTAAGTAGCTGCACGAGGCGGTCATGAAGATCAGGTGCATTGCAATAGGTAGGGTACTTAGAATGGCACTTTGTACATGGTCAAGTGTTGGCTATTGTATGTAATTTTTAAAAATTCCTGGGATGCCTGAGTGGCTCAGCGGTTGAGCATCTGCCTTCAGCTCAGGGCATGATCCCAAGTGCAGGGATTCAGTCCCACATCAGGCTCCCTGCAAGGAGCCTACTTCTCCCTCTGCCTATGTCTCTGCCTCTCTCTGTGTCTCTCTCATGAATAAATAAAATATTTAAATAAATAAATAAATAGATAAATAATAAAAAAATAAAAAAAATTCCTGAGATGGTCCTGCTATGTCTCTCTGCCCTCTCCAGCCCTATTCTCAACCTGACCAGCTAAGAATCTCCAATCTAAGCTAGAAGGAGGTCTTTTAACCAGTAGATTCATTGGTCAACTCAACAAGTTTATTTACTGAGCACCTGCTGTGCAAATTCATTTCCTTAGGTGCTGGTGGTACAAGGCTAAACAATATTGGTCTTGTTTGTGTGCTTGGAGCTTTTGTTCTCATAGGGAAGACACACACCAATCAGATACAATACAACAACTGGCCCCCCTCACAATTGAAAACAGATCAAGTACATGTTGCAAGTTACTTAAGTTTTCATATGCCGACCCCAAGATCCCCACCCTTATCCATGCTCCCCTCATTCAATGACTATGTCATGGCCCCCTCTAAGTATTTAAAATCCACAGTGATGTGCAGTGCTATCAGCTGAGCCCCGACCCGTTGTGGATGACTCGGGTTCCTAAAGTCTGCCTTGTTGCTGAACATTCTAATTCCCTGATGCCCACCAAGAAGGAAGGGGGGCTGCCTCTTTCTCCAGGCCAGACTTGTTTCCAGAAGCCAGGCCAGCAGGCTTATCCCTTTGCTGCTCCTGGTGACAACATCAGCCACCAGGCTCATGCTCCAGTTCCCTCTAGGTAGTCTTGATCTGGCTGTAAAGCAATTATTTTAGCCTCTAGTTAATTCTTGTCAGATCACCAAGGGACCTCAGAGCTCACACAGGCCCTAAGAGGGAAATCTGGTGGAAAGGTTGGACAGCTGATAGCTGGCAGTGTAAATGTCATCTAGGACTGCTTATCATGCTGATGTGCTAAGTGCTCTCTCTGGTTTCATGACTCACTTGAGAACTCTGGGGCCCTGGGTCCTATAGAGAGGTTTATTTCTGATTCTCAGGCCTTCACAGATGCCCTAACTCAGCTCATCTTCAGGGGCGGAAGCCAGCCTCTGCCAGCAGCACCCAGCTGTGCTCCAGATGTCTAACTCACTCAACTTGGCAGCGCACTCCACTCTTTGTCATGGACCGTCTGTCATTGGAAGGGGCCTCACTCATTGGGGGGAATTCAGAGGAAAGCCACAGCAGTGCTATGAGGATGGGGACAGAGGACTGATGCAGGGTTCAGAGGGAGAGCTCAGCAAGGTGGGATAAGGTAAAGGTAAAGGTGAGATAAGGCCCACTAATCATCTTTGAGAGTGGAACACGCCATCGCACAGAAGGTAGTAACTAACTGTGGTCTAGCCTTGCTGAAGGAAAGGATTAAGCTACATCACAAGAGATTTGGGTTGGACCGAGCAAAGTTAGACCGCATTTTGCTGAACCTGAGACTCTAGTTACCTGAGGATGTACTATTGTTTTGTGAACCAACAGGGGAGAAGAAGAAAAGCATAAACAATATGACTTGCTTATACTGAGAAATTTTCAGCCTTACTTATTGAAAAATCTCTTTAGGGACACCTGGGTGGGTCAATAGTTGAACATCTGCCTTTGGCT
Organism: Canis lupus baileyi; assembly: GCF_048164855.1. Lineage (NCBI taxonomy): Eukaryota > Metazoa > Chordata > Mammalia > Carnivora > Canidae > Canis > Canis lupus. Next base: position 54,079,502 of record NC_132853.1, on the reverse strand, counting down.
CGGGTTGCGATCCTGGGGTCCTGGGCTCGAGTCCTGCATTGGGCTCCTGCAGGAAGCCTGCTTCTCCATCTGCCTATGTCTCTGCCTCTCTTTGTATCTCTCATGAATAAACCAAATCTTAAAAAAAAAAAAAAGGACACTTTGATGCTTAGGTTTATATTTATAAATACATGTAAAGGAAAATATACCTATATGCATTCATACACATATATGTTATGGGTACATATAAAGGAATATAATTAAAATTAATTTCCAGAATAATCACTTCTTGCAGCTTCTTCATATTTAAGCCTGATGCTTCTCAGCCACTTTTCAAGTTATGTCTTTCCTCCCCCCTCATATAGAGTGTAGTCCCCATCTAGAGCCCTGCTGATGTAGCATTTCTTAAATGAATCCATAAAGAAATAAAAGCCCCTGGGGCTGATCTCTTGATGTAAGCCAACTTTGTGGAGTTAAGCCAGGTATGTGGAGGAGTGCTTGGGCATCAGCAGAATATCCTGAAGGGCTGGGAGAAACGCACATTTTTGGGCGCCACTCACAGAGATACTGGCTCAGTAGGTTTGGCCTGGGGCCTGAGAATTTGCGTTTTTTGCAAGATCCCAGGTGATGCTCATACACTGGCCCAGGGACTGATGTAAGACTGGCCCACTCTGCTCCCTGGGGGAATGTTACTGAAGCCATCCAATTTCTCACCTCTGTGCCCCCTGACCGCCTATCTCCTAGGGGCCAGAGGGGTTCTCCTCGGCTTCTTCCCAACCTGTGAGGCCCTCCTGAGAGTTTTATGCCTCTGCTTCCAGTGTGGGAGCCTGATCAGGCTTTAACGGCTGCTTCCCACCTGCCACCTGGCTGCTGGCAAAATGAATCAGATATCCGAGATGCCAGATTGGGGGTGGGGCGGTGGTTCGCGCATCTTAGAATCAGCAGAAACACGGTATTTAACCTTCTCTACGTGCCTTGAGTGAGGGTGAGGCTCAAGCCAGCCTGGAGGTCGAGGTGGGAGTCCCCAAGCCTTCTGGGGCTACCCAAACAGAATATAGCACTGCCAGCAGTAGGGCACCCCTTATGTTACCAAGGCTGAGGATTAGGCCAGATGGTTTAGCCTCGTGATTGTAACATAAACTACCCAGTCCTTTTTTTTTTTTTTTTTTTTTTAAACAGTGCTGTTAGAAACCATCCAATATCATTCAGCATGGCACTCCAATAAAAAGGCAAAAAGGCCTTCCTTGCGCTCTGCCGGTTAAATAATAAAGAGCAGCTGTAACCGGAGGGGCAGGCGGCATGAGCTTATGGCAGTGGGGCCGCTCGTCTTCATTAGTGTCATCTACAGAAAGCTTCGCCTTAGACACGAGTAGGCCCTTAGGCCACCCAGCTGGTTCTCCCCAGGAGCCTGCAGGGATCAGCTTGGCCTGGTTTTTGAGACTTTAACGAGCTCCCCAGCAGGCAGACCGTCTCCGTTAGCTTCTTGTTGCCCCAAGAATGCCTCTTCATTGTCTAAGACGGTGGTTCTCCACTGGGAGCTGGTTGGCCCTTCAGGGGGACATTGGGCAATGACTGGTGACATTATTGGTTGTCACATTGGGAGAGGACACTACTGGTATCTAGTGGGTGGGTAGAGGCCAAGGATGCTGCTAAGCATCTGACCACGCACAGGACAGCTTCCCCCACCACCAAGAATGATGTGGCACAAAATGTCACCAGTGCCATGGTGGAAAAAAAATGCTTGCCTAATAAAGCAACCACTGAATCCGAGACGTTGTGCCAGACTGTTGCATTATGCTTCTTGAAATCTGGAGGGGAGAACGAAGAGAGGAAATAAAACAATTCTTTAGGCAGCATTGCTCTGCGGCTATCCTGCAGTGTGATGCTGTAATTGCTAATAAAAAGCTATAATTCACTTGGCACCACTTTTGGATGGTTTCCCCTGATACTCAAACAATAAAAGAAATGGCGCATGCACAGACTCACGGACCATTTAAGGAACACATTCTATGTAAAAATCTCATGCTCCTGACACTTGAGTGTATATAGGAACATCCCAAATGTGGCAGGGTTGGGGGCGGGGGTTGCTGCTTAAACTGTTGGTTCTGGTTCATCAGGTCGAGATGGGGGCTGAGACTCCGTCTCCCTCCCAGGCTCACCACCTGCGAGCTGTTAGATGGGCCTACGCTGCAGGTGCAGGGTCACACGCAGAGTAGCAAGGCACCGACAGCCTTCAGCTGCCCTTCGCGTGTGTGATGTAATGTGGAGGGACCCACTCATCCTGCTTTGCCCAGAATTGTTCAGAAGAAAACCCAAAAGCCTACATCTGAGAAACCCCCTCGGTTCTTTGAATCCAGGATGGTTGGTCATCCTAGGAGCCCCACAATATCCCCACGGGAAGGACAAGGTTAGACCATTCAAACTTCCTTTAATGAGGAAGATCTGAGTCCCATGCCGTGGGGACTCAAGGAAAGCTTTTTTATTTATTTCAGTTTCTCTCCCATCCTGGGATTAGAAGAGGGTATGACGTCAGGGAACCCAGCTGCTTGACATCGGGGCACATTTTTGGTGTCACCAGAACTGCGTTTCTCATCCTCGCCCCACGGATTGTGCTGCTCCTCGAAAGGTCCTTCAGCTTCCCATCTTTTCTTCTTTCCATCCCTGTTACCTTCTGCTTCCAGGTTCTTTCCCACCTCCTTTGAACAGGCCATTCCCCGTGCCAAACTTCCAGTATTTTCCTGACTGATAACGTTCTTGAGGATTTTGCCCTCAAGGAAGTAAGGTTTGTGTTGGGTAGAAAGTGTGAGATGTTTCCAAAGCCTTATGTAGTTTATATTCTCAATGGGTGACAGATACGCATGGCTTATTTTTTATTTATTTATTTTTATTTTATTATTATTTTTAAAATAATTTTTTAAAGATTTATTATTTATTCATGATAGACATAGAGAGAGAGAGAGAGAGAGAGAGGCAGTGACACAGGCAGAGGAAGAAGCGGGCTCCATGCCGGGAACCCAACGTGGGACTCGATCCTGGGTCTCCAGGATCATGCCCTGGGCCAAAGGCAGGTGCTAAACCTCTGAGCCACCCAGGGATCCCCATGACTTATTTTTTAAAAAGGTCCAAGATTGTATATAGTTGAGGGCTACCTTGTGGAATGGAGTATAGGATCTGTGTTGATGTGGATTTGAAGATGAATTAGGATAGACTCAGTAAGCACATCATCCAAACCCTCTGTGCTATGGTTTGTCCAATTTCTGGGGAGTTGGCCAAACACTGGTTAATCTCTGCCTCTGGGCCTTTGCATAAACTGGTCTCCCCATCATGATTGTCCTTTCTTCTCCCGTCTATTCACATCCCTCTGTGTCCTATGAGGATCTCACCTTCACCATCCCCTCCACTCTCCACTCTCCCAACCCTTAAAGATCTCTGCTCTAGGATGTCCGGCATGTAATCATCAGTGTGGCACCCGTTTCCAACTGATAGTAACCACATTCCAGACCAATGAGGGTTCGAAGACGGGAAGACCTCCAAGAGAAGAGGATGGATTAGATCTTACAGGGAGGGGATCATGGGAGAGTGAGCTCCTCCCCAAACCCCCTGCCAGGCCTGTGTCCTCAAGCCCCATTGACCTCCTGGAGCAGCAGCCATACTTACTTCTTTGATTAATCTCATGCTTGGGGGTTTTCATGAGGTCATGTTCTGGGAGTCTTGCCTGGGAGTGTGCACTGTAAAAATTAAGAGCCTTAAAAAATTGTAGGTCACCCCTCATTTATTTGACAAATATTTATTAAGTATCTTCTCTGTTCACCAGAGGGCTAGCACACATTCATTATAATTCCCTTTAGAATTGAAAAGCCTAATTAGTATATGTGTTAGAGCAGCAGTGGACAAGGGTTGGGAGCTGCTCAAGTAGTGAACTGTTTTGCATCGAGATATTTACATTGTTCTCTTGGTTTCTGGAAGCCAGGAAACTGCGTGTTTCATTTATTCTTTACCCCCCGCAGCTGTGATTCCCAGCTTGGGATTCCTGAGCTTGATGGAGCTGCCTAGTATCATGTTTATCAATTATTAATATTTCCAAAAGCCAAACGAGGCAAAGGCAAATTAAAATCTAATTTCTTTGCTTTGAGCTGGAATGACAGCCCCTCAGCTCTGTAGCTCTGGTATCTCATGTCGATCTGAAGCTCTGATTAGTAGTTACATCAGTGTGTCTTTAATGAATTAAAAAATAACTCTTGCTTAACATTATGTGTTTGATGCAATGCTATTAAACTGGTTTTGGGGGGATGGGGTTGGAGAAATAATAACAGGTGGCTTAGCATAGAGATGCTTACACACTAGACAATCGATGCTTATTAAAATGAACACAAAGTAGATTTTGATATTAAAACGGACCAGAGAGTGCTTCCCCCCTATGGCTATAGAAGGTCCTGGAAGAACTCAGCACAGCCCTCTCAACCCCATATGGAGACATCCTGAAGTCCACTGCCATGTGGCCCCCTGACAGCAGCTGGGTATGTGTCAGGGGTCCTGCAGGAAGCACCTCTTTTTGTACTTTTCATGGAGCTGGAGGGAGGAGGACAGGAGTTTCAAGACTTGAACACTTTGCCCTGTGCTTGTGGGTACTTCCCTGGGAAGATCCAGGGAGCATTTAGGATGGCCAGAGGAACAGGGTCTCTGGCGGGCAGTGGGAGCTCCCCCATCTATGGGTGACTCGGGGGCTCAGATGTTGTCTGAGCCACAGCCCCGCCAACCATCTGTCTGTGAAACTGGAAGGCGAAAGTGTGACAGGCTCGCCTGGTGGTGACAGGTGGCCCCCAGGGGCTCTGGGAGGAGCAGTGTGCGTGTGGGAGGGAGGGAGGGACCTTCCTTGGGCCTTCGCTTCTCATCACTTAGAGACTATCTCATTCTGCAGCTGGCCCGTTGAAGAGCTAATGAGGGGAAGACGATTCTTGGGAATGACTGATTAAAATAAATCATGGAAAATTTCCAGGGAACCTGCCTTTCCAAAGAGCTGAGTGTTTTAAACATCCAGGTGGCTTTGGATACAAGCACAGAGTCTATTCTGTGGACTGACAGTCTTGTGCTGGACACGATTTCTCTACAGGCTTTACGTGTTAAGATTTACGCCCAGTGAGCCTTGTTTCCTGTATTCACCTTCTTTCAGGCCTTATTGAAATATTTTTAAATTATAAAAGGAACATAGCATTACGGAAAGGGGGAAAAGCTCTGCATTCTCATCACCCAATGCCCCTGCTAATTTGTATGAATTCATTTAGTCTTACTAGCGTAGTTTTTACTAGCATCATCACAAAACGGCATATTTTTTTCTATTGCTTTTTTCACAAAATATATTTCCTATGTTGGTGTGATATTTATAATTTTTACTAACCGCATAAAAGTCTACTGCATTTGTGTTCGGTAACTTAACTATCTTTTTCTTGAGCATTAGGATGACCAATATCTTTTTCTCCCTATAATTTCAATAGCTTTATTAAGGGAGTTCCTAAGAAATCATACTGATGGGCCAACCCCATTAGCAGGAGCAGAGGGCACAGGGCAGTTTGCAGGGCTCCATCGTTCTGTTTAATTAAGCAAATGATTTATTCGAGTGCCTTTTGTGTGGAAGGGCTTTCTATCTCTATTATTCCTGCAGATCCCCGTTGAGGTTTCCTGAATGTGCAGCAAGACTGTAAAGCTTTGCCCATTATGATGACTGTAGACCAAAGGCCAGTGTGAATCTGTGTAAAGTTTCAATTATATCGTATTTTTTAAAATTAATTAATTCTTTTAAGAAATATTTTATTGATTTATTTGAGAGAGAGAGCAAGCCTGCAGAGGGGAGGAGCAGAGGGAGAGGGAGAGAAATCCTCAAGCAGACTTCCCACTGAGCATGAACCTCTACTCGGGGCTCGATCTCAGGACCCTGAGATCTGACCTGAAATCAGGAGCCCGAGGCTTAACCAACTGTGCCACCCAGACGCTTCTCAATTACATAATATTTAAAAATAGTTTTAGAACTCTTACTAGGAAAATAACTACAGTATTCACACCTCTTGCTTTCGGGATGTGTTAAGACATGGAATGGGAATGTCAGTTGTTTGCAGTATGCCTGGCAAAAACCTGAAACATTTTTATTAGCTTTGATATCCTGACCCATGTCACTGTGGTTTTGCTTAAAATAATCATTTTCATGGCTGAGCTGCGAGGCTGTGACTCGGACCCGACAGTCTAGGATGATTAAGGACTCACAAATGTGTGACACGTGGTGGGGGGGATGGGGCCAAGGGGAGATCTGGGGTCTAGCCGCAGCCCTGGCACAAACCGCCTGCAGGCCTAGGGTTTGCACCGCCATCCGGGAAGGAAGGGGCTTGGACCAGAAGCTCTCGGAAGTGCTTCCCAGCACGAAATATGGTGTAAACCACAGTGACCTTCCGCCCTGTGTTAGTTTGCTGGGACTGTCATAACAAAGCAGCACAGATGGAGTGGCTTCAACAACAGAAATGGGTCACCACAGTTCTGGAGGCTGGAAGTCCGAAATCAAGGTGTGGGCAGGGTTGGCTCCTTCTGAGGGCCCCCGAGGGAAGGACCTGTCCAGGCCTCTCTCCTCGGCTTGCAGACGGCCGTCTTCTCCCTGTGCTTCTTCATGCTGTCTTTCCTTTATGTGTGTCCCTGTGTTTAAATGTCCCCTTTATATAAAGACACCAGACATATTGGATGGAGGCCCATCTTATAAGGATCTCACCTTGACTTGATCACCTCTATAAAGACCCCATCTCCAAATAAGGTCCTATTCTGAAGGCTTGGGGGTTGGGACTCCAACATGTGATTTCAGTGGCGGAGGCCAGGGGCACAGGACACAGTTCAACGGATAAGGAGCATGAGAGTGGAAGCTGAATTAGGAAGCCTGGTTACCTCCTGTTAGGTTGACAAAGTCCATTTTAGCACAAAGAGATGGCTTCCTTCCTCCCTCCTTTCTTCTTCCCCTTCTCTCTCTCTCTCTCTTTCTTAAATTGGGACACAAAAGAGCCCCTCAGATACACTTGGGTAAAGCCTTGGTCCCAGTCTGTGGTCTGTCACTGTCTTGCTTTGATAATTCGGAGAATCCACACTCAGCACAAGAGGGTCCCCAGAGGTCGCCTGGTCCAGCTGTTACATTTTGCAGCTTCAGAGAGGGAAAGAAACCAGCCCAAGATTGCCCAGTGAGTTATTGGCAGAAAGCCCTGCCCCCCTCAAAAAAAACCAAAAAAAAACCAAAATTGGAGCTCAAACAGCAGCGCCCCGATGCCTTGGAAGGAGCCTGTGCTTCCTCCTTAATTGCTTCTGTCACTGCTGTACCCCGGCAGGTCCTCAAGTCCAAGGGCGCACCTGGCTTAAGTGATAAATACCTCCCTTCATGCCCACCTGGGCACTGTCATGCACAAACCCACAGACCCAAAGGAGGGATTTCTGAACAAGAGCCCAGGTGTCTGAGAAACGCTCTCTGGCTAGGAGGTATTTTACTCTTTTTATTCACCTTCCACAGACATTTTTGGGGAAGAACTTGAAGTGATGTGTTGGAGGATGAATTAGGTTTCCCTACAGTGATTTGTCGTGGGGGACGGGTTGGGGGGCTGGAAGGGGAAGCCTCCCTTGCTCCAATGCATGGAAGAGACAGGAATCTTGGCCCAGCTGGCAGAAAGGCTGGCAGGGAAATAGGACAAGAGTTCATTTAGGGATGGATCATTCAGGAAAATGGAGAGCCCAATCAGATGTCTGGGGATCCGGCACCTGTCTGCCTACGCTGCCTGCTGATGGCAGAGGGATGGGGAGGGTGAGGCCGCTGTGCATTTTGCTCAGGGCACTTCCTGGTGCTTGGGGGCTTCCCCACCTGCTTGTGGTAGCAATGATTGGAGTCACGGTGCATTTATTTCCCGGCAGCCATAACGAAATGCCATAGACTGGGGGGGCCTGAAACAGCAGACAATGATTCCCTCATGGTTCTGGAGGCCAAAAAATCAGAAAGTGAGATGTCGGCAGGGCTGCGCTCTCTGAAGGCTCTGGGGAAATGCTTCCTTGTCCCAGCTGGCTGATGGTGGCTCCTGGCCCTCCTTGGCTATGGCCGTAGGGACTCTAGTCTCTGCCTGTCTTCACATGGCTTTCTCGTCCCCGTGTCCTGGCCTTCTCCCCTCTGTCTCTTGCAAGCACATGTGTCCCTAGTTTAGCACCACCTGGTTAATCGATGACGACATCCCCTCCAGATCTCTACATCTGCAAAGACTCTTTCTCCAAATAACATCACATTCAGGGGCACCAGGGGTAGGCTGTGAAGATATCGTTTTGGGGGGGACCATTCAGTGCACTACATGGGGCTTCTCGGATGACCCCACACAGCACCCACACATCTCCAGTCCCACCCTTGTTCCCACCCAGCCCGGTCTGATGGGGCCTTGGAGACACTTGGGGATCTCTTCCTCTCTTTGACAGTGGACGGCCGAGGGACCACCTCCCCACCTGCTTCCCTTCTACACGTGAGGAGTGCTCCCTCCCCACCATCCCACCTTCTGTGGCTCTCACTTTGCTGGTGCTATTCCCTGGGGGGCTTGACAGAGGGAGATCACTGTCCTCCGTGGGAAGGTTCACCCACTCTTATCATCAGCCCCCCATGAACCTCAGCTGATGAGAGGACTTTTGTTTCTGTTCCCACTTGGAGAGAGGAATACAGTTTCTTGCAATCCTGCCTCCTTCCCCATTCCCTGGGGCCTCTTAGGATTTTTGCAGGCCCCTAAAGGACTCCTGTATTATTTTTAAAAAATATTTATTTTTTAGAGAGAGAGAGAGAGAGAATCTCAAAAACACTCTGTGCTCAGCAGTTGGATCCCACCACCCTGAGGATGCACCCGACAGCACCACCCAGGTGCCCCAAGGTCCCCTGCATTTTGAGATCTCACCAGGCACTTTAAAATGTTCCCACATTCCATATTAAGTTTCCCCATAAAATGATCAAGAAGATTTTTATAATTTTGCCTTTGAAATTATTTGGCTCTAAGCTTATTTAATTTACGATTGGCTGTGGTTCCTTGGCCATTATCGTGCATACTTAGGAATTCTCCTAAAGTGAGAAAGGCTAAGCGTCCAATTGTTTTTTTGAATGTCATTAAATTTTTATGAACACCTAAGTCAACAATTAACAGGTTTTATGGACATTTAGTTAAACACTCATTGATTTAAATTTCCAGGTGTTTTTTTTTCTTATTGAGCCAATAATCCAGTATTGTTTTCAGGTCTTCACCAGGTCACAGGCCCCTGGAAAACGTGGGGGCCCCACATAGTGGTTCACTAGCTTCCGATGGCCCAGATGAGCCTGCTTCTCCCCTCGCCTTGTCCTTCCTTCCCCCATGAATGGAAAGTCTCCTTCCCAGACCCTGGGTTCCCCCAGCAGGGTGTCCAGCCCCTCTTCCCAGTCTCCTGGGACTGCCTCTGTCTCCTCCCCAGGCTGGCTTGCTTACACCAGCACCTTTGGCTCTCACCTCCACTTTGCCTCCACCCTGAGCATCCTGGCTCCAAATCTCCCTGTGCACTTTTCATGCCGAATTACCAACCCTGGCCCGATTTCCTAGTTTTGACATCGTGGCCTCCTTCAGTCTGGCCTTGTCATGCCAGTGCCTGTGACGGGGCCAGCTTCACAGACGCGATACCTGTGCAGGTGTGAGGGGTCCCTCGCGTGGAAAGGCTCTGTGCTTACTTTAATGCCCTGATGTCACCATCTTGAAGTTTCCTAATAATTTTATCTCTGAGCTTGGGGTTTTGTAAGCAACATCTGGTGGAACCCTGGAGTCCTCAGTGAGCAGAGAAAATTTGCAGAAGAAAAGAAGGGTTTTATTAATTAATACTTAAAAAAAAAAGATTTATTTATTTATTTTAGAGAAAGGGAGAGAGAGCATGGTGGAGATGGAGCTCAAAGTAGGGCTCCATCTCACGACCATGAGAGCATGAGATGAGCTGAAATCAAGAGTCGGACGCCCAACCGACTGAGCCACCCAAGTGCCCTAGTTAGTACATTTGAGGGCATTTTTTTGCTGCCTTTTGATTGAGTCGCCTCCCATTTTCATTTTGTGCCAGGCCCCCACAAATTGTGTGCTCTGTCCTGCCTAGTCACGACGGTCGGTGGTCAGGGGCCGAGTATGGGTACTGGTGGTTCCTGGTGCCAAAGGTACCAGTGAAACTAGATGCTTCCAGGCAGACTTCTGGAAGTGTGTTCGTTTCCTTGGGCTGCTGAAACAAGGTACTGCAAACCTAGCTGCTTAAAACACCACGAATGGGGCAGCCTCTGTGGCTCAGCAGTTTAGTGCCACCTTCGGCCCAGGGCGTGATCCTGGAGACCTGGGATCAAGTCCCGCGTCGGGCTCCCTGTATGGAGCCTGCTTCTCCCTCCTCCTGTGTCTCTGCCTCTCCCCCACCCCTGTGTCTCTCATGAATAGATAAATGAAATTTTAAAAAAAATGCTTTTTTAAAAAAACACCACGAATATATCATCTTACAGTTCTGGATGTCAGAAGTGCTAAAATCAAGATGTTGGCAGGGTTGTGCTCCTTCTGGAAGTTCTAAGGGAGAATCCATTTCCTTGCCTTTCCGGCTTCTAGATGCCACTGACATCCCTTGCTCTGACCTCTGCTCAGGTCCTCATGCTTCCTTCCCTCCTCTGACTTTGTTGCCTCCCTCTTTTCCCTGATGGGGACCCCTGTGATGACGCTGGGCCCACGGACACACCCCAGGATTATCTCCCCATCTCCCCATCCTTCATTCCATCACAGCCACAAAGACCCTCTGTCTCCGTGGGGAGTTTCTATTCCCAGGTGTCAAGGATGAGGACGTGGACATCTTCACGGGGTTCACTGTTCTGCCTACCAGACGAAGCTATTTGTTTTCCAGCTGAAATCTCTAAATATGCACCCAGGGCACATCAGGTTTTGTGGGTTCCAAAGTGTATGCACTTTTAAGAGGCCTCTTTAGGAAAAAATATAGAAATTTTGGTATTAAAATGAATATTACTTTAGTATGAGGAAGAAATCACAAGACTTTAGATTGAGGTCCTTTTCTTCCGAGGCCTCTGGGCAGTTATCAGCAATGACATGTGCCCGGGTCTCCTCCCCACCCAGAATACTCTCCACTCCCAGGGACCTAGGTGCTCAGTTGACCTTGGAAAACTAGGGTCCCACAGGGTGCCTGGCACAGAGGCTCATGAGCTAACCATGGAGTGAAGGCAGGCAGGCAGGAAGGAGAGAGGGCCATAGTTATTCAGGCTGCCTTGATGGAAGCCTGGTTGGGTGTTGGGGGCTCCGCTGGAGTCACTGTCTCAGGTTGGGGAGACTGAGGCCGGCAGGGGCTGGGGAATTTGTTCAAGGAAACTCTTGTGCCAAGCTGAGATTCCTTCTAGGTTGTCAGATTCCAAAGCCTGTACTCAGCATCTGTAGGACCTCTGAAGAGATACTAAGATCTCAGACAAGGGTGGGAGAGAGGAGTGGGAGGGGGAGGGAGGGCGGAGAAAAGGGGAGAGAGGGAAAGATCCAGGTGCCAGTACCCCCACCTCCACCCACCTCCAGGCTCCAAGGGGGAGGTGCTGCTAGCTTGTTTACCCAGATCAAGCCACAGTGACTCCCCTGGAAAGGGCCACCATTCCTCTGCCCTGGGGTTCCTTTGCTGACTGTCACCATCAGTTAGTTTTATGGCCTTATGACACTTGGGAGGCAGTGGTCCTCCTTGCCTGCCTAACACCCTGCCGCCGTTTCATTAGTGCCGGCTCTGGCCTGTTCTTGCACACCCCGTCCCTCCTCCCCTGCCCCATTTATGGAGGCTGCAGGGCACATTTGCTCTTTGGGGGAGAGACTAGGGAAGGGGGAGGTGGCTGGAGGTGTGCTGGAGGTAACAGCCAGTGCACTTAGCTTTAAGGAAACATTATTGAGCACTTCTTACCATGAGGGAATGGGAGAAAGACAGGCGGTTTGTACGTTTGGGTCAGTGGTGTGTGTATGTGTGTGCAGGGTGCATTGAGGCAAAGGAGGGAAATGGTGGGATTTGTCTCTTGGGGGTTGGCCACCAGCCTGAGGCCCGCCCGAGGCTCTGCTGGCCAGGGTGTTCAGTCTCTCCTGTGAACGCTGTATGTCAATACAGAGCTTTCCTGAGACTCAGTCTCCTTATCTGTAACATGGAGTGTCTCAGCCCTTTGGGGCTGATGTAACAAAAGACCACAGTCGGGGTGGCTCACACACAACAGATACGTATCAGTGGCAGTTCTGGAAGCTGGAAGTCCCAGATTAGGGTGTCAGCGTGGTAGGCTGAGGGGCCTCTTCTGAGTCGCAGACTTCTCATGTGTCCTCACACGGTGGAAGGGGTGAGGGAGCTCTCCGGGGTCTCCTTGTAAGGACACCAGTCCCTCGAAGGAGAGCTCCACCCATGAAATTCATATGTTGAAGCCCTACTCACCACCCCTCCAGCCCCCATATGACTGCATTTGGAGATAGAGCTTTTTGGAGGTAATTAGGCTTAAATGAAGCCATGAGGGGTGGGGTCCTCATGCCGTAGGACTGGCAGCCCGATGAGAAAGAAGAGGGGAGAGAGATCTCTCTTTCTTCACATGGGGACAGTGGGACAGTGGCAAGCCAGAAACCAAATGTGCACTTTCATCTTGGACCAATCCTGGACTTCCAGCTTCTAGAACTGTGCAGAAATAAATCTCTGCTGTGTAAGTCCCCTTGATCTGTGGTGCTTTCTTGAGTCAGACAGTTGGTCTGGGTGTCTTCTTGGTCTGCGAATCTCCTGAGGGCAGAGAGCACCCTCTAGTCATCGTGCCATCTTACTTCCCGGCACAGCGTGGGCGGCTGCCTTTTACTGGGCAGAAGAGGCCAGCTCCTCTTGGATCCTCTGCTCTTTGGCCACTGTGATGATGAACGGTTTTTCTGACCAGGCCACCCTCCGGTCGGTTCATGAGATCAAATATGAGACACCCCGTTCAATTAGGATTTCTGGTCGACAACAAATAGCAAATGTGTGTTTAGCCTAAGCGTGTCCCAAATATTGCACAGGACACACAGTCAAACACTATTTGTCATTTATCTGGAATTCAAATTTGACTGGGCATCCTGTTTTCATTTGTGGCTAAATCTAGAAGTTCCACCCTCTGGTCTTTTTATAGAAAGCCCAGGGAGCAAAGCCCTTGACCTGCAGCAGTGGTTCTCAAAGAGCGGTCCAAGGACCCGAGAGAGAGCATCCGCAAATCCTAGGATTTTTAGCAAATCCTAGTTCGGAACAGAACATCTGGGTCTCCACCCAGGCTTCCAGAGCCAGAACCTGTGCGGGTGCCCACATTCCGCGTGTGGACCGGACTCCTGGTGGGTGATTCTCATGGGAGCTGTCCTTTGAGGGCCACTGACCCTGGCAGCTGATGCTAATAGGAGTGCGGCTCCTGCTCCCCCAACCCCCACACGTCGGGCTCTGCGGCTCACTCAGGGCCTGGGGCTCAGCTGCTAAGTGCAGCGACAGAAATGATGTCAGGGACGTTACCAGGCGATCTCGCCAGGGTTTCTGTGGCTTCGCAGGCGTCCGGGCCTGCAGAAGGCGCTCCCCGTGGCTCGGGGCTGCGCTCCACCCGCCCCACCCGATCCCGAGCCGCGGAGGGCTGTGAACCAGAGAATTTATTCTCGAGGCGGGCCCTGCCGCTGGCGGCCAGCCGGGGAGGGGCCTGGTGGCGGCAGGGACACGTGTGCGGGCGCCAAAGCAGGAAGTGACTTCGGGAGTGGAGCGGCGGGCGAGCCAGCGGCAGCGGGGCCCATGGAAGTGGAGTGGGGGCTTGAGAGGGCACCGTAGTGAGTCAGCTTTTTCTCCCTTCAGCGCCTCGGTTGGGCTGGAGGCCCGGGGTCTGGGGCCCTCAGGAGAGCGTGGGACTTGGAAGGGCAACAGGGAGTTTGGAGGCGGCCCCCCGGGGGAGCAGAGGGGCTCGGAGGGCGGCCGGGCAGGTGGCGAGGACGGGGAGGCTGCCCCGAGCCCCCTCCGGCCCTGCCCAGGGTCAGCAGGACGGTGTGGACCTGCCTTCCTTTGACACCGGCTCACCAAATCCTCTAGGTTCAGTGCATCCCCCCCGGGGGGTGTGTGTGTCTGTGTGGGGGGCCCCCTGGGGCCCCGGGGAGCAGAGGTGGCTGCAATTCCAGCCCAGCCTCGTCCCCTCCCGCTCGTGCTGGGAGTGCACGGCCCCTTGGACTTGACTGGCAATCTGTTACCCTGCAGCAGGCCTGAGCCTGTGCATTGCTAACCCTCCCCCGGGGCAGTGGTCCCCGGACCCGCACTTTGAGCAGCGAGGTGTTCGGGAACTTTCCCACAGTCCCGTAGCTCAGACCCGAGTCCCAGTCCCGTTGCTGGATTCTCTGCATGGAGTCGGTGTGCGCGCGCGCGTGTGTGCAGGTTCCTTAGGTGCTCTTCCCACCCCTGCAACATCACCAACATCTGGAGGCTGGCTCTTGGAAGCAGGGCAACAGGTTTGCGAGGGAGACAAGGGCAAGAAATCCTGTATCAGTGAGCGGCCCCTCCTCTGCTGCCGGAGCAGGATGTGCACACACGTGAGGTGGTGTTGGCATCTTTAAAGTTGGGGAGGGGCAGGGAATAATCCTGCCTCTTGCAAAATAATCAAGGTCTACGTGTGTTCACATCCGGCTCACAAGGAAGTCTGAGCCCCATCCCGGAAACTGAGTTCGAGGTGCCACGACTGGCGCACCTGCCGTCAAGGTGCTCCTGGTCGACCTCTGGGAGAAAAGTTTCCCTCCTCTTGGGCCTCTGCGTCAGTCAGCCTGGCCAATCCCTCCCTCGCAGGGCAGAGAGAGAACTCAGTCTCAAGGCTCTGGGTCTCGTACAGGTGTTCCAGTGCTTTCCAACCAATGTGCATGAGAATCCCTCGTGGAAGGAACTTGAAAAAAATGCAGATTCTAATTCAGTTAAGTCTGGGGTAGGACCTGAGATCCTGCATTTCTCACCGGCTCCCAAGGGGGACCGGGGCTCTGCAGGTTTGCAGACCACCCTTCCAGGAGTGAGGATTTAAAATAGCAAATGGAAGAAACTCCTCGCAGGGGCACCGGGCTGGCATTATCACTGATAAGTACTGTGATTCTCGGGATGGTCAGGATGTGTATGGCCTTGCTGTTCCTTTTCCTTATGTCTCGGGTCCTCAGGTGTACGGAGACAGCCTAGAATAGGGCTTTCCCTCCCCCTGGCCCCCAGGAACACCCAGAGCTCTCTTGTTGGCTGGCCCACAAACCCCACGTTGACTTTGGCTTGTTGGCAAATGTAAATGGCTTCCTCTCTTCCGTAGCTGTCAAAAGGCACATTCCATACTGGGGGGGAAAAAAAAGTTGTCTTTTTTTTCTGTTGTTGTTATGACCTGTCTTGGATGATAAGTACTAAGAGGACGATCGCTATATGCCTTTCTTTGTAAGTTCTGTTTCAGATTGCATCCACAAGCAGCTAGAAATAGAAGGTTGGTGTAATGATCCAGATGTCTTGGTTTACAAATACACACAAACCACTCATTTTAGGGTGACTTAACAAGATGAAGTATGTAGATGGGTGGGTTTTAAATATATATATATATATATAAAATTTCTTCTTTATTTGCTACAGTCACCGTCCTGAGTTTTATTTAGACACAGTCCAAATCCACAGATGCTGTTTCTCTTGGAGGCTTCCTGGCTTTCAGTGCTGAGCCTGGGCTCCTCTGGGCTCACCTGGGCTTGCTGAGACTCACAGCCTTACCAGGTTGGGATCCTAGCCATGCTGCCGAGCCCCTTGGCATAAGGGCCCCCTGTCCACCTTCTGCCACAGTTTCCTTACAGGATCAAACAGCATCAGCTTCTTTAGCTCTTGATCTGCAAGCCTGGCATTGCTGGCTGCTCACAGAGCTTTAGAACCTGGCAAGGCTGAGCCCACTGGGGTCCTGTCCAGCCCTGTGGGTGCTGGAAGACCTGTGGGCAGCTGAATGAGCCCTTTGAGATGAGGCTCTGAGGCCTGATGTTTGTGTCCCAGAACACAGGGCTTTTCAACAAGTGGATTTCTCTGCCCTGTAACTTTCCACAGCAAGAGTCAGATTCCCTATCATTTCAGAGCTAGAGTTTAAAACGTGGTAAAGTCTAGAGGAGGTTCTCTGAGCACAACCAAGAGGGAATGGGACCTCCCTTTCTTCCCCTGGTGGGCAGTGGTATAAGTTCCATGTCAGCAGTTGACGGGGAAATGCCACTTATGGCTCTGTCTCCTTGTCCTTGCTGAGTGTCCTATCCAGGTAAGTGGCCCCTTTTCAGTACAACAAGAATTTTTAATTTTTATTTATTTAATTTTTAAAAAGGATTTTATTTATTCATGAGAGGCCCACAGAGAGAGGCAGAGACACAGACAGAGGGAGAAAAAGGCTCCCGGTGGGGAGCCCGATGCAGGACTCGATCCCAGGACCCTGGGATCGCACTCTGAGCCAAAGGCAGACGCTCAACCACTGAGCCACCCAGGCGCCCCACCAAGTATGCTTTAGATGCCAGGAAGCCCGATTTTATAGGGGTGCCAAGTGTGAAAGGGCGTCATCCCTGTTCTTCGACAAATGATCTACAAGATGAAGGAGGCAAGCCCCCCCAAAGAAAGCACCGCAGATGTGCGCCGGGGCGGGAGAGGACGGGGGTGGGGTGGGGGTTCTGGCAAGCGTGGAGTCGAAGTTGGCATGAGGTGGGCAGCAGAATGTGCTCTGGCTCCTGGCTGGAGAGAGGCGGGGAGGAGGGCATTCTGGGAGGGAACCAGGTGAAGGGTGACTTGGAGCCAGGGCCATTTGGGATTTGTTGATGGGGCCATAAATGACACACAGGGGGTAGCAGTTGAAGAGGCCATGGGCTAGTTGAAAGGTGGCTGGTGGAGCATGCCCTTGGCAAGTCATGAGGGGGCTGCCCCACGCACCTCCATGGGGAGCCGTCAAAGGTCTGGTCAGCACTTAGGTGGGAGAGCTTAAGGGGGGGAGCACCCAGCCAGGTGACGATGGGCCAGCCTAGGTGGAGGGCGTTAGGACACCTTAGCACGTGTGGGCGTCATTGGATGAGACTGGCCGTGGCTGACCCTCTCTCGCTCCTCTGCACGCAGCTGTATCCAGCATGCTCCAAGGCCACAGCGCTGTGCTCCAGGCGTTGCTGGGGACCTTCTTCACCTGGGGGCTGACAGCAGCCGGGGCGGCCCTCGTGTTCGTATTCTCTAGCGGACAGGTGAGTTGCCTTGCTCCGGTTCTGAGGTTTGGGGGTGGGGTGGGGGGAGTCTTAGCAAGCTCTGAAGCCACAAGGCAGGGCTGCAGACTCCCTAATGCCACTCACTGGCCACACCTGCAGGTTGTAGGCGATGTTTGTTCTTCTCTGTCCTGTCTTTTCCTCCTCGTCTCCCGACCAGGCTGGGAGAGCCGGGGTCTGCAGCTGTTCCCCTCCCGGTGTGAAGGGAGTAGGAAGGAAGCCCAGTTAGTAAAGCTCGAGCCCAGTTAGTAAAGCTCCTGTAGCCCCTGCCTGGTTTCTAGCTTCTGGCTAGTGTTGGTGAGGCCTGGGGCAGGTGCCCAGTTTGGTTGTCTAACAGGCCTGCCCTGTGTCCTGGAGTTAGCCAGGGTGATAGCAAACTCCTGGGGGAAGGAAGGGCATCTGTTCCCCTTCTCATTTATCTCCTCTTTTCATTCCAATGCTCCCCGAATCCCTTTGGGATGAATACACACAGACTCATCTTCCCATGCCCCTACAGATTATATATGCCCATCCCACCCCCCCACCCCTGCACTTCCTTTACCCATCCGCCCAGCACCCTCACTCGTCCTTGTGCCTGCATGCCCCACCCCCCCACATGGCCCCTGTGCCCCTATATCTCATCCCCTCACATTCTCCCTCCTTCATACCTTATACTCCCCCAAATACCCCCAAGTACTCCTATACTCCCCTCCCTCCATGTGCACACCCCATCCCTCCCAACCCCCAAACCCAACCCTCCATATGTCCCCCACCCTGTACATCCCATATACCCTCATGTACCCCATACACATACACCCCCCACCCGCATTCCCCACTCATCCCCCACAATACACAGCCACCTACCCCACCCCACTGCTCCCAACCACCCACCCCTGCCTCCCTCCTCATCTGTCTGAGATTCCTTTCCTTTCTCCAGCCCTTGACCCCCTGGTCCATAGGTCTAGAGGGACCCATCCACTTTTCATTTGGCTGAGGTGGGGGCTGCTGCGCCAATCACTTGGGATAGTAGACACGCGGACTCTGCCCTCCGCTGCCGCTCTCTAAAGTGGCTTCACTCAAAATTTGTTTAAATTTGCTTTAAAATATATTTTAATTGTAGGAAGCTTGTAAAGGATGGAAAAGCTAAAGAAATAATAAAGTGTCTTCTTCAATTTTTTAATTTTTTGATTTTTTTAAAGATTTTATTTATTCGAGAGAGAGAGAGAGAAAGAGAGAGAGAGAGAGAGGCAGAGACACAGGCAAAGGGAGAAGCTGTCTCCATGCAGGGAGCCCAACGTGGGACTCCATCCTGGGTCTCCAGGATCATGCCCTGGGCTGAAGGCAGCGCTAAACCGCTGAGCCACCCAGGCTGCTCTCTTCTTCAATTTTTAAAAAATTTATTGATTTTTAAAAATTAGTTTCAGAGGTAGAATTTAGTGATCCTTCAATGGCATATAAAACCCCGTGCTCATTACATCATGTGCCCTCCTCAATGCCCATCACCCAGTTACCCCATCCTCCCCTCCAGCAACCCTCAGTTTGTTTTTTCCTAGAGTTAAGAGTCTTTTAGCTGTGCCTCCCTTTCAATTTTCATCTTATTTTATTTTTTCTTCCCTCTCCTCTGTTCATGTTTTGTTTCTTAGATTCCACATATGAGTGAAATCCTATAATATTTGTCTTTCTCTGACTTATTTCACTTAGCATGATACCCTGTAGTTCCACCCACGTTGTTGCAAATGGCAAGATTTTATTTTTTTTGTGGCTGAGTAATATTTCATAGTGTGTGTGTATGTATGTATATATATACTGATTTATATACCATATTCATCTACCTGTATTCATCTTTCTCTCTATATATGTATATACATATATATGTACACACAAACATATATGTATGTATATATACACACACACACACTCCTCTGTCCATTCATCTGTTGATAGACATATGGGCTTGTTCCATAGTTTGGCTATTGTGGACATTGCTGCTATAAACAATAAATAATAATAAAAAGTTTCTGATCCCAGAAAAAACAAACAAAAAACAAACCTTGAACCTATTTGTTCAGTTGTATTTGAGTATGCACAAATGTATGCATATCTATTTCTTTACATGGTAGGGATCAAATTGTATGTAATGTCTTATAACTACTTTTCCTCACTTGATATACGTGTTCCCCCTAAATCCCTTAATGGTTTTTTTGATTATTTTGATCACTTTGGTTACTTAACTGACTGTCATATTCTGCTGTAAGGATGCATTATACTTTAGCCATCCCTCAACTGTTAGACAACTAAGTTATGTCCTTTTTTCTTAATTTTTTTTTTTTAGGAATACCTTTATGATGAACATAAACCTTTGAGCATATATCTGATTAGTTCCTCGAAATAAATGTCTAAAAGTGGAATAAAGGCTTTAGTGACATTAAAAAAGTCTAATTTTTCTCCTTTCAGGATCCAGATGAATGCTAGTGGAAAAATTTTACCTGACTTCTTTATTAGATCTGTCTGGTTTAATTAAATTATTTGATTAGGCCAACTTTGCTTATGTCATGGCGTGCCTTCAGAAAAATGTCATTTGTGTGGCTGCCTGGGGTCAAACCTTCCATCCAGCCCGCAGCTCCTCAGAGGTGGGAGAGGGCTGAGCCACTGGTACTAGCTGCTCAGCTTTACTGGGAGTCTTGAGGGTCAGAGCAATCCACAGCTCAGCATGCCTGTAACATGTTCGTGTGGCTATAGATTATACCCCTATCTTAGACTGCAAAGTCAAACAAATATTTTTAAATTGAAATATAAAATGCATATAGAAAAGTGCATATTTTATGGCTTGATGGTTTTTCAAGGCCACCTATGAAACTCATACTCAGATCAAGAAGTAGGACAGTGCCACCACCCCCTCCAATCCCCACCCCCCAGCAGCCTTTCAGGCTCCTTTCTAGTCCCTGTCCCCCACCCCAAAACTCCACTGCAAGGCAGTCCCTCTCCCTGGTCTCTGACAGCAGAGGTTAGTTTTCTCTGTTTTTTTACATCATTTAAATGGAGTAATCATATAGTAACTGCTCTTCTGTGTCTGGCTGATTCCACTCTGTTTATTTTCCAGTTTATCCTTGCCCCTGCCTGATTATGGGCTTTCATTCCTACATATATTGTGTGTGCTCTCATTGCCATGTGGTATTCTGTGGTATGAATACCTCCTAATTGATGTATCCATTCTACTGTTGGTGGGCATTCGGGTAGTTTCTAGCTTTGGCTCGCTCAGGTACTGCTGCTGAGAGCTTTCTTGCGCAAGTGTTTGGTGAATCCAAGTATGCATTCCTGGTGGGTGATGATTTCACTACTCAGGAGTGGCACAGGGAAGACCTACGTTCACTTCCAGTGAATGCTGCCAGTTGGTTTTCCAGCGTGGTTTGTTCCATTTACCTGCAGTGTGGGAGTTTGGGTTGGTTCACATGGTTCTCACAAACACTTGTCAACTCCCATCTTTCAGGCCAGCTATTTACTAAGAGTTTATAGTTAGAAGTCACAGGAGAGCCAGGCAAAAGGCAACACATGGGCCAGTGGAAGCCAAGCGCCATTGAAAGAACACTCTGGTTGGCCATGGGATGGATAGGGAAAGTTCCAACAAGTTTTTTTTCCCCCTTGGTTCTTGGCCCATTTTCATAAAGGCTCTGATCCAGGCCTACAGCCAGGTTGGCAAACTCGGGCATGGGCCAGTCTTTATTCATGCAGCTCTCTGAGGTCTTATGGTTTCCTCTCATCTCCAGAAACATCCCTTAGAATCTGAAACATCTTGTTTATATTTTCAGAGGCGGATCTTGGATGGAAGTCTTGGCTTTGCTGCGGGGGTAAGTAACGTGGTAGGAGCGATGTAAATAGAGATGCGTGTATTCTGATATTTCTCTGCCAAGGGGGATATTTCCAGGCTCTCCCCATGCATCCTAGATGCATCTCTGTGGTCTCCAGGTGCTAATAGCCCCTTCTTATCTCTGTCCCTACATATTGCCCAGCTTATTGAATGCCCCTGTCTCTGAGACAGTAAGAGAGGCTTGCTGGTTGGGCAGCTGTCTCAGGGCTTGTGAAATAAGATGGTATTGAGGAAGGGCCTCACTCAGGTTCTCCTTGGTGCTAATTAAACATTCTCTTTCCCTTCTCCTGAGAAGCCCTTTTATTATTGACATGTAAAAAACATGTAAAACATGTAGAGAGAACATGTAAAAAAAAGTAGAGAATCCCCAGTAGCCATCATTCAGCTTCAAGCATTACTGACTTGCTAATTTCATTTCTTCTGACTTGCTAATCTCATTTTTTCTGACCTCCCCCAACCTTCCTGAGAGGTTGGAATATTTTGTAAAACCAAATCCAAGACAACATGTAATTTCACCTGCAAGTTCAACCCTCCACATCCCTAACTGAATGCCGTTTTTTTTTTTTTTACAACATAATCATCTTATCACACTTACCCAAATTAGCAATTCCTCATTGTAACCTAACACCCAGTCCACATTCAGATTTCCTCCATTTTTTTTTTTTTTCCAAAGGGGTCATTGAAGATTGTTTTGTTAGAATGGGCATCCGAACAAGATATTCATGTTGAAATTTTTGTTCTATCTCTTCATTGTCTTTTATTCTTGAACAATCCCATTTTTTTCCCCCTGCTTCAGTAATTTGTTGGAGAAATTGGGTTGTTTATACCCATAGAGTATTCCACATTGTAAATTTGGCTGATGGCTTCCTTGGGGGTGCTATAAACCTTTTTCCCCAGTCCCCCGATCTCCTATGAGCTGGGCATTAGATCATGTGGTTTGGTGATCTCTGAGCCTGTCTCTGGGCGTGAATGTACCACGGTGGTGCTGTGTATTCCAATTGTGTCCGTCACACCAAAAGTCATGTAATACATGGTTTTCTGTCTCAGTTGATCAGGGTTTGACTCCTCTGTCCTGTGTTTACAGTCCTATGATTTGGGATCTCCCAGGGGTCACCTAAGTCAGTAGCCATCAGACCGGGGTCCACATACCTTCCAGAGCATGCAGGGGCCTTGCAGGTGGTGCACAGGGGGCATGGATGCTTTTCACAAAATCAGTTTCTAGGTCCTCAGTGTTCACAGGCTCTCTTTCCTAAAACCACTCTGCCTGAGGATGCCCCTGGCTACTGGTTCTCCTTTCTCACACTCCCTTACACATTTGCCCTCTCCTGCTTTACAAAGGAAAGGCATACTCTTGCCTTATTACCTTGTCTCTGGGTTGCAAAAATGTCCATGTGTAAGGGAGACCCTTGGGATGTTGGTGCTGCTGCAGAAAAAGTGAAGCTTCTCATCACTGGGCATAAATGCTTTAGTGGTTCAGGCAGTCTTGTCCTTTGACTGTGGATCTAATCATATTGTTAGCAGAGGGATCCTTAAAAGTTGGGTTTTCCATGATGGACCACTCTGGGGTTTGGGGCCTGTAATTTAGATAAAATTCAGAGGATAAAATGACAGTGTTGTAACAAAGTATCTATTTTTTCCCATCCTCTACGTGGACACATTTTTAGTTTGCTTACATTTAAAAAAGAAAAAAAAAAAGAAAGAAAAGAAAAATAGAAATAAAATTAATTCCTAGATCTGTCGGATTCTAGCGATGACCACTTAATATTTGTCCATGGATATATGAATGAATTGAAAAGAACGGGGAAAAGGCCTCATCCATGAAAATATGCATTTCCAAGAATATTTTACTTTTTAATGTGTAATAATCATAAAACAATGTATTATATTTTTGTTGTTAGAAATCTATTCTGTAATGTAACTCAATCCAGGAAATTGTTACTTATGCAATTAGGGCCCTAGGCCCACATGGATTTTCCTAAAAATTAAATTATATTGCAAAGAAATCAATAATAGACTTTCTAGTATAAAATATAAGTTGCTTTAGGATAAAATTCTGTGTGGAAATGGAATTGAAATACAAGTCTAGGAGAGAAAGGAATGATGTAAGGTTTTGGACTTTTGCACAAGGGGTTGCTTGTGCATTTTTGTGTGTTTTAGAATATAGCCTACAAACAGAGAAGTACAGAGAGAACAACATGGCTTAGTTGCTTTTTTTTTTTTTTAAGATTTTATTTATTTTTTTTGAGAGAGAAAGAAAGAGCACGAGTGGGTGGGAGGGGCAGAGGCAGAGGGAGAAGCAGACTTCCTACTGAGCAGGGAGCTGATGCAGGGCTTAGGCCCAGGACCCTGAGATCATGACCTGAGCTGAAGACAGACACTTAACCGACTGAGCCATCTGGATGCCCCCATACAGCTTGTTTATATATATTTTTAAATGGATAATAGAGGCAGGGAATAAAATCCCTATGCTATTTAGATACCAGTGGATACATTTAATTGACCAATGAAACAGTTTTATTTAAAGAAATCAATATTTATATACCAGATATGACATCTTTTGCAACTCTTTAAACTCAAGATGAAAATATCTTTAAATGTCAATTTTAAAAGGAGTGAGGGAGTACTTAATCTTTAAACATTCTAGTAGGGGTTCCATAGATCCAAAATTTGAAGAACTCTGTTCTGTGTTGTCTTTCTGCTTTTGACTAGGCATCTGTGTCTCCTCTTCTAGTTCTTTTAGGGCAAAAAAACCTTTCATAAGGTTTGCATAGCAAAAACCAAAGTGAAATAAGGAAGGAAGGAAACAAGCAAAAGCAGAGGGTAATAGTCTTTGGGACATGTACGAATGAATTTTGGGAGCATAAAACATGAACAATTAGAATGAAATCATCAGGCCAGTGTATTATGGTCGTTTAAGTATGGAGATCTAAAATAAAATATTTTACTTCTGATTTTCAATGTAATTGGTAAAAAAAAAAAAAAAAAAGGAGTTTCTAAAAATTATCTATATGTATTGTTGTCATCTCCTCCTTCTACTTTTTTAGAAAATAGCATTTACTTTTCTGAAATTGACCTTGAGCTAGTTCATTAGAGAAACCTCTGGAAGGTCACAAATACATGGAGAAAAGTAAAAGCATGATGTGGGAGACAGTGGAGGCTCAAACACCAAGTGGCCTTGGTGACTAGTAGTCGTTTCTTAAAAATCCTTTCCCAAACTAGGGCAAAAGGCAGTAGAACCTCGGTGGCCTGAGCTGTAATAACTACTTATAGTAATTACAGGAGAATTTATATTGAATATAGCCACTCTGTTGGCTAGGACAGTAGTTCTCAACTGGGGGGTGATTTTTACCCCTCCAGGGGACATTTGGCATGTTTGGTTGTCAGAACTGATGTCTAGTGGCTAAGGGCCAGGGATGCATACCTAAACACCCTCCAATACCCAGGATGTCCCCCACCACAAAGAATTATCTGCACCAAAGTGTCAGTGGTGCCACACCAAGAAATCCCGGGCTAGAGCATTTTGATGTATCCTCTCTAGTCACAGAGTGCAATGTGTAAAATACAGGTGTATTTAAATTTAAAAAAAAAAAGAAGAAGAAGAAAATCATCCTATCTCTCCCCCAGGCTTCCCCAGGATCCCTACTATTAGCCCTGAGCAGGTCCTTGGAGAACTTTTATTACACACATATGACATATCTGGATAAACATACCATAGTGCTTGGCATCCTTCAATACAGCTTTTGTATTTATTCTTCAACACAGCTCTGAGATGCTTTGAGGAAGTATCTTGAAAAGGGAAACCTAGCAGGGACCCTGGGTGGCTTAGTTGGTTAAGGCTTTGCCTTTGGCTCAGGTCGTGATTTTGGGGTCCTGGGATTGAGCCCTGTGTCAGGTTTCCTGCTCAGAGGGGAGTCTGCTTGTCCCTCTTCCTCTGCCCCTCTCCCCTCGCTTGTGCTCTGTCTCTCAAATAAATAAATAAAATCTTAAAAAAAAAAAAGAAAAAAAGAAAAGAAAAAGGAAAGGGAAAAAGTAGCCATCAGTCAGTTGACCGGAGTCCCATTGTACCTGGTACAGATGTAACATGTTTTCACGGGCAGCTGTGCATACATTTATGCATGTGTTGTGTGTGCACTGAAATGTGTATCTGTTCTAATGCTGCCATGATGCATCTCTACAATATATAATTGTGCACTGAGAAAGGCGACTCCTGAGAGTAAGAACATGGTATTTTAAATGTGCTTAGCAGGATATTTCACAGGTGTTTTTTTTCTCATTAACAGGGCCTTGGAAGCATTAATCACTTCTCCTTAAATGACTCCTCTTAGAATCCGTTTGCCTTTTTTTCTTTTCCTCCTGACTCTTTAAATCACTCTTTAAGTCTTTAATAATCATTATCTTGTTATTCTCAGTACTCATGTCTGCCCTTGATTTTTGCCTGAGGTGTGAATTTCACGGGGAGAAATGTTACCATTAAAAAAAAAAGGCGGAAAATGAAACCTAGAGTATTACAACGTTAAGGCTGGAAAAGATATTAGACAGTTATAATAGCTAATATTTATAACACCTTTATTTTTTACGAGGTGTTCTGCTGAGCACTTCCCGGAGACCATCTAATTTAATTTTTGTAATGGCTCTAGGAGGTATATAGCAGGTACTATTATATCCCCCCCACTTTACAGATGAGGAATAGGCACAGGGAGTGTAAGTAAATCGTCCCGGATCCTGAGATGAACAGTCAGGATTTGAACACACAGTCTGACTCTAGGGCTTCCCCTTTTAAACGACAGTGCCTCCCAGCTGAGGTCTGGTCCAGTTGCCTCCACTTGCAGGCAGGAAACAAATCCAGAGAGGGATTTATGAGCTATCCAGAATCGAAAATTGTTAGGTAGGAGCATAGCTAGGACCAACTCAGACAAGAAGTCAGAGGTTGCTGGTGTGTAGCTGTGTGACCTTGGGCGAGCTCCTTAGTCTTCCTGGACCTCAGTTGACTGTGCTGAGAACTGATGCTGGGCTTGATGGTTCATTAAGGGCTTCTTCATTATGCATGGCTCAAGGGGCGGGTTCCAGCACATGTTAGCATGAGTCCTTTTCTTGGAAGGCATTACGAAGCATTGCGGTTAGGTTTGGTTCACCTACTCACCTCTTCAGTGGCAAATTTAAACCTGCAATTGAATATCTTTTTATCTGAGTGAGAAAGAAGTCATTGTCCCGAAAGATAAACGTTTAGATGAATCTGAAGAGGCAAAAACATCAAGGGTCACCATTTTAATTTTCTTTGCTCTGGTTCTGATGTCTCTTTTTGTTGAGGCTTGTATTAACTAGAAATCTCTGAGTCAATGTCGATTCTCTCTCAAGGAAGGAACACTCATGTGGAATAAATCGGACCAGGAGGGGTACCTGGGTGGCTTAGTGGCTGAGAGTCTGCCTTTGGCTCAGTTTGTGATCCTGGGGTTCTGGGATTGAGTTCTGCATCAGGCTCCCCACAGGGAGCCTGCTTCTCCCTCTGCCTATGTCTCTGCCTGTCTCTCGGTGTCTCTCATGAATAAATAAATAAAATTTAAATAAATAGGTAGATAGATAGATAGATAGATAGATAGATAGATAGAGCCAGGAACCTGCAGAAGGGAGAGGCAGCCTACCAATCAAAAATCAAATACTCACTTGTAATCATGAAGAGGCAATTTCATATCTATTATTTAATCCCATAGGGAGCCAGGTTCTTACGAAAGACATGATTCCCTTAAGGAGATTTTGGCTGAGTCTGTTTTTTGCGCAGCACATGGTAAATAATATTTTTTTCCAAATAACTGGCTCACTGTCAGAAGTTAATGACACTCTCCAGTGATGGCCTTGAGGTCTGGAGGGATAAGGGTGACCAGCTGTTGTCCATTCCCATGGAGAAAACGGAGGTGCAGAATGGACTCACATTGTAGCATGAGAGATTCAGGGAGGAGATTTCAGGTAGATCTGCTGGAAAGGCTTATTCTAGAGAAAATAGTAGAGAGAGAAGAGCTGGATGTGGGGAGTAGCCATGGAATAGGGCCTTCAGAAATCTGAGCTTTTGTGCTACTGGCTTCGTTGATCCCAGATTGGATGTTGTAATTGCTGATACCTTTCTCTGTCTTACTACCTGAGAGGTAGGGAGCCCTGATGTGTCTTAATGGAGATTTTCCAAAGTGAGGTCTTTTGAACAACCTTGAGAAGGGCTGGGCCACAGCCAAAGTACCATAAGACAGCATGAGGGGAGCATGCGAACGGGATCTGATGGGGCTCCTGCCAGGATCATTGTCCTGTGTCTCACAGAACCGTGATTTTCCTCTTTATGAGGCTGAGAAGAATGGTGGGCCCCAGGGTGACCCCCCGCTAAGGATGTTGAACACGCTTGGACCTAGAGCAGACCCCGTCCCAGCATCACTTTGATTGGACAGACCACCTGGGAAGTATCAAGCAGCTGTCCAAAGTGGAGCTCCTCTCTCAAATGTGCTTTTTCAAGATTTTGGGGACTGAGGAGCCCTCAGGGCCTCCTACCTAGAGCCTCTTCTCTGCAAGTTGTTTGCACTGAGTTGCAATGACCGGGGAGGTGATATTTGTCTGTTTTAGGGCTAAGATCGCCCTTGACGTTAGTCCTTAGCCAAGTAGTGAGGAGGACTACTGGGTTGGCTTGAGGGGACTTGGAGCTGCCTGCCCTTGGGGTCTCATTTGACCAGTTAAATGTAGCATGGTGTGTGGAGAAAACATGGGGAAGGGCTCTTCTCTAGCCAGGACTATTCACAGCCTCCCTCTGGGGGCTTGTAACGGGCACCTGACACTCCTGCCACCACTGCTTCTTGCCTAGCAAGGCTGCAAGACACTGGTGCTCAAACTCATAGTCAAGGGGTTGGCACCCTTAAGGGTTATATGACAAAGCATTTTGTTATTTTATTATTTTTAGAGGGGGAATGGGGAACGGTGGAGGAAGAGGGCGAAACGATCTTAAGCAGGCTCCGCACCCAGCACAGAGCCTGACATGGGGCTTGATCTCACAACCCTGAGATCATGACCTGAGCCGAAATCAAGAGTCAGCTGCTTAACTGACTGAGCCACCCAGATGTCCTGCGAAGCATTCTATTTTTAAAGGACTCATATGGCCAGTTTACAGTGGGAAAACTTCTGAGTCCTCCATGCACCTTGCCGTGCATGGGCAGGAGAAGCTGAACACACCACGGGGGATAGGCCTGACTTCTGACTCGGTGCTCCTGGACTCCAAATAGTAGTGGTTCTTCTGGGCAACGAGGGCAGTGTGGTGGCAACTCTGTGCCCAGCTCTCCCCTCCTCTTGTGTAACACGTGTGGGCAGAATGAGGGCCTTCCTTGCTGCCACATCCTGACCTTGACTCCACTTGCCTCCACGTCTTGCTGCAGACGGAGGGGTGGCCAGGTGAGGGAGGAAAAAGGAGAAAGGGAAGAAAAGCACTCAGGAAGGAGACAGACCATCGCTGTTATTATTGTGATTTTTCTTTTCCATTTCATGCTTCAGATTTCCAGTGTCATTATAAACAGTGTGGAGGAGGAAATGATATACATTACCTTCTGTCTACGGTGATGGAAAGTAACTGCATTTTTGTTGGTGGAGGAGGCCATGTGTGCTCTCCGGCCTGCTAAGCAGCTGGCCTGGGGGGCCCTGAGGCCTGCCCGGAGGCTCCTGGATGGTTGCGTCGCTTCTTGCCTCTCCGATCCTCTCTCCCCACCTTCCCCAAGTGTATCCTGAGGCTGCCTCCACTCTCATGGCCAGGGAACCCCTGCTTCCCCCTTGTTGCTCTGCCTTTCCTTGCAGACTTGGGCCAACCCTCCATACAGGGCCAGGGCATCCTCCTTGGGGGAATACCCGTTCCTCCTTATTTGGGGCACCTTCTCTGTTCCCATGAAGGGGAAGGTGAGAGTGTATGGTAGTGACCAGCCAGTTAAAACGGGCTTTGGGATTCAGTTTCTGTAGTCAGATGTGCGTGCTCCAAAGACAGTAACTCTTACACATCTCCCCTTAGAGCAGGCAAATGTATAATAGATATTCCCTCAAGATGATTGACTCATTTTTCATTTATTTGTTCATTCACTCATTCACTCATTCATTCATTCATTCATTCATTCAGCATTTATGGAAGATTTATTATATTCCAAGGCACCGTGCCAAGTGCTCAGAATGTAAAGCGCTAGGAGACGGTCTCTGTCTTTAAGGAAGTTACGATCTGGTGGAGAGGTGGGCGCACTGCCTGTTTTTGTAAGTAGAGATTTATTGGAACCCAAACATGCCTGTTTGTTCACACATTGTCTGTGGTGGCTTGTGCATTATAATGGCAGAGTGAGAAAGCACAACGGGACTAGATTGCCTGCAAAGCCTAAAGTATTTACAATCTGGCCCTTTACAGAAGTTTGCCCATCTCCGGGTTTTCTGAGGGCGGGTTGTAGGGCAAACAGTCTGAGCAGGTGTCCGCAGCATGCAGGGCCTGGGCTGGCAGTCTCAGAACATCAATGAGATGTCTGGTGTTCCCGAGCAGGTGATTTCCTGGGGGAGTCAGGTTTTGTGTGGGGAGGGGAACCTGACCTTGACTCATGAAATCCATGCCACTGCTGACCCTTTGCTGGGGTGGGTTGTTCGAAGAATCTTCAGGAAGCAGCTTTGCAGGGAAGCAGGGTGAATTATGTGGACCATTTTGCTCTAATCTCCTTGTCACATAAAGCACACTGTATCAAGACAGATGGCCAGGGACAAAAGTGTGCAATTTGAGATTGTGAGCTAAAACTAGGTTTCCCAGCTCAAATCAACCTCAAGTTGACAACTGTCCTCAGCATCCATGGTCCAGCAGAATGAGCTAACTTGGCCTCACATGCTGGGCAGTTTGGTTCCAAGGAGCTCTTGCTCTGGCTTTGGAGTAACTCCCTTCATTCTGATGCAGTGGCTCTACTTGCACTGCACTATAGAACCATCTGGAAAGATTTTAAAAGCCCCGGGCTCCAGACATACGCTGGACTAAATACATCCTAGTCTCTGGGGGTAGAATGAGTCTTCAGTGGTTTCTCAAACTCCACTGGCGATTGCAGTGTGCAGCCAGCATCAAGGAGCCCTGTTCTAACAGGGACCACTGTGTAATGAAGGATGAACTGGTACTTGGAAGCTGTAGACTCCCTTCAGAGGCTCTAAGTAGCTATGGCACTAAGAGTCCAGGCAAGCCCATATATGGGGTTGGGGCCATGGTTAGAGGGGCACTGGGTATGGAGGAAGGGGCCTTGGACCCTGGAGGGGGGATCCCAGGGGGAAACTGTAGCCTCTGGTCCCCAGCTGCAGGCCTATGTGCCACAGGTTGCCGTGGTGGCCCACCCCGTGCTTGGCGGTTGTCTTGGCTCCTAAGGTGGGTTGGTTTTGATATCAGCCTGGGTTGGGAGGGGGTAGGTCTACTCTCAGGGGCATTTCCCAGTTGGTCAGGTGATACTGGGCAGCTGCCAACTGGGGACTCGGGCTCTTCCTCTGGGCTCCTTGGCATGTGCCAAAGAAAGACGAGAGGTGGGGTCTTTGCTGCTTGGAGAACTTGAGCGTGAGCTTAAATTCTCACTTGATGCACAGTCCTCATTAGATCTCATGCTGTGTCTGAAAAATCCCAGTACGGGCAGGGCCTTCTGGGAGTCATCTCAGGCATCCCTTGCCACCAGACAGGGCAATGTTTCACCAAATCCAGACAGCTGGAGCTGGGGGGGGGGGGGGGGAGGGGGGCGGAGTGTAGCTTGTTCTCCAAGACTTTTATGAAGCAAGTCTCTACTTTTTTTTTGGTAACCTAATTGAGTGTTTAGCTAGCTTGTTAGAAACTCATCCAATCTAAATGTCTTCTGCTGCAATTTAAATAAGAGAGAGAAGCTGACATCATCTTTCATGGACATCTTCATACAAATCACATTACAGAGCATTTGCAGAGGGTCAGCTCTTTTGCAAGATACTCTGAGTGCAGCGGATCAAAGTTAATATTGGTTGTCTTGTCCTTTATAGCCTTTGCCTGCCAAGACCAAATCTCTACACGTGTTATTAACACAAGTGTCTTGTGGAAAGCCGGCCGTGGGATTGCTCATGATTGCTTTTCAGTGGTGGCTCACTCACAAGAGGGGAGAAGAGCCAGTCATCAAAGCTTTGTCAAGGGCCTGTGCAATTTAAGAGATGATCCAGACATGTGTTCTGTTTGCAGAATGAGCGTTAATTTTCTTCCTTGGGGAGTAGCTGCCCAGACTATGGGAGCAGGGAGTGGATTGTCTTAAGGCCAATCCATCCACCATTAACTGTGTGGAAGGCATTGTGAGGATATGTAAAGAAGCAAGACGTAGGGACGCCTGGGTGGCTCAATGGTTGAGTGTCTGCCTTTGGCTCAGGTCGTGATCCCAGGGTCTTGGGATAGAGTCCTACCTACATCAGGCTCCCTGCAGGGAGCCTGCTTCTCCCTCTGCCTATGTCTCTGCCTCTCTCTGTGTCTCATGAATAAATTAATGAAATCTTAAAAAAAAAAAAAAAAGCAGCAAGATGTAATCCCTCCCTTCAAGGGGCTAAGGTTGGCTGGGTTCCTGTCACCCTGAGACAGGTTGGCATGTAGTTGTGTGAAGGTAACATATACAAGGTGACAGGCAGCCTGGGGCAGAGAGGTTACTTCTAGTGGGGAATTAGGGAGGGACTTCTTCAGGGATGAGACTCAGGCTAGAAGAGTAAGTAGAGCTTGGGGATGGGCCTGGAGCAGGGGAAGGAAATGAATTCTGGGCAGAAAGAACAGGATATTGGAAGCATGGCTGGGGAAACCAGGAATGTTGAAGCATGGTGGTTGGTTTGGTTGGAAGGTGACAGCTGAAAGGCAGGTTGGGACCCAGCTCTAACCAACCTGGGGCCCCATGGACAAGACTCTGTACTCCATTCTCTAGATTGGTGGGGAGACCCTAGAGGTTTTTGAAGGGATGAGGTGACCAGAGTTGTACTTTCAGAAAGTGCATTGTCTTGGTGGCAGACAGCACAGCTGTTTGGGAGTGTGCAGGGAGAGGCCATGGTGGAGAGGCACATGGGAGGCTCTTGCATTACTTTATTTATTTATTTTTTAAAAAGATTTTTTAATTTGTTCATTCGTGAGAGGCACACAGAGAGAGGTAGAGATGCAGGCAGAGGGAGAAGCGGGCTCCCTGAGGGGATCCTGATGCGGGACTTGATCCCTGACCCTGGGATCACTCCCTGAGCCAAAGGCAGATAGATGCTCAACTGCTGAGCCACCCAGGCATCCCAAAGAAATCATAGTCCTGTTTTTTTTTTTTTTTAAGATTTTATTTATTTGAGATAGAGTGAGAGAGAGAGCGAGCAAGCATGACCTTGGCTGGGGTGAGGCAGAAGCAGACTCCCCACTGAGCAGGGAGCCTGACATGGGGCTTGATCCCAGGACTCGGATTGTGATCTGAGCTGAAGGCAGATACTTAACCCACTGAGCCACCCAGGCGCCCCATCTGGCATTACTTTAGATGATGCCTGGACTCCTGAGACCCTTAAATTAGGCAGAGGCAGGGGAGTTGGGAAGGGCGAGAACAAAGGACGGTCCTGCTAGAGAACCAAGAGGACCTGGGAGCCCTCTGATTGGGAAAGTAGCCAGAGGGGCTCAAGCCCTGGGCTCCTGTCCCGGGGGCAGTTGGAGAATTTGCTGTTGCCTCCTGGCTTACAGGCTGCAGGAGAGGGACGCCACCAGAAACAGGGACGTGGAGTTTACATCGGGCCTTTCTCTTTTGAGTGGGTTTGTACTTTGGAATCTGCGTGGTGGGGTGGTCTCCATGGCAACCAGACACCTACAGCTCGCCGCACCGATGGGGATGCTTCCTTCTGCTCACTCTGCTTTTGACTGAGAGTAACTGAGGCCCCCCCCCCCCCCCCCGACAAAGAGTGGCTTAAACAAGAAAGACTCCTCTTACTCAGAAGAAATCCAGAGACCGTGGCTGGGAAAGTAGGTCCACAGCATCCCCAGGACCGTGCTTTGCCACAGAGGGAGGCTTTTGTCTTTCTGGCCCAAGGTAGCTGCTGGAGCTCAGGTCATCACATCCACCTCCAGGCAGCAAGATGGGAAGCAGGAGCCTTGCCTCGCAAGTCCACTTTCAGTTCATCAGCCAGAACTTATTAGAAGACCCCATCTAGCTGCAAGGAAGGCTGGGATACATGGGCTTTCAGCTGTGCTGCAGCGTGCCCAGATAAACAGTGGGATCCTGTTACTGCACAAAGGCGGGAGAGTGGAAACTGGAGCAGGCAATTAGCACTCTTGGCCACACAACCCACTGCGGAGAGAACTTTGAGCCCTAATGCTATTATTGATTTACCTTCCCTGTGTACTTTTTGTATATGTTGTTCTTCTAAATGAGCCATGTCATTTCGTTCCTTAACTAGTTTCTTTCAGAGCAGAGGAGTAAAATATGAACTTGGCAGTAAAAAATCCTTCCGTTTCTGTTATCAGCTAGGGCTTTAGAGGCCATGAATGATGGAAAATCTAGCTTGATTCTGCGTAGGACGAAAAGAAATGTATTGGCCCATGCATTTAAAATAACCAGGCATAGACCCGGCCTCAGATACTCCTGCTAGACTCTGTAGATCCAAAGACGTCACTGCGGCCTGGGGTTTTCCCTGTGTGGCTCCCCTTCTGGATACTCTGTTGACAACCCCTTAGTCTCACATCCACGGGAAGGAGTCTTCCTTCCCCAGCTTCAATGGCCTTGGAATTGACTTTCATGGGCAGGGAGTGACTTGGGTTGTGTGCTCATCCCTGCACACTAATCCCTGTTGCCATGGGGATGTGGCATGTTGATTGGCCAGACCTGGGCCACATGGCCACATCTACTGGCCTCCTCTTCTTCCTCCCTTAGATAAAAAGCAAAGACAAAAAAAAAAAAAAAAAAAAAAGATGAATAACGGTGGGGTGGGGGGGGAGATGTTTCCTCTGAAGCAAAATTAAGGTGCCATTGCCAAAGTAGGTGTACTGGAGGTTGGGTAGTCAGCATACAGCCAACATGCCCACATTCTGCAAGATACCGCAGACCTCCCCCACACTCCCTGTGCCAGTCAGAAACCACTCCAAAACATAGTGGCTTCAACAACAATTTATTATTTCTCATGATTCTGATGGGCTGGGTTCAACTGGGTGGTTCTTCCAGTGTTGTGTGGGGTCACTCACAAGGTGAGGGCATCTGGTGGCTCAACTAGGCTGGAGGGTAGAGGAGGGTTTCACTCATAGTGGTGGGCACCTGGTGCTACCTGTCCTCTGGGTCTCTGAGGAGACCCCATGGCTCATGGGTCAGTAGGTGCAGGTGGAAACTGTAAGGCCTTGGAGGCCTAGACTCAGGAGCTTACATAAAATCTCTTGTTACATTTTATTGGCCAAAGCAAGTTGTAAGGCCCACCCAGATTCAAGGGTTCTTGGTGGCAGGAGCCTGCAAACTATCCCGGCTCTGCTCTACCCTCTACCAGCCTCACTATGTAGAGGTGATGCCTATTGACAGTCTACCCTCCTAGGATCAAGATTCCTTTTCTGTTGCCATTTCTAGAAGTCCCTGGACCCCTATGCTGGGTCTCCCTTGGTCCTATTTTCTCCATCCTGCTTCTTAGCTTCGCTTTGGGTATCACTCCCACCCAGGGAAAGGAAATTCTCTTTCTAGGTTTTCATTCCATTTGCCAACAAACACCCAAGGAATAAATCGGAAGACCCAGTGAAGCGGAATTCATGCTCTGTGGGTGGCAGAGAAGCAAAACCTTCACGGAACCAGATTGGTCATGAGTGTTCTGGTCTCCTGAGAGGAAAGTGGTTGGGCTAAGTTCTCAGGACGAGGGCCACCCCATTCCGGAAGCAAGAACGAGCTACTGAGGTGACATTCTGTGGCTAGCAGCAATGTGATCTCCTTGGAATCTTCTCTTATGACCTTCTGAGAGCGGGTGTGTCCACATTGTGGAACTGGAGGGGCCTGGGAGAAATACCAGTTTTTAAATTCCACGCTTCAGCACTGCTTGGTTTCCTTAACCTGTAAGACTTTGACTTTTTTTTTTTTTTTTTGGTTTTTTTCTTTTTTAAATTCAGGCATCAGTCTTACTCCGTCTTTGCAGGGGAGTCTCTGCCTCATTTTGTGAACATAATTTCAGCACATTAAGAGCACGTTGCTGAGAGCAGGGCGGAGGTCCATCCTAGTGTTTCTCTGGCAGGTGTGTGAGCAGAGCAGCTGAACGGTGCTGAACTATGGATTTATGCCTCTCCTTGCCCCGCCGAGAGGGTGGTGGGTCCATGGACACCAGAGAAGCTATAATCAGAGGCTGAGGATCCTCACTGCTGCCTTCTCCCAGGGCCTGGACAGGTTTGTCAGTCTCAGGCCCTCCCTTCCCAATGCCTCCTACCCCAAGGAATGGGACCTCAGGAGTGCCTCTGACATCTCTGCTTTCCTGGATGAGAGAAGCCCTCTCGAGGCAGCCGAGGCCAGGAAGCAGAGCTCTGATCCTGCACAGTAATAAAGGGTGCTGGGCTCTGACAGGGAGTCAGGAACACTGGGTTGCATTTCTCGCTGTGCTGTTTATAATTCCTGTGATTAGGAGCAAGTCCTGTAACCTCCCAGCCTCTCGGGGCTCCATTGAGACTGAAATCCTTCCCCTCCTACCATGTGCACGGAGTGGAAGAAAAGTCAGGACATGACTGCTTTAATGCCTCTATGCCCTCCAGAGTGAAGTGAGAACAAACGACCAGGGAGGCAGGCGCCTTAATAGCTTGCTGGTGGACGCTGATCTTTGCTGTCAGGGTGCCCTGGCTTTTAATCCCACATTTGACTTTGGCTCCGGGCCATGATGAGCTGTTTCTCCAGACTTTGCTGAACGGCAATCAGAATAGAACCATCAGGCCTGATGGAGAATGAGCTCCCTGAGAATTGTGTATTTGACAAGTGTCTTCCTTCCTTCCTTTCTTTTTTTAATTTTTTGGTAGTGTTTCTTTGGAAACCTCTCAGTTTCTGAAGCCCGGGTCTTCTTGTAAGAAATCAGCCGTGACAGCTCTGGGGCTAAGTGAGTTAGTTGTTCGGGTGGGGGTAGAAAAAAAAAAAAAAACATTTGTTAAAACCCATAAGCAAGGGGAAAATAGATTAGTATTGTATTTAAGGCAGGAGGAAGGGGCAAAGAATCATTGTGCATAAGCTCTAAGTAGGTTACCCATCTGATTTGCGGAATACTCTATAATTATGCATAAAGAGACTGTGGGGTGGGGTTTGTCCATGAGCTGACTGCAGGGAACACTTACCTATTATGGGCTCGTGAATCCCAAATATTACCCAAATATTATTATGTGACAATAGTTTATTACTTCATATTTTTCAAAGCATTTTCCCATCCATTACTTCGTCTGACCCTCATAATAATCCGGTAGCTGTAGGCTTTTTTTTTTTTTTTTTAAAGATTTATTTATTTATTTGACAGAGAGAAAGAGAGCATACAAGCAGGGGAAGCAGCAGGCAGAGGGAGAGGGACAAATGGGCTCCCCACAGAGCAAGCAGCCCGACCAGGGGCTTGCTCCCAGGACCCTGGCAGGATCATGACTTGAGCCCAAGGCAGAGGTTCAACCATCTGAGCCACCCAGGCGCCCCTAGGCTTTCTTTTTTGCACATAATAGGTGAAAGTCCATCCCATGCTGGACTTCTTATGTGACCCGTCCTGGAACGTTTGAAGCAATTCGGAAAAGGGGAACTTCCAGTCCCCCTGAGCATCCCCAAGGTTGTGCCAAGCACTGGAGATAAACAATAAACAAAGCACCCCCAAAGTCCTGCTCTCATGGGACTGCTATTCTAGCAGAGAGAGTTGCATGATACACTCTACACGAAAACATATGGTATGTCAGACAGAGATGAATGTGAATGAGGACAATAAAGAACGGAGGAGGATAGAGAGTACTCTGGCAGGGGTGGGAGTCATGACTGTTACAATCTTCAAAGGAATCAATCATTGAAGATGCTGGGGAAGTGGTCCTGACATATGGAAGGTTCTCAATAAAATTTTTTGATGTATTGAACAAATAAACAAATGCTCAAATAGATGGATGGATGGGTGGGTAGGCGGACAGATGGATGGATGGGTAGATTGGTGGGTGGATGGATGAGTAGATGGATGGATGGATGGATGGATGGATAGAAGAAGAAGGTGTCCTAGGTGTCCTACCCACTCACCCACCCACCCACCCACCCCTGTAGACCTGTGTTTCCTTTTGAGAGCCTTACTGTGCCTACATATTTTCATATTCCCTTGTTCTGTTTGTTTTCTTTTTTCTTTAAAGATTTTATTTATTTATTTGACAGAGAGAGAGCACAAGCAGGTGGAGCAGCAGGCAGAGGGAGAAGCAGACTCGCCACCAAGCAGGGAGCCCCATGTGGGGCTCGATCCCAGGATCCTGAGATCATGACCTGGGCTAAAGACAGATGCTTAACCATTGAGCCACTGAGGTGCCCCTCCTTGCTCTGTTTCCTGAATCAGTCTCATCTCAGGTAGCCCCTGGAGATGGAGAGCCCCTCCCTGCTAGAAGGAGCCAAGATCCAGCTGGTTTAGAATAGGAATGCTCCTGGTTCTGTGCAGGTTGAATTGGGAGGTAAATTGTTGCTAACTGGTCAAGGAAGAATTTGCCTCTCATTTATTCCAACTCAGTCTTCTCATTATGGGCCTCATTTCGTAAATCCACATCTTGCCATTGAGATTTTGCTCCTTATTGGATTGGGCATCTCCTTTTACCCTTCTTCATCTACTAGCCCCTGTCCAAGATGGGGTTTCCTTGATAAGTATTTAAAACTCTCTGCTTATATAGTACTTCTCTCTAGATCCTAATTGCTTGTTCATTTCTCTTCCCTCCTTCCCAAACTGGAAGCACGTGGAAGGCAGGGGCTGTCTTTTCACCGTTGCAACTTGGTCCCTAGTACAGGGACTCCCCCATAGTGGCATTCAAAAATATTTTTAATATAAGCGTTGAAAGAGCGTGCTGACTGCATTAGAGGTTTTCCTTGGGGTTGGCTGCCCTTAGGCCCAGCCCATTTCTCCAGACCATCTGTGTGCACTGATGGACATTTCTGGAACATCAGGATGAAATCTCAAAATAGGCAATGAGAAACCCTCTGAGTCTATAAGGAAATCCATCTTTCTGATTCTTCCAATGAAGGAAGGAATTAATTGAATGTAAACTCATTACATCTCTGAAGCACTTTGAAAATTTCCCCATGATTTAATTACGATGAACTTCTCAGGATGTAGTCATGCTAGGAAATGTCTCAAACTGTCAGTGGCATGGGGTGAGCCAAGGGCAGGGGGCATTGGGGACTTTGAAGCAGAGCCTTTTTTCTTGAGGGCATGGGCTTTGATATTATCATGAGCTCTAGAGTCACCTTGCTTGGTTTTGAGCCTGGTTTCCCTACTATTAGTTTTTTTTTTTTTTCTAAAAAGTAAATATTTATTATTTTTATTTTTTTAATAATAAATTTTTTATTGGTGTTCAATTTGCCATCATACAGAATAACACCCAGTGCTCATCCCGTCAAGTGCCCCCCTCAGTGCCCGTCACCCCCACCCTTCGCCCTCCTCCCCTTCCACCACCCCTAGTTCGTTTCCCAGAGTTAGGAGTCTTCATGTTCTGTCTCCCTTTCTGATATTTCCTACCCCTTTCTTCTCCCTTCCCTACTATTAGTTGCATGAGCCCAGACTTTGTAAGCCTCAGTTTCCTTTTCTGTAAGACAGAGATAACAGTGCTGTCTCCTCTATGGGGTTATCATGCACATGAAACGAGTCAAAATATCTGAAGCACTTAGCACAGTGATCGGCACGTAGGAAATGCCCAGTACGTCTCGATTACTATGACCTCCTGTCAAGGCAAATGGGTAGAGGACTCATGTGGAATTAGGAATTGTCCACCTGCAGCTGATTATCTTCCCTACACAGACTCCTTCCACCTTTCTTCTCAGCAGCACCATCTTGGATGCTTGGATAAATTTGGAACTTGGATACATTTCTTTGTTCATATATAACTTAAAAAGAAGGAAATCATATCGTGTACAACATTTAAAAACACGTTCTTTCACTTACCATTTCCCAAGTTTTTTCTTGTTATCTTGGTGCTTGCATGGTACCCCGTCCCAAGAACCGACCATGTGAGTTTTCACTTTCACCCAGGTATAACTGAAATGCGCTCAACTGTGCGTGTAACCGGGGTATTTTAGGCTAATGACTTGTTGCTCATTTAAGTTGGACTTGAGTTTTTGAATCGTTGTTTACTTTTATCAAGATCATCAATGCACACGTCTAAAAGGAACAAATGTTAATAAAAGGCTTATAGAGAAAAAAATATTCCTCTCTCCTGCCTCCCATGGCCCTGTCTCTTCCTAAAAGTAACCGCTTTTGTCTGTTTCTTGAGAAATCCACCCCCCCCCCATATTTCTAAACAAATCTATTCTGCAATTTTTGACTTCAGTTCTGGTCAGTGTTATTTTTAGGTTTCTTTAATAGTTTCCCCCAGTAGCCCTCTGCTCTCTCTCTCAATTAATCGTATTAGTTGGCTTTTGCATTTCCTGGATGAGCCTCTCGTTTTCCTCCCTTCTCTCTTTATTTTATAATCTCTCTGCTGTTTTGTTCTGCATGGTGGTGTGCAGAGTTCAACTCCCTAAAAAGAGCAAGTGTTTTTCTTTTTTTTTTTTTTTTTTTGATGTTTTCATAGTTTCAGTTTCTTGGAAACCTTATTCTCTCTGTTTGTTTGTTTTATTTTTCTCCTTAAGCACCCTTCCTTTTCCATGGATTTCTTTTTTTTTTTTTTGTGGATTTATTTCATGCATTCGTACCTCTTTGATACCATGTTCTTCTCCTTATAAACGTTGTTTCCCTGAATTTTCCAAGGTCTAAGAGCCTTCTCTCTTCCTGTTTGTTTCCTGTGGTCCCTGTGGTAGCGTGTTGGGGACGTGCATTTAAAAACAGTTTCCAGGGGCATCTGGGCTAGCTCAGTCCATAGAGGATGTGACTCTTGATCTCAGGGTCATGAGTTCAAGCCCCATGTTGGGCATAGAGCTTCCTTAAAAAAAATAAAACAAAATAAAAAGGTAAAACCAGTTTCCAGCTGGGTAAAGAAATGGTGCCTTGCAGAGTGCTAGCCACCATTCTGAGTGCCTTGTATATGCCACGTATATGTGTTAGCTCATTTAGTCCTCGCAACGAGTGAGGTAGGGGTTGCCAAACTGAACTGCTATTCAGTTTGCAGATGATTAAACTGAGGCTTTTGGAGGGAATGGGATGTGCCCAGGCACTGTTGGGATTTGTCAGATCCCGGAGTCTGTGCCCTAAGCTCGGTGATGCACATTTCCCTGATTTGCTTTGATTACAGGTGAGCTTAAACATCTTATTAGTTCCTTGGTACCCCTGGACATGTCTTTGGTGATGAGCTGGTGATTTACATCCTTTGCCCAGTTTATGTC
The DNA here is from genome assembly GCF_048164855.1 of Canis lupus baileyi. NCBI lineage: Eukaryota > Metazoa > Chordata > Mammalia > Carnivora > Canidae > Canis > Canis lupus. Next base: position 54,038,931 of record NC_132853.1, on the reverse strand, counting down.
TCTAAACCTTTATTTGCACCAGAGTCTTCCAAAATCAGTCTTGAGTTTCTCCCTGTCCCTCACCCTACGCCAGTCCCTTCTGCACCTGCCACCTATATGCAGCTCTGGTCCCCAGCCCAAGCCAGCAGATGCCACTGTAGCCTCCTGACCGTCTCCTTGACTGTTCCTTCTCCTGCAGCTCTCCAGCTGGCCGTCTGATGGACCGCTCTCTTGCACTTGACAAGTTCAACCCAGGCCCCAAAACCGGGACGTCACCTTGATTCCCATCTGCGCTAGGTTGCATGGCGTTCCCTCCTAACTCCCAATCTCTGCTACTTAGGACCTGTGGATGTGATCTTATTAGAAAAATGGGTCTTTGCAGATGGAATCAAGTAAAGATGAGATTGTCCTGCCGTAGGGCAAGCCCTAAATCCCATATGACTGGTGTACTTATGGAAAGAGGGAAATTTGGACATGGACCTAGAGGCACACAGGGAGAATGGTCCCATGACAGACCTGATGTGTCTACGAGCCAAGGCACACCAAGGATGGCTTGCAGCCCTGGAGGCCAGAAGAGGCAAGGAAAGTTTCTTCTCTAGAGCCTCGAGAGGGACTGTGACCCTGCAGAGTCCTTGATTTTGGCCTTCTAGGCTCCACAATCATGAGATAATATATTTCTACTGTTTCAAAGCCCCCTGGCTTGTGGCGGGTGGCTAGGCTGCTGCAGGAGACTCATCTACTCTCTCTTATGTGACTCTGCCTCATCCATTCCACCAACAAGCTTGGTCTCTCCCTCCAGGAGACAGCCCAAACATGACCCTCGTTCTTCACCTGTGCTGTCAGGTCTGGGCCACCGCGATCCCCCAGGTGTGCCAGAGATGGGCTCTCTGTGTCACTGCCCTCCTGCCCGCCCCCCCCGTCCGCACCCCTTCATCCACCGCAGCCAGCGTGAGCTTCTGTGAATGTGTGAATGCACATCAGCCCCATTGCCCCTGCCGGAGAATCGAGTTCCAACTCCCCCACGGTCCTTCTGTCTCCTCTCTGTACCCCTCCCCGCCATGGTCATCATCTTTCAGCCATTGCCTTTTCTGTCTCGAGCTTGTTTTGACCTCAGAATGTCTTTCCTTTACTTGGAACTGAGTATTACCCCTCTCATCATTCAGATCTCAGCTCAAATGTCACCTCCCCGGAGAAGCCTTCCCTGACTACTCATGCAAAGGAGCTCCTCACCATCAACTGTCCATCTCAGGACATTGTTTTATTTCCCTCCACTGAAGTCATTGTTCTTAGAATTTCTTAGTTGTTACCTTGTGTGTAGCCTGTCTGCTGTCACTACAGAGGAAGCTCCTCCTGGGCAGAGTCCGCCTGTCCTGTTAATTATTACAAGCCTCGATGCCTGACTCGTTAACCGTTTCCTGAATTAATTAGTGCTGCCCCCAGAATCATCTTCCTTAATCTTAGTTGAGACCCTTTCCCACGCTCCCTACCCCCCACGCCCCTTGAAGTTCTTCACGGCTCCCTGTTTCTGTACTGAGTAAAGTTTAAACATCTTGGCACAGTGTTCCCGACCTTCCTGGCTGGTTCCCATCTCCTTTCCGTGCTTCTCCTTATATGTGTGCTCTGTGTTGACCTTTGCTGTTCCTTGAACCTGTCCTGCCACTCCTGGAATGCCAAGTTTCTGCAGCACAGCACTCTGCAAGTCTTTCCTGGATCCCTCCAGCCTGGACTTCTCCCTCGTGCAAAGCCTTCAGCCTCCTGGTGTGTCTCCTGCAGGCTTCTTGCCCTCTCTAAAATGGGCTGGGATCCCAGCTCCCTGCCAACTGTCTCCACAATTGGGTGGCATGGTTCTTTGCACACATGGGCATGTAAGCACAAACCATCTATACATGTTATTGAAGTGGATTATAACTTAAGGGGTCCGTGACCTGGTGGTAGGGAGGTTGAGAGTCCTTTGGCTGCTGGGACATCTCCCCCTTTGTCATGTGTTTTACATGTGGATCCACCCAGGTACAGCACATACTTCATGCTGACATTTTATTATCCATTCGCAGACACGTGTATATACACAGGTGTCAGGATGGGTAAATGGGGCTTCCGTGCTTAGGAACTCTCGTGTTTAGGTCATAAGGCTTTGATTTAAACTCTTCTCTCAAATCCTTTGCTCTAATAAGGGGAAAAAGAGACATATAATAAGCATTATAATATCTAGTATTTATCGAGTTGTAAGGCCTGTTTTTGTGCTAGGCATTTAAAGTGCACTGTAGTATTAATCTGCACAGCTGTTGTAGGAGAGAAGCATCATTGTAGGGACAGTGTCATACTCGAGAGCCACACGGGCTGGATTTGAATCTTGGCTCTGCTGCTTACGAACCATAGGACCTTGTCAATTACTTAACCTCCCCATGCCTCAGTTTCCCCATATGTGGTGTAGAGACAATAATAGTATCTAACTTTTGACGTTAGGAGGGTTCAGAAAGTTCCCAGCAGTTCCCTGGTCAGTCTATATATAAATGTTGTCATCATGATTAATTCCATTTTACTTATGAGCGCCACTATTCTACTATTGTTTCTGTTTTCCATGTGAAGAAATAGTAGCCCTGGAGAGATGACTTTCTTCCCCAAAGTCTCCCAGCTGGGAGCTAAGATTTGGATTAGGAAGTCCGACTCCAGAGTTGTGCCTTCTCTCCATTATGCTGCACTAGGTTTCTTTCTTTCTTTCTTTCTTTCTTTCTTTCTTTCTTTCTTTCTTTCTTTCTTTCTTTCTTTCTTTCTTTCTTTCTTCCTTCCTTCCTTCCTTCCTTTCTTTCTTTCTTCTTTCTTCTTTTTTTTCTTCTTTCTTCTTTTCTTTCTTTCTTTTTTTCTTTTTTCTTTTTTTTTTTTTTTTTTGCACTGTGTTTCATAAAGAGGGAGGAAGAGGGGAAAAAATGGGCAGATGTGCCCCAGAATTTCAGGTGGGGTTAGCCAGGGTTGCCAGATAAAATACATGCTCCTGGTTAAATTTCAGATTAGCAAGAATTCTTTCATATAAGTGTGTCCCAAGTGAAAACAATTATTCACTGTTCATCTGCAACTCAGATCCAACTGGGCACCCTATATTATTCTTTGCTAAATCAGGCAACCCTAGGTGAGACAACGAGCCAGACCGCTTACTCCTCTGTCTTCTGAATGTTGGCAGGGGCTGCTTCCTTAGCAGCTAGATCTGGGGGTGTTGATGATGGGGTGGGAGAGGCTTGACTAACTGGTGGGATTGTCCACCAACAGGCCAAAGTGGAGAGAACGCTGGTGGCTTGGTGGCTGGGTGACACAGAGATGCTTGCTTTGGGCAGCACTGTGTTCTTGCTGTCTGGCAATCAGCAAGAAGAGAAGTGGAGAAGTGGTGGAGAAGTCCAATAAGGATGCCTTCCCCCTTTTTTAGTGTCCATGGCATTAATGATTTTGGCACCCTGAAGGGTTCTGGGAGTCCTCCCTTACTTAGCTAGTCTGAATCTGCCTTGAAAGGACTGAAGGAATTAGTACACTCGTGCCTCTCCACTATTCACAGTAATGGGGCTGTGGAAGACAAATGGTGATCTCAAACCAAAAGTCTAACTATGATTTGACTTTGGAGCACCATGGTCTTTTTTAATGGGCTGCCAGGATCATTGCCAGAAGATGTTCCAATGCAGGGGGCGGCACCTCACACCCGTTGCTTGAGAAATGTTTGTTGAGTTGAGTTGCATTTGGAATGGGAACAGAAACTTAGGTTTGAAGCAGGACTGGGCTTGAGGGCCAACTTTGCCAGCTCTTTTCCCTCTGTTTTGGCAGAGCACTTTAGAATTGGGTTGTTCGTCAGTAAATTGGAAGCCCAGATGTGCCTTGGGTGATTTCTTTTTGCTTTGTCCTACAGTCTAGGGCTGCACCAGCGGAGACCTATGGTCACTGGGAATGCATGCTAAGAGGTCCTTTTGGGTATGATTAACATATTTGTCTGATACTGCTGGCACTTCGTGTTGAATAATGGCCTGTCAGCCCTCGGCGTAGGTGCAGACGCCCACCTGACTGAGCCACCCAGGCGTCCCTCTAAGAGTTTTCTAAAAAGGGATATAATTTGCATATGATAGCATGCCCAGATCTTACAGTGTCAGCCCCAGTGAGTTTTGACAATTGTATGTACTTGTATAACCGCCACCCAAAAGGAGGTTGAAAGTATTGTGTCACTCTAGGAAGAGCTTCTTTTACGTAAGTTACTTCTTCCTCTCTTCCCAGGTAACTACTTTATGATTTTTATCACCGTATGGTTTGCATATTCTTGTGCTTAAAAGATTGCATTTAAATGATTGTATTTCAATACAAGAATAAATATATACATTTATTATATATGTATTTTTATATATTAAAATATATAAAATATATTTAGTGTTGTCGGGCTTCTTCACTCAACGTGATGATTTTGAGATTCATTCACGTGGCTGTGATAGCAGCAGTTTTCCCCTTTTAATTGCTAAGGAATATTTCATTTTATAAGTATAATACAGTGTGTTTGTCATTCTCATATTTATGGACATTTGGGTTCTTTCCAGGTTTGGGCTATGAATAAAGCTATTGTGAACATTCTTGTGTAAGTCTTTGTGTGGACATGTTTTCATTTTTCTTGGGACAGCTAGCCAAGAGAGGAATTACTAGGTCATAAGGTTGATTTTTTTTTTTTAACAGATATGTTCTTTTTTTTTTTTTAAGATTTATTTATTTGAGAGAGAGAACACACACACAGTTGTGGGGAGGGACAGAGGGAGAGGGAGAGAGAGCATGTGAAGCAGACTCCCTGTTGAGCACGGAGCCTGACACAGGACTGGATCCCACAACCCTGAGATCATGACCTGAGCCAAAATCAAGAGACATTTGCCTCACTGACTGCGCCGCCCAGGTGCCACTTAAACTCATGGCTCATACGTTCTTTCCTGGTTTGGAGCCTGCATGCAAACTTGTAGACCAAGACCTTGCCCATCATTTTCACTGAGTGGGTGTAGCTAACCAGAGTCAGGTCATTCAAGCAGGTCTGCATCAATTAATGACTGTAATTGAAGCTAGATATAAATTATTATAATTTTGAGTTGTTATTTAGGTCTTTAAAATCATGTGAAGCAGGTCTATTATGAGAGCTTTTTGATAAAAGAAAATTAGGCACAGATATAGCCCCCATAGGAATTTGTTTCATGCTTGAGTCATGAGTAATAACTGACTGACAGGTTTGAAAGCTGGCTCATTGCAGATTACATGTGGCCACCCATCCTGGGTTTCTGGTGGGTGGCTCAGTATTGAATGGACAGAGCCAACCTCATCCTGGAGGGTTGCATGCAGATTTCTCCCTTCTTCCCAGTCCCAGTGCTTCCATTCCAGTCAGGAATAACTCCACCTGTTAGTTTCCAATCTAGACGAATCTGTTCCAGTAGATCATGAAGGGGCCTTGGCTTTTTTAGTTGAAAAATCCCAGGTGATTCTATTGTCCAACCAGAGTTGGAAACAACCTACCTGTGTCTTGAGTTCAAGCCATTCCACCTGGCTTCTCAATCATACCCAACTGTCTCTTGGGACCCCAACACATGCTGTCTCCTCCAGCTGGGCTGAGCACCTTGCAGTCCCCACAACATAAGCTTTAGCATGCTTGCCCCCCAGACTGCTAGAAGGTCCTAACCTTGTTTTCCTTCCCAAATCAGGTCCAACTTTCAAGAGCCCTTCACCACATTTCCTTTGATGTTTTACTTTTGTTTTTAAAATATTTCATTAATTTATTTAGAGAGAGAGAGAGAGAGAGCGTGTGCACATGTGCCTGGGAACAGGGCAGGGGGCAGAGGCAGAATGAGAGAGAGAGAGAGAGAGAGAGTGAAAGCGCGAATCTCAAGCAGATTCTAGACTGAGCACGGAGCCCAACATGGAGTTTGATCTCATGACCCTGAGATCATGACCTGAGCCGAAATCAAGAGTTGGACACTTAACCGACGAGCTACCCAGGCATCCCTTGATGTTTTACTTACTTACTTCTTACTTTTTTTTTTAAAGATTTTATTTATTTATTCCTTTATTTATTTATTTATTTATTTATTCCTAAGAGACAGAGACAGAGACAGAGAGAGAGGCAGAGACACAGGCAGAGGGAGAAGCAGGCTCCATGCAGGGAGCCTGATGTGGGACTCGATCCCCGGTCTCCAGGATCATCCCCTGGGCTGCAGGCGACGCTAAACTGCTGAGCCACCCGGGCTGCCTGATGTTTTACTTTCGAACAGTGTTGCCATCCTCTGTTCTTGGGATGAAGTTGAGGCATCCTTTGTTTATTGTTTCAGATGCCTTCTCTACTTATTTCAGATACCTTCCATAGCCTGTCTTATTTCCGTACACAGCCTGCTCCTCCAAGGCACGACTCAGATCAGCTTTTGTACCTTTCTTCCTCTCTCCTAGCCCCCTAGGGTCCAGCGTAATGTTGGGCCTGTAATAGTCACTGATGAGGTACTTACTGATTGACTTTTAAAAAATCAATTTCCTATCTGATTTGGGGACAGAAGTTAGAGACATTCCTTGTGTACTTTCAGAGTAATTATTGCCTTGACTTTTATGAATTGCAAGTTTTGTGCCCAACTTTTTTTTTTTAAGATTTTATTTATTTATTTGAGAATGAGAGAGAGAGTAAGACAGAGAAAGAGCGCACGAACAGCGGGAAGGAAGAAGAGGGAGAGGGAGAAGCAGACTGCCTGCTGAGCAGGGAGCCCAATGTAGGGCTGGATCCCAAGACCCCAGGATCATGACCTGAGCCGAAGGCAGATACTTAACTGACTGAGCCATCCAGGCGCCCCAAGTTTGTGCCTACTTCTTAATTCTACAGTGGCCTCAGAGGTTAGAATCCCCATCTGTTTGCCTCAACAAACATTTAAGTAGGACCTTCCCTGCAGCACAGCTTGAGGTGGGTGCTGTTATTTTGAACTCTGTACTCCCAGTGCACTTTTTTTTTAAGAGTTTTTTTTTTTTTTAAGATTTATTTATTTATGATAGAGAGAGAGAGAGAGGCAGAGACCCAGGAGGAGGGAGAAGCAGGCTCCAGGCCGGGAGCCCGACGCGGTACTCGATCCCGGGACCCCAGGATCGCACCCTGGGCTGAAGGCAGGCGCCAAACCGCTGAGCCACCCAGGGATCCCCCAGTGCACTTTCTATAGAGGTGTGCACGCTGAATAATTGATACTGATAATCAGTGCATTGTAAATGATCTAAGTAGAATGATTTCCTCTCCCCTTTTCATTAAGAGGGAAATTTTGTTCTATGACTTGAGTTTTCTTCCAGTCTTTAAACTGTCTTTACTATCATAAAAGAAATGCTCAGCTGCACTCATCATACTAGTATGTTCTGATCCTTAGGGAACTCTTTGCAAATTCATTTATATTTCCAGAGCAGAAAAAATTCTCAAAATGAGCACTGAAGCAGAAATGAAAAGATTTGCCTGCTGTGGGTGAGGCGTTTAGCTGATTGTTTTTGATTATTCTATGCTGGTACCTCTGACACCAGAGGGAAATTAATAGCATTATAAAGTATGGATCCCTGTGGCATTTTGCGTGATATTTTGCAGAAAGAAGCATGATGAGTTTTGGTAGGTTTTGGGAACTGCAGAAAGGAAATGGGGGATTTTAGTCTCTGGCAACATGAGAAAGAGCTTGCAATTCTTTCCTGATTTTAAATGTCTCCTGTCCAGTCCCTTCAGCCTCTCGGTGTCAAGGCCGTGATTTAGGGGAGACTTTGGCAAAAACACGCCATCCAGGGAGCTGTCTCATTATCCTGCAGAAACATTTCTGGAAAGTCTTGCATGTAGGATCCTTTTCTCCCAATTGGCTTTTCATGGTGCAATCATGATTAATTATAATTAAAACATTCAAAAATTGTATTATATGCTTATTTATAATAAATAAATGTAAATATTATAATATTTACTTATATATTTAAATTTTTAAAAAAGGTATTATCCATTTATTTTAAGATTCTCCCCAAAGATATGTGCACACATAGTTTAAAAAGTCAAACTGTTCTTCTGGGTTAATAACAAAGCCTGTGGGCTGCTGACCTTCCCTGCCCCTGATTCCTATTCCTTAGGGACGAGCATCAATAACCTTTGTCTATGTGCCTCCACATTTCTCAACTGCATGCCTCCTCTGCCATTGCTTGGGTTTTTCAGGCTTAAACATAACCAGTGACGTGGAGATGTGGAAGACGAGGACCTGGTTCTCTTCTCTCCACCTGCATCCTACACATTGAATAACGTTTTATTTTTTAGGCTAACTCAACAGTTACAGCCTAATAATGGAGTATTATTGAATGCAGTTGTGTCACCTGCTGCAAAGTGGATGTCCCTCAAAAGCATCATGCTCAATGAAATAATCCAGGCCCTAAGGGGCAAATAGTGTATGATTCCACTTACACGAAGCACCTAGAATGGGCAAAGTTGTAGATACAGAGAGTAGAATGGAGGTTCTTGGGGGGCATGGGGGAGAGGCCAAGAGGATGGGGAGTTACTGCTCAATGGTGACAGAGTTTCTGTTTGGGTTGGTGGGAAAGTTTTAGAAACAGCGGTGATGGTTGCACAACACTGTAAATGTAATTCATGCCTCTGAATTGGATAGACTTTAACATGGCAACTTTTACGTTATGTGTATTTTCTCATGATAATTAAGTATATTCCTTAATAAGTAAGAAATAAACTTACATGAAGACTGTAAATAATATTCAGGAATTTCCTTTCTTGTGCAATTGTGTTTTCCAGCATTAGTAAAGGTCTCGTTTTTTGCCCTTTACTGGCCACCAGTCTCCGGCCTAGAGGTTTATAAGTCTTTCCTCCAGACATTCACATCGACCAAGGGCCTTTACAATTTTGATCTTCCCAGGAGCCTCCCAGCCCCTCTTCTCCTCTGGGCTCTTGACCACCAGCCTGCTGAACTTTAGTTTCCTGACAGCAGAAGGGTGCCAGGAGGTAGAGTCTTCAGCCTGCTTTCCCAGAAGCAGAGCCTGGCCTGGGGTCCCTGTACAGGGCATCTGGGGAGATAGTGCCCAGGGGGTCAGGGGGTGGCTGGGACTGGGGCAGCAGCTGGGCTGGAACATAGGAGCACGCTGGGCCCTCCTATTCAGCACACAGGCTTTTATTTTCTTCCCTTGTCAGTGTGGTGCCCAATGGGGTGGGCCAGTTGCTTGGCCACATGAGGTAGGAGAAGAATCTGGGGCCTGATGGCTCCTTATCCACGTTATCCATCAGTCCTCTCTACCACCCCATCTGTACGCCCCTTTCCAAGGGCTCCCCTTCCTGCCCCCACCCCTACCCCCACTGCCACCTGCTCTCCTGGCTGATCTGGGTTCTGTGAGGTGAACTATTTCACTCTGAGTCAGGGGTCAACCTTCTCAGGGGACCTATCAGTCCTTACCTGCCCCTGCTCTCCTTCTCCTTTTGTTTTTGTGGTTGAGATCCTTCCCATCCCTATACTTTAAGTCCAGCAGGAATTCGGCAGCCAGCAGCTTGTGGTCGAATGGCTGCATTTACCTATAAATTCCACAGCTTACAGTTCACAATATTCCAAAATGGGCTAGGACTCCCACATCACTACAGTCAACATTGCTATTGCAAACATGGTTAACACTGACATTTAGGTTTAGGGAGAAATTGTTCTCTGGTTGGATGTACTGAGTAGGTGACATTGTGACTGTTGTTGTTCGTGAAGAATTTTGGCTGTCTGAGAGATGGAATGGAGCTTTGGGATTATGAGTTTAGCTTGGGTTTTAGATCCCAGCTCTGTCGCTTCCTGCTGGGTGTCCATGGGTGACTTACTCAACCTCTCTGGGTCACAGGGAGGAGGCAGTGGCTTTCCTGGAGGTGAAGCTTGTGAGGCACTCAGTCCCCTCCACCCCCTACCCCCATGAGTAGTGCTGCCCCATCCAGTTACCCTGCTGACCCCCGAAGCAATCTGTGAGCACTCTTGACTTCAAGTCTTTGCTCGCAAAGTTCCATGTTCCTCAGCTGCAGTGATCTCCCTCAATCTTCTCCCAAGCCTATTCATTTTTAATAAACCCTGTTTGGAAATTTTTTAGGTTTTGAGAAAAGTTTCAAAAGCAGCACAGGGGATTTCTGCATACTCTTACCCAGTTTCCCCTACACATGTTACATAACCACAGCACATTTGTCAAAGCCAAGAAATTAACATTGGTACATTACTGTTCCCTAAACCCCAGATGCTAGTTGGATTTCACCGTTTTTTCCCCACTAATGTCCTTCTTCTGTTCCCAGGATCCAGTCCAGGACACATGTTGCATTTAGAGTGTTCTTGTTTTAAAGTGTAGTCTGCAGTAGAGGGAGGTGTGCCTTTCATTCAGAGCCCCACACTGAAAGCATAATATACGTAGATCTTGTTTTGAAACTGCCAGCTTGGGGGAAGAGAGAAGAATTGAGAAAGATGAGGGATCCAGTCTGGGTCAGAGTTTGGGGAAGAAAGAGAAAAGAAAGCTCGAGACCCCTGCCTTGGATGAGATGAGCAAAAAGGGTTTTTAGCAAGTGTGATGTGTATTTGGGATATAGCTCACTCTCTTTTGTTAGAAGCTTCAGCCACATGAGGTAGGAGAAGAATCTGGGGCCTGATGGCTCCTTATCCACGTGATCCATCGGTCCTCTCTACCACCCCATCTCTATGCCCATTTCCAAGGGCACTCCTGCCTGCCCTCACCCCCACCCCCACTGCCACCCCACTGTCCCTGGGCTGACCTGGGATCTGTGGGGTGAACCATATTTTTACATATTTTTAAAAAATTTGGAATTGGATTCATGTGTTTGGGGAGTGGGGCTAGTGAATTGAGATTGGTTCCAAAATAATCTGCTTATTTTTGCTTTGCATGTTCATTCAGTCAAATGTTTATTGAGGAACTATTGAGTGCCCTATTCTGTGTGCACTTGGATGCATTGGTGAACAAGACAGAATGAGGTGCTCTCCTCCTGGAGCTTTATAATCTAGGTGTGTGTGTGTGTGTGTGTGTGAGTGTGTGTGCAGCTCAGGCACAGACTTGATAAAAAAAAATGTATGACAATTTCAAGAATGATCATGCTTTCAATAAAAAGGTAAAGAAAAGCAATACAGAGTGGCAGGATTCCGAGGCCTGCATTTTAGGGCTTCATAGAGCCCTGAAAGCCCATGGGTTTCAGCACCCCAGATTCAGAATCCTTGGCCAAGATAATCTCTCAATGTCCCTTTTATCTAAAAACAAAACAAAACTGTAATTCATGGGACAGATATGAGAGATGTAAAAGAGATAAGATCTCTAAATTCAATATAATGCGGAGATCTAGTTTATATTATCGATAAAGAGTTTGCAAAATAAAAAAAAAAAATAGGGATCCCTGGGTGGCGCAGCGGTTTGGCGCCTGCCTTTGGCCCAGGGCGTGATCCCGGAGACCCGGGATCGAATCCCACATCGGGCTCCTGGTGCATGGAGCCTGCTTCTCCCTCTGCCTGTGTCTCTGCCTCCCTCTCTCTCTCTCTGTAACTATCATAAATAAATAAAAATTAAAAAAAAAATAAAAGGAAACTGCCAGCGTTAGCCATGCTGCCAAGGGGGAATTATCTTTTGAATTACAGAACTGCTTGTTTCTCTATCTCTAAGGCAGTCACGGGCTATGGGTTTTGGTTTCTAAGGCTTATTTAGGTTTGTAAGGTCTGATGAATCTCTCAGAGAAAAATGTTTAACAAGAGCATTTCTCCTTGTTGATGAATTGCCAAATATTTCCTAGCGCTGGGTTTTCTAGGAGCAGCTTAGATCCCAATGGTGGGGAATGTCCATTGGATCGATTACATTTGATTATTGCTAAAGCTGACTCATCCTGGGGTTTGCCTGCTGATAAAGGAGGCATTAACTTCGACTTTGTCTTCACTCTGTAGCTCTTAGAATTTCTTAAAAGATTCAGGATTGGTGGAGCAGGGGGATGGAACTTGATGTGAGGATGGTGCAGGCAGCTTTGGACTGCATTAGCTTGCTCTGGGGATTTGGGAAAGCCACCGGGTCCTTTCGGGTCTCAGTTTTTCCACCTGCTAAATGAAGCATTTGGACTGGGCAGTCTCCTGAAACCCCGTTCAGCTCTACCAGTAGATTCTCTTCCACAGATTATCCCTGAGGCTCTGAAAATTCTGGACCACCTTCCTTCCACACCTAAGAAAAGCTCTGTTATGTTAAACAATGACTCATCCCATATTTGTCAAAGGAGAGAAAGCATTTGAGTATGAGTCTTGGCTAGTACTTAATTTGGAAAGTAAAATCACTTTAAACTTTAGGTAGTAGACTAAAAAAAAAAAATGAATGTTGAATCACTTCCTGATTATGCCTTCTTTTGGTTGCTCCGCCCCCATTGCTCCCCTTCATTAGCAGAGATAACAGAGAATTCATTTAGGCAACCAATAATGAAGAGCTGCTCTGTTCAGGACTACTCAACCTGGGATGCCAGGATACAGAGATGCTCAGAGCATGGCCTTCATCCCAGTCCCTGGGGGATATGGACACAAATAATGAATCCAGTGTGTTGGAAAGGGGCCGCCCTGGAGGAGGGGTAGGGAGCAAGATGGGGTGGAGGGTGGGAGCATGCTGTGTGCAGGCAGGCTCAGGGAAGAATCTAACACCAACCTGACACTTACGTCACTTAACTTCCTGCCAGGAACCAGTTTGGGGTGGTATATGCATTGCCCCATACACGATTTTTAAGACAATCTTGTTATATAGTAGCATTGTCCCTAGGTTTAATTTGCTCAAAACTGAGCTGCAGACAGCTTAGGTTATTTCCCTGGGGCTACCTAACTAGTGAGTGACAGAGCTAAGATGCACATTTGGACCTGATTCTAAATCCTGCATTTTCCCATCCATTCTATATGTGTGTATATATGTGGTAAAGGGCTTTGGATGCTTCGAAGACAGGGCATGAGAGGTAGGTCTTGGTATTTTGGCATTTTTACAGGTAGAAAGAAGTGCTTGGGTTGAGGGATGGGGGCTGGAGGGTTCAGCACGCAGTTGGGGGCAGTAGTGCAAGATCGGGTTCTAATGATTAGGGCAAGCTTAACTTTCATGTTTTTAAATTGAGGTAAAATTTACGTAACATTCACCATTTTATAGCGAACTGTTTAGTGCATTCACAGTGTTGTGCAGCAATCACCTCTGTCCGGTTCCAGATATTTTCATCATCCCCAAGGAAGACCTTGCACCTGTTAGGCAGTTTCTCCCCCATTCCCTGCTCCCACCCATCCCTGTCAATCATTAATCTGTTTTGTGTCTAGGATTTACCTATTCTGGATATTTTGTGTAAGTGGAATCATATTCTTTTATTTATGTTTAATTCTTTTTATCTTTTATTGTTTTAATTTTATATTATTTAAATTCAATTAATTAGCATATAGTACATTATTAGTTTCAGAGGTAGAATTCAGTGATTCATCATTTGCATGTAACACCCAAAGCTCCTTAATGCCCAGACCCAGTTGCCCCATCCCCCAACTCTCTTCCCCTCCCACAACCCTCAGTTTATTTCCTATAGTTGAGTCTCTTATGGTTTGTCTCCCTCTCTGATTTCATCTTGTTTTATTTTTCCTTCCCTTCCCCTATGCTCCTATGTTTTGTTTCTTAAATTCCACCTATAAGTGAAATCTTATGATAATTGTCTTTCTCTAATTGACTTATTTTGCTTAGCATTATACCCTCTGGTTCCATCTACGTCATTGCAAATAGTAAGATCTCACTTTTTTGATGCCTGAGTAATGTTCCATTACCTCTATATATACCACATCTTCTTTAATTGGAATCATATTCTATATGACCTTTTGTCTCTGGCTTCTTCTACTTGGTGTAATTAATGTTTTTGAGGCTCACCTATATTATAGTATATAGCCAGTGCTCCATTCCTTTCGATGGCTGAAAAATACTCCATCAAGTGGAATATTTTGTGTCTCCATTCACCTGTTAATGGACATTTGGTCTGTGCCCATCTTTTGTCAAATAAGATCAAAATGCATTTTTTAAAAAATTAACTCAGGTCATACATTCCTTCACTTGCCCCGCTGTAGGGATGGATGTTGAAGTTAGTATGGGGCTGAGACACCCTGGGCAGCATGTCAAGAAGAGAACTGGGGGTTGGAAGAGGATCAACCTTGGTCATGGAAAGTGAAGAGTAGAAAGAGTTTCTCAAACATCAGCTTGCCTGGCAATCTGGGCCCTGCAGTAGACCTAATTAACCAGCCGGATGGAAGTGAGGCATTCAGTCCTCCTTAAAAAAAAAAAAAAAAAAAATATATATATATATATATATATATATATATATATATATATATTTCCTCTGTAGCTCTTTTTGCAGGAGTTGTCATTGTTATTGAAATGCTTACTCCCTTGAGCTTCTCCAATTATTTAGCAAAAAATTGGGCCGCTTTGGTCTTAGCAACATCTGGCTTGGAGGATGGCCTTCACACAAGGTTTCCTATAGCGCATTTGATTGGGCTTTATGTTTTTTATTTTTTTATTTATTTATGATAGTCACAGAGAGAGAGAGAGAGAGAGAGGCAGAGACACAGGCAGAGGGAGAAGCAGGCTCCATGCACCGGGAGCCCGAGGGATTCGATCCTGGGTCTCCAGGATCGCGCCCTGGGCCAAAGGCAGGCGCCAAACCACTGCGCCACCCAGGGATCCCTGGGCTTTATGTTTTATTTTTGGCAGTAAAGAGGCAAAAGAGGGTTTGGGGATGAGGCCCCTGCCATGTGCCTTAAATCCTAATTGTGCATTCTTCTTATACACAAAGATGGGAAGAGGAAGATGCCCATTATCTCCTCCTCATGCTTATATCTTATGTCTTCAGGGCTGGTGCTGCTAGACTAGTTTTTGCCTTTAGAAGCAGCGTTGTAGCAGTAGGAGGGCTTTTGGTTCTCTCATCTGGGGTCATAAAGGGACTGGCTGGCAAGGACTTCCCTGTGGAGCCCATCACCTGAAGTCTTGGGCCGACTTCGTACCACCTTCTTCTTGGTAGCCTATCCCCTCCAGGCCCTGCTTCTTCGGGGTAAATGAGGGTTAATCACATACACTCCTTTCTGCTGCTGTATCAGCTAGTTAATATCACCACATCCAGATTAAAAAATACCTACCATTTAAAGGAGCTTTGCCAGTATTGAGAGTTTCAGGCCAACCACCTATGTGTGTGGGGGAATTATTAACTAAGGCTTACCATACAATCCAGCAATTGTACTCCTTGGTATTTACCTGAATGAACGGAAAAGTTATATCTACACAAAAACCTGCACTCAGATGCTTATAGCAGCTTTATTCATTATTCATAATTGCCCAAACTTGGAGGCAATCAAGACATCCTTCCGTAGGTGAATGGATAAACAAACCGAGGTTTATCCAGACAATGGAATATTATTCAGGGCTGAAAAGAAATGAGCTTTCAAGCCATGGAAAGATACAGAGGAATCTTAAAATCTTATCACTAAGTGAAAGAAGCCAGTCTGAAAAGGCTACAGACCATGTGATTCCAACTGTATGACATTCTGGAAAAGGCAAAAGACTATGGAGACAGTAAAGGGATCAGTAGTTGTGAAGGGTCGGGAGGAGGGAAGCAGAGCACACAGGACTTTTAGGGCCGTGAAACTACCTTCTAGGATACTGTAATGGTGGATGCCTGTCTTTAAGTATTTATACAAACCCATAGGATGTGGGTTTGATCTCTAATGTAAACTATGAACTTTAGATGGTAATGGTCTATCAGTGTATTGTCACAAATATGCCACTGCGGTGTGGGATGCCCATCCTGGGAGTTTGTGCATGTGTGGGGTAGGGGACTTCTCTATTTTTTCTGCTCTATTTTGCTGTGAACCTATAACTGCTCTCAAAAAAAAAAAATACATGTAGTGCATGCCTTCAAATGCTATATTAGTTTCTTGTTGCCACTGCAAGAAAACACCACACATGTAGCAGCTCAAAATGACACGCATATGCTACCCGAAAGTACTGGAGTTCAGAAATCCAAAATAGTTTTATCTGGATTATAGTCGAGATGTTGGCCGGGCTGCATTCCTTCTGGAGGCTCTAGGGGACAATCTGTTTCCTTGCTCTTTCTGCTTTCTGGAGGTCACCTGCATTTCTTGGTTCATGACCTTTTCTTCATCTTTAAGCTAGCCTGGCAGCATCTTTCATCTTCCAGTTCCTTACCTACTGTGACCTTTGCTCTTGTCATCACATCTTCTCTCTGACTCTGACTCTTCTTGTCTTCTCATACGAACCCTGGGGTCACATTGGTTCCGCCCAGATCATCCAGGATAACCTTCCCATCTCAAGATCCTTAACTTAATCACAGCTGCAGAGTCACTTTTGGGACACATTTTCATATAAGGGGACATATTTTCAGGCTCTGGGGATTAGGGCGTAGCCGTCTTTGGGGGGAGGTCATTATTTTGTCTACCACATAATGCCTTTTAAATAGCTTTTTTTTTTGTTCCCCATTGTTGCTTTGGACAGGCGACCCAATTCTATTTCACGATTGTTCTTTGGTCATTTTTCCAATGTATGTGGGAGACGGGGAGTCTGGTGAGGAAAAGAAATGAAGAACATGAAAGACTCCTAACTCTGGGAAACGAACTAGGGGTGGTGGAAGGGGAGGTAGGTGGGGAGTGGGGGTGACTGGGTGACAGGCACTGAGGTAGGCACTTGACGGGATGAGCACTGGGTGTTGTTATTCTATACGTTGGCAAATTGAACACCAATAAAAAATAAATTTATATATAAAAAAGAAAGAAATGAAGGAAATTCAGTTGGGTCCTGGATTTCCCTGGAAAGATAAAGAACGGTGATTCTTGAGGCGGGGTCCACCTGAATCATCCAGCATGCTTTTCTATTTCAAGCATCACAGCATCCTGGGACCCCTCCCTTGAGAGGTGCATCTCTTCTCTACATTGTGTCACTTGTTCATGGGAATATTTTGCATTTCTCATCTGTAAGGGCAAGGAAGAAGTTGGCCTCCAGGGATGCAGAAGGATGGAAAGGGACTTGGGCAGAAGAGGTTCAACTTTGTGTGGAAGAGGTGAATGGAGAACCATGGCTGATAAATTGCACCCCCACCCCATGGCATCAACAAGGATGGGAGGCAGGGAGGGATTGGAGGATGCAATCAATGAGTGGCCTTCCTGGATGGTGTGGCCTTAGAGTTGCTGATGGTGGGGCTGTATGGAAGGTCCTGGAATGTGCAGAGAGGTAGCTGGACAGGTATGTGCAGGTCCGCCTCGCTGCGGAGTTTACCATGAACGGCAGCTACCCAAGGCTGTTGAACTCTAAAGCCAGTGAAACAGCAGTCTGGGAAAGAGATAGGTTAGGCTGGGGCATAGGGAAGGAGCCCACAAGCTTCCTTGGGTGGTCTCATGGAGCTGAAATGATGAGACATTTTCTTTCTCTCTGGGAGTTTCAGAGGCAGATACAATTTTTCTGTGGGTGGTACTAAGACTTTTTCTGGGAGAATTGGGCCCAGAGCAAGTGACTGTGTGTAGATGATGGTTGGCAGAAGGGAAATTACTTTCTGCATGGGTTTGTTCTTTATTGTTGCTTTTGTAATACCTGGTTCTGTCACTCCAAGTGTTATTTTGGAGATGGGTGATGCAGGTTTTTTTTTTTTTTTTTTTTTTTTTTTTTTTTTAAGGCAAGGCATAATGAAATCATTTTTAGAAACCCATTCAACATTTTCATGTCAGTGATGACTGTCATATGGTTACGATGGGTAGTGGGTGTACTCTTACCAAGGAGATGTCACAGCAGCTATAAGAGTAAATGGCCATGGATGAGCGTTTAATGCAGTAAACACTGGAGAAGTTTTATCCAATTGACCACATTGAGATTTGTGTTCAGTGCTTCATGTTTCTCTTCCCTTTCATGGTTCTGCGCTTATTGAGGGGATTATGGTCCTGCTTGCTCAGGTCCCTGGATCTGCTGCTTATTGGTGATGTGCCCTCCTGCAAACTATCTTATTACGTCTAGATTCAATTTCTTTATCTACTGATAGCAACAGAAAACAGCGTCTGACTCCTGGGGCTGTGGCAATGATAAAAGAAGGCATCAAAGATCTCTTTCCCCGAAAATAGCAAGTGATCAATAAATACTAGCTCCCTTCTTTCCTTTTGGAGATCACAAAGTTGCAAGACTAAGCTACTGACATTGATCAGCAGTTGTCTTCAAATATTTCAAAGGCTGCAAATATTTCTATATCCTAGAGGAAAGATACCTTCTTTGGTGCCCCAGAATGCAGACCTAGAGCTAACAGGTAAAAATTGAAGGGCCCTGGATATATGTGCGACACATATGCTGTGACAACCAAAAACATCTCCACACATTGCCAAATGTCCCCTGCAGGGTACAGTTGCCCACAGTGGAGAACCACTGAGTTGCAGGCTGGATGACAGGAAACTGGACTTCATCCTCCCAAGGTCACCTCCATCCCATGCCATATTGAGGTCCTATGGCATTAGTTCCAGGCATTCTGGTGGTAGATTTTTGGTTTGAAAGAGTACCTACCATTGAAGATGAAAGGCCTATGTATGTATAGGGTTTGCTTTGGGCTGTAGAGAGCACTGACGTCTGTACTTGGGAGGCCTTGTGTGGTTGTGGTTGGTTTAATGGCTCATTCATTGTGTTTTTTGCAGGTCATGCTGGCAGCCTCCTATTGGTCTCTCCTGGCTCCAGCTGTGGAGATGGCCACGTCCTCTGGGGGCTTTGGTGCCTTTGCCTTCTTCCCTGTGGCCATTGGCTTCACCCTTGGAGCTGCTTTTGTCTACCTGGCTGATCTCTTGATGCCTCACCTGGTGAGTACCATTCTTCAAACTTGACATACCTATGTCATGTCTCTGTTGAGTAGCCAGTGATATCGAAATAGATATTTCAAGCCATTTAGGACTTTCATCTAGAATTTTGCCTTGAATTGTGACTTTTTTTTTTCCTAAAAGAAAATAAGCTCTCGGTAATATGACTAATCATCCCCTTAGTTACATTTTGGTAAGTTCAGATTTTAAATGTCAGGTTTCATTATAAATATAGAGTGCAGCTGACGTTGTACCGTGTGGCACTATGTCTATGAGCAGACCTAGCAACCGGGAGAAGTGAGTGATTACGATCATGGTCTTGACCCTTAAGGAGCATACACTGTCATTAGGGAGATGATGGCACACCCAACTATGGCATAAGACCATTGACAAAGCGTCACATTGACAAGGGCTTATGAACAGGAGGATGAGGTGGGGACACTGGGTAGCAAAGCTCTGAGTTTGAGTTCATTTCTGTTCCTGGCTGGTTGTATGCTCCTTAACTCCAGTTTTTCTTCCTATAGCCTGAGGATAACTCCCTTTAAGGGCTGCAAAGTGAAAATTTAAAAATCTAAAAGGCACCAGAATTGGGGGGTGAGCCAGGGTTTTTAGGCTTTTCTGCTGAAATGAGGCTGGTGGGTTAGGTTTGGGGAGTGAGCACATACTCGCTCACGTGGAAGCATGGTACAAACCACAGCCTGAAATCTGGCCATGAGCACTGAACAGAAAGAGCCAAGGCCAAGCAATGAGATCCTAACTGAATGCCGTTGGTTAAAATCAGGTAGGCTGCATATGCTTCTGTCAGTAGAGAAGGGCTGATGTCCATGAGAATCTAGTATGGGGACACACAGCCTTACCAGATGCTCTGTTCCAACCAGCCCTAGAGGTAGGCAGAAGTCCTCTGTGAGATCTGAGCTGGTGCTTGAATTCTTTGCTCACCCAAGAAAGGGAGGAGGTGTGATAAGGACCCTATAGGGGAGAATGGGGTTGAAGGTCATTCCTTCTGTTGGACTGTGATGAGCTAGGATCAGGTCAGGCTCACTGGAGTCAGCAGGACATCTAGCCCAGGAGGTGGTCTGACATTCTCTTCCCTGCCTTCTTTCCTGCTGTAAATTCCTGACCAGAGAAAGAGAAGGAAGGGTTCTTGGGAACTTGTTCTTGGGGCCGATGAGAAACTGATTCCTCATGTCACAAAAGGACCAGACTCTGGACCAGACAGATGGATGTGATGGTTGGATGGAGAGTCAGGGCACTGTCTTGGGGGAAAGACCATGTGTCATTTTTTTCACCACAACCTTGAATGTCAGTGTCAGTTTCTGGCCCCCGGACCCGTGGCTTCCTTGCCGTTGATTATATCTGCATGATAAGAACTTTAAGAGGTCCTCCGTGTGGGCTGCCATATTGTGCTCTTAGATCCACCCTGGTAATGTGTGAACTTGCTGTTGGGATGTATTATGCTTGCCATGGCAGGAAGATCTTGCAGCCAATGGCCTTAACTCTCAGAATAGCAGACCAGGGCTGGCTCAGTGGCTCTGCACGGCCCCCACTGGGTCTCTTTCTGTCCTTCCTACCTGGGCCCAATTGGGTTTCTAAGACTGTCTTGTGAAGGGTTCTTTTTTTTTTTTTTTAAGATTTTATTTATTTATTTATGAGAGACACACAGAGAGAGAGAGAGAGAGAGGCAGAGACACAGGCAGAGGGAGAAGCAGGCTCCATGCAGGGAGCCTGACGTGGGACTCGATCCCGGGTCTCCAGGATCACACCCTGGGCTGAAGGCGGTGCTAAACCACTTGCGCCACCAGGGCTGCCCAATGTGAAGGGTTCTTTGGACTCACGATGAGTCACTGCTCACTGGGGCAGGGACGGGGGCAGGTATATTGGATCAGCTGTCTGAATGTGAGGACTTTCTCTGGGCAGTGTAAATAGTCATTGGCCAATTTGTACTGTGCAGCATCATTGTTTTAACCTTTTGCTTGGCGTTTGTTCTAATGTATGCTTTGAATATGGAGAAGATCCCAGGGGGAAAGTCATGGACAAACTGTACAGAAAATTCGGAATGGCTTGGGAGTGGCGGCTGAGCATCCAGGGAGAGAATTCAAAGGGGCTTGAGAAAGGACATAATAACCACTAATGCCCAGACACTTGCTAATTGGCAGAAAGATCAGCCTGACAGTAAACATCTGTTCTAGGACGTTTTAAAAGAAATTAATTCTTGCTGTTGAGGTGAGAAGGAGAATTTGTGCTGCAAGGTCTATAAACAGATAAGAATTATTTATAATTGCTACAGTCACTGAATACAGATGTTGCTGTTGTGAGTGGTGCTTGCAGACTCAGGCCACCATTGCTCTGAGACGCATGAGGCTCCCCTAGGTTTCACTCTTTAACCTGCTTCCAAACCCAGAAGGGGCAGCAGCTTGGATCCATGGAAGATGCTTCATAGAGCGTGAGTTAATAGGTTTTGATCTTGAGTCCATGTGGTCATCTGGCACTGATGGAGCACGCACAGGGAAGGTAGTCTTCTCAGGCAGCTAGAAGCTGGTTTGAGAACCCAGACTCTCGGGTTTGTGGCAAGGAGATGGTTAACAACCACCTCTGGTCTCCCAACTCTATTTCTGTTGGTTCAGCTTTTCAGATTTATCTGTCTCCCTTTGGGAGCCAAAGCAAAACACTGCTCATGAAAAGGGTTTTACTCATAACGGCCTGTCAGGTTGAACCCATTGTGGCTTTGTTAACTTCAGATACATCAAATCTCTCTCTGAACTGGGTATTTGTTTTCATTTTTTTAAATCTGGGAATAAAGTAGGGAAGGCTTAGCTAGTAACCGTTAATGGGAAATGAGCTTACAGGGATTTATGGAGATTTTGCCAAATGGTGTCTTAATGGGAGAGGGAAAGAGGTGGAGGGGGTGTCGACACAGACCTTGGGAAGAGTGCTGGCAAGAGGGGGTTGATGGGGAATGCGACTGGGGCCAGCCTGAGCCCAGGGTTCCCCATCAGAGACCCTAGGGAGAGACAGAGTGGATATTAAACAGCTTTTTGGAAACACTGACATTTTTATGACCTTTGCAGTGTTGCTTCTATATGAAGTTAAGGATGGCAGGAGGTAGGTGGTCTTCACGTTGAGTTTAAAGCAGTGATTTTCTTCTGGTGGGTAGAAGGGTAGTGTTGGGAAGGACGCTAGGATGCGTGTCCCCAAGGCATCTTTTTAAACATATTAGTGTCACAACAATACAACACAAAAAAAATTGCATCATAAAAACTTAAAAAAAATAAAGTCCCTTCCTGCTATAGAGTGTGTCCCCTTCAAATTTATATCGTGAAATCCTAACCCCCAGTGTGATGGTATTAGGAGGTAGGGCCTTCTGGACATGATCAGATCTCGAGCGTGGTGCCCGTATGATATTAGGGCCCTTATATAGAGGTCCCCAAGAGCTCCCTGTTCTTTCTGCCATGTGAGGACACATGGTGACACACAAGTGCTGTCTATGAACAAGAAGCCAGACACCAATTTTGCCAGCACTTCAATGTTGGACTTTTAGCTTCCAGAACTGTGAGGTAAACACATTTCTGTTGTATATAAGCCACTCGGTCTATAATAATTTTTTTAATAGATTTTAGTTTTTTGAGTACTCTCTACACCCAACATGGGGCTCGAACCCACAACCCCGAGATCAAGAGTCACTCACTTCACCGACTGAGCCAGCCAGGCGCCTCTTACAGTAATTTTTTATAGCAACCCCAGATGGACTAAGACACTTGGAGCTTTCTATCCTGTCCCCAGACCAACCACTGTTACCCATTCAAGGGATAACCTTCCAGATTTTTTCTCTTGCCTTTAAGAAAATGAACTATGCTGTGTCTTTAAATCCTGAAATGTAAACACTTTCCCATTTGCTTGTGTTGCTTGAGAGCGAGAGCGTGCTTTAAATCCTCTATGGAGCAATCCGGACCACCTCATTTTGAGCTCCTTTCTCCTGTGTGCACACAGGCCATTCGTTTTTCACACCATTGGAACCCATGTGTGCGATCTCTTGTGTGGTGTCTTTACATTTGAAGTGACTTTTTTGCTACAGTCGTTCTAGTACCTGCGCAGTGTCCCACCGCCCTACTGTACGTGGTCCGCCTCATGGTCTCCCTATCATCCAGGAGCTGGATTCCTCTATGCTTTTACATATATATCTGTGTACATCTGGAAATGTAATTTTGTTTTGTGTTTTCTGAAAAACACATGGTAACATACTGTCTGTGTTGTTGCTACTTGCTTTTTTCAGCTTGCTTTCCATCTTGGCAGTCTCACTGGGAGACGTGTGTGCTCCCAACCCCCTCCCTCCCCTCTCTTGGGGATGTGACATCTTGAGGAGGCTGCCCAAGGACTGGGGAAGGGGGAGGGAAGGTAGCAGGTCTCTGATTCCCTCTGAGATGTCTCATCGGGGGGAGCATGGCTAGTGGTCCTGCCCAGGCTGGGGGGTGGGCAGGGCAGATCCTCAGGCAGTGGGGGGGAACTGCCTTCGTCTCTGCTCCCTCCTCAATCAGTCCGTGTCCCCAGTCCTGTTGAGTTTCTTCTCTTTGTTGTCTCCATAATGGCAAAGAAGATGCCTCTGCTGAAAACCTGAGCGAGCAGTGTGTGCACGTACTTCCAATATGCAGCCAACTTTGACTGACGTCAATACCCACCCGTTGGCTGGAGTTGCGATGAGGGGCCACATATGATGAGTGTGTGCAAGTGACAGAGGTTGCAGGAAGCGCTTATTTTCCCTCCAGAAGGGGCCTTTGGATGTTTTTCTCTCCTTTGTAGATTCTCTCCATCCTCAGCAATTTTTGTTTTAAAGATTTTATTTATTTATTCATGAGAGACACAGAGGGAAAGGGAGAAGCAGGCTCCCTGTGGGGAACCGTATGTGGGACTCGATCCCAGGACCCTGGGATCACGACCTGAGCCAAAGGCAGTTGGATGCTCAACCACTGAGCCACCCAGGCAGGCGTCCCTCCATCCTCAGCATTCTGATTCTACTTCACTGAAGAATACCTTGCAGAGAAAAGATGGGGTCTCAGGGGGTGGGGGGGGGATGGCAAGAATATCTTACAGGACACCACAAGGAGATACTGCAGTGGCAACCACCTGAGAGTCCGTAGCAGAAGCCTGACATTGTCTGATAAGCCCAACTGGCTGCCAGAGAGAAGATTGGCCCTCTGCCTCAGTTTTAGTGCTGCTGCTTCTTCTTCTTCTTCTTCTTCTTCTTCTTCTTCTTCTTCTTCTTCTTTTAAGATTTGATTTATTTGAGAGAAGTGTGCAGGTCTATGCATGGGCGGGGGAAGGGGAGGGGGTGGGGCAAAGGAGGGGGTAGGGCAAAAGGAGAGGGAGAAGCAGGCTTCCTGCTGAGCTGGGGGCTCCATGGAGGGCTCTATCCCAGGACCCTGAGATCATGACCTGAGCTGAAGGCAGATATTTAACCGACTGAGCCACCCAGGTGCCCCTTAGTGCTTCCTTCTTTCTCATACTTTGTTGAGCATTGGCAGTTCTGCTTGATACTGGAAGATAGACTGGGTTTGAGCAGTTGTTGACATCGTGGCTAGGCTGGAAAGAGCGAGAGAGAGCCTCCAGTGCAGGGGCTGGGCTGGGCAAGAGGCTCCACTGGCTGTTAGAATCAGGTCAAAGAGGGATGAGGTTTTGCAAATGGGCATGCTGCTTCACCGTCTACACAATCTGTATCCATTTCCCAGGGCCTCCAGAACAGAGTACTGTGGACCAGGGAGCTTCAACAGCAGAAATGTGTTTCCTCCAGTTCTGGAGGCTGGAATTCTGTGATCAGGGTGCCAGCGGGGCAGGTTTCTTCTGTGTCCTTGCTCGTTGGCTTGCAGATGCTCCCTTCTTGCTGGGCCCTCGCGTGGTCTTTTTTTCTGAGCATGTGCATCCCTGGCATCTCCCTGTGTGTCCAAATGTCCTCTGGTCCGGGCACTGGTCTGATGGGAGCAGGGCCCACCCTCACGGTCTCATTTTCACCTAATCATCCCTTTCAAAGGCCCTCCTTCCAAGTATAGTCACATTTGGAGGTGCAGGGGTCATGGCTTCAACATAAGAATTGTAGAGGCCATAGTTCAGTCCATAACCACGTTCTCTTAGTTTCTTTTGGAATTAATGGTACTAAGGTTGAGAGGTGACTGGGTAGGGATGCCTCATCCTGTGGACATGACTGGAGGCCATTGGTTAAGGCATGGGGTGTTTTGAACAAGAACAAGCCAGGGTTTTCCTGGCAGCTGAGTGGACAGGCTGATTAAGGATGCTCCCAGAGCAGATACATGACACTCATTGATACTTTCGTTTCCACTGGAGCAAACCCATAAGCTTGCTCAACAAAAGCAGTGGCTCTGGAGCCCCGGCTCAAGAGTGTTTGAAAAGGTTGGAGGGATTCACTGCCTATGGAACAGACAGGCTATGTCACTGCACTGGGGGACTCAGAGGCACAAAGCTACAGGCCCTTCAGAAGCCGATACTTGGAAAGAGTGGCATTTGAGTCCCCAGGGCCCAGCACCCAGTCCCAAGGTGCAAGTGGGAGCCAAACTTGAGGTTTCTTTGCTTGTGATGCATTCTGCAGTTTCCTGTGAGTTTAAGGAAGATGCTTAGGTAGGTGTTGGTTTTGGCTTCACTCCCAGTATGGTATGGTTGCTGCTTTTCCAAGAAAACCATGGGTTTCAGCCATTCTGTGGCT
This sequence comes from Canis lupus baileyi, assembly GCF_048164855.1. NCBI lineage: Eukaryota > Metazoa > Chordata > Mammalia > Carnivora > Canidae > Canis > Canis lupus. The sequence continues at coordinate 54,013,401 of NC_132853.1, read as the reverse complement.
GTCTTGCAGGGCACGTTTAGCCGTGGACATACATCCTGCTCCAGCCATTTGTGTGCCTGTGTGTGTTAGCTGTGCACACAGTCCTGGCTCCTTGGGGCTGTAGGAAAAATATTTGTAGCTTTGCAGCCAGTGGCACAGAGCATCGGAGGCCATCCACTCTGGCTCTTGGCCAGGGTTCAGAAGCCCATCTCTGTCAGTGTTGTGTCTTCCTGGAGGGAAGTGGGTTTGGTGTGAAAACTCATACATCCGTGTGCACACGTGCACACATACACACACACACCAAAGCATCCACTTCAGTATAGGCTATAAAGCACTGTAAGACCAACCACTGAATGCTTCTTATTTTTAAAATAGTTTATAATAGTAAATAGTTTTATTTATAATAAAGTACCATTTTAAAAAAGATTTATTTCTTCATTTGAGAGAGGGGGAGAGAGAGCATAAAAACGTGAACAGTGGGAGGGGCAGAGGGAGAGGGAAAGAGAATCTCAAGCAGACTCCCTGCTGAGCACAGAGCCTGATGTGGGGCTTGATCTCACGATCCTGAGAGCATGAGATCATGACCTGAGCCAAAATAAAGAGTCAAATGCTTAACCTACTAAGCCACCCCAGGCACCCCATACTGGCAGGGATTCTTAAATGCAGATAGTCACGGTGGGACCCTTCTAGATCTTGGGTTTTGTTCTCCATGCTTACAACACGTTTTCATATTTTAGATCATAAAGTTGTGACTGAGCACTTGTCGGGTCTTGCTATTTGTTGAGTTGGGCAACATGCCCATGGCAAAGATGGTGATGGCAGAGGAGATTTACGAGGCTGGAATCAGGTGTGCACCTCCTGTTAACTTCTTCTTCCCAAAGATGGCAGTGCCTCTGTCTGGCTCACAGGGGAATACCTAGCTAGGCGCCTGGTGCGTCCTTGCCAAGCAGAACAGATCCAGGCCCTGCCCACGGTGTTGGTCTCCTCTGGGATCATGATGGTGCTGCTGGTGGTGGTGGGGAATCCAAGCCAGAGGGTGGCCAGAGTTCTGGTATCCAAGAAGAAAAGAGGAAGGGAGTGTGGGGCCAGAGATGTGGTTTGGCCAGTTCTTAGAAAGGATGGAGTTGGAGTAAAACCACTCCCATGTGGAGCCATGGGGATAAACAACAAGGCATATCCATAGCCGTAGTATATAGTGCCTCCTTCCAGAAATGCTCTATGCTGTTCTAGGTCTGCAGTTCCTTTCACTGTCCTGTATCTTAGGAATGGGTGGAGGGGAAGGGATTTTATCCTTGTGCCTCGGGAGCACACTGTGGCTTCAAAATCATAGCCAAGCCGCCTTTTTTCCAGTGACGTGGGCAAGCAATTGTAGGACTTTCCTCACCTCGACCCGAGCCAGATGGAGGTGTTCTGAGTTTAGTGCAAAAGCTAAAAGTGATCATCACAAACCCAATGGCAGTGGTGAGTACTGTTCTCTCCTGCCTACACTACAGGATGTGGTTTGTGTGTTCCTCCTCCATAAACTGTGTCTTGGTTCCGCTGTAGCCCTTCTGTTCCCTATGCTGTCATCACCCATGGACCCAACCCCCTGTGGCCTGAAGGCAGGAGCATGGACAGGGATGGACCTGCTCTGGTGTCCCCTGGGTCCCCCGCACCAATCAGCACAGAGCCTGGCACAGAGTAGGTCTCTAGGAGGTATTTGATGAATGTGTCAATGAAGATGTTCGGAAGATCTAATGGGACCATCTTTGTGAAAACCCCCTACAGCTTCTAAGTTTAAAGTGCTTTATGTCTGTGAGTTATTTTCTAGAAGCAGATCCATGCCCTTTGCAAGGGCCTCTTTTTTTTGGCACAGCAAACGTGAGGCATAGATAATTAACCATGCAGGTGAAAAATAGAAAAACTTAGTCTGAAATTTGAATCCGTTGTATGATTTTTCATGGCTTTACTTTCTTTAATTATGTTTACTTACAAAGCTAAAGATGTACACTGCCATTTAAAATAGGCATTTTCTGAGCAGTGGGATCAGGAAGTGTGTTAGAAGAGAGGTGAGTGCAATGGGGTAGGGGTGGGAGGGAGCCCGGAAGTTGTCTTTGGTGCTTCAGGAAAATATTAACACCTGAACCTCCTCCTGGAGGTCTGATTCCATTGTGCCCACAGGGAGGCCTAGGTATCTGAAACAGAACATCCCCACAGAGGCTCTGACGTGCCACCAAGGTCGGTGACCACTGAATGAAGCCTACTCATAACTTTTTGTTCAGATGTTGTTTTTGGGATAATTCACTGCAATTTACATACCTTTCTCTTTCCCTTCTAAGCCAAGTTTTACTATTGCAGAAGCCTCAGAAAAGAGGGAAAGGAGGACATCCTGCAGGTGATGAAGGGACAGTCTCCAGATGAAAGGGGAGAGGATCTGGTTCTCTGGATGGCAAACGTCAGAGCTCACCAGAATCACCTGGGAGACCTCCTTTACCCAAAGGGCTCTAGCTTCCTTTTGACCGCTGCCTTTCTCCTCCCCTGGTTCTCTGGGCAGCGTAATCACTTGCTTTGTCTGACACCCTGATCCTGACTCTACTCACCCCTGCCCATTTTGCCAGAAGCTACTCGAATAGCTTCCATATGGCAGAGCAAGTGGCAGTTGGTGGCGTCCCAGGAGACTGTCTCTCCCTGAAGACGCCCAGAAATGGCTTAAGGCGGGACCTATAGGTAATGAGCCTCGGGAAGTGCAAGCTAATGCCACGTTTTCTCGCTGCCAGAGTTCTAGTTGGACATCATGGTTGGGGGTAGAAGCGGGATTATTTGTATTAAATAATGATACTGTATTTTGTGATGGCATATTATATGATGATATCTAAGGGTATTCCATAATGGCATTATGTAAATAACATGTCATTATATACATTATGTCTTAATTCTTTCTTTTTTTAAAGATACATTTATTTATTTTAGAGAGAGAGAGAGTGAGCATGAGCTCAAGAGAGCACCCAAGCAGGGGGAAGGTCAGAGGGAGGGGCAGAGGGAGAGGGAGAGAGAGAACTCAAGCAGACTCCCTGAGGATGTGGAGCCTGACATGAGACTCAATCCCAGGACCCTGAGATCATGACCTGAGCTGAAATCAAGAGTTAGGTGCTCAATGGACTGAGCCACCCAGGCACCACATACCTTAAGTCTTTCTACCAACCCCATGCTCCCCACCCTAGTCTGCATTTCTAGGTTGGCATAAGGCTTCTTTAGAGGCAGCACATTAGAGGGGAGCAAGCATGGGCATTGGACAAAATTGCCCTGGATTCATTCCTAGGGCTGCACATCTAGGGGCAGATACTTAGTATCCTCAGTATCCTTATCTGTAGAATGGATATAATCCTACCTGAGAGGGTGGCCATGAGGATTAACTGCAATAATGCTAATAGAGCACCTAACACACAGTTTGGCTGGCATACAGTAGGTGTTTAATAAATATCAGTTCTCATATCAGGAAATGTGGAAGCTGTTGTGTATTCAGGCTTAATAAAATGGGTGTGTGTTGGGGGAGATGTATCTATGTATTTGTGTATGCGTGTAGTCTTCAAAGGAGGAGGGCTTCATCGTGATGTTCATTTGTCTTACCTCTGGGTTCTAGAAGGTGAGGTGTCCTTTCCTAGATGTTTGCATATCCTATAAGCAGATGGCCCCTTCCTTCTGCTGCCCCAAAGGGAATGGATTGAAAATTGTGTCTGTAAAACTAGACCCTTAGGACCATAGCCCATCTTTCCCACTCCTGTGGTATCTTTCTCTCAGATGGATCATTGTTCAATGGAAGAGTGACAAACTGGCCACTCCACTTGGAGACCAAAATGATTTGACTAGGTGAGGAGGAAACCTTCAGTTACCTGTGCCTTATCTGTAAATAAGTAGATTTACTTTACTCATAGAACAGGTTGCTAGTAGGTTGTCCACCTGGTATTGAGGTTGTTGCTACTGACTGAATTATTATGCCTCCCCCCACCCACCTCCCCATTCATATGTTGAAGCCCTAAACCCCAATGGGACATTTGGAGTGAAGTCTTTGGGAGATGATTAGGTTTAGATGAGGTCCTGAGGGTGGGGCCCTCATTTTGGGATTAGTGGTCTTACAAGAAGAGACTCCAGAGAGCTTGCTCTCTTTTTCTCTCTGCCATGTGAGGACACAGTGAGAGCATGACTGCCTTCCAGCCAGGAGGAAAGCTCTGTTGTGTGTGTTTTTTCTGCACCACCAAGCAATTCTCCAACAACCAGCTGGGGATCCTACAGTTCCAGTCAATCCTGATACTATCTACCTGGAGGTATCTATCTACCTGCCAATATCAAGTCCTGATTGTGTCAATCAGCTATAGATCAGAGGTTCCCACACCCCCCGCCCTTGGATTTGATTAATTTGCTAGAGCAGCTCACAGAACTCAGGAAAACAGTTTATAGTTGACCCTCTCCCCCGCCCCCTGCCACATACACAGTCAAAAATCCCCAAATTTAACTGTTGACATGCTTCCAGGGTTGACCGACAGCCTGACTGATAACATAAACAATTGTTCAACACATATTTGCTATGTTATATATGTATTATGTACTGTATTCTTAGAATATAGTAAGCTGGAGAAAAAATATTAAGAATATACCAGGGAAGGGACACCTGGGTGGCTCAGTGATTGATCATCTGCCTTTGGCCCAGAGTGTAATCCCGGGATCTGGGATCGAGTCCCACACTGGGCTCCTTGCAGGGAGCCTGCTTCTCCCTCAGCCTATGTCTCTGTCTCTCTCTCTTGCTGTGTCTTGCATGAATAAATAAATAAAAATCTTAAAAAAAAATCCTAGGAAAGAAAAGATACATTTACAGTACCGTATTATATTTCTGGAAAAAACTCTCATGTAATTGGACCCATGCAACCCATATTGTTCAAGGGTCAGCTGTACTCATGAGATTACTGGTCTATTCTAAAAAGATAAAACTCGGGCAGCCCTGGATGGCTCGGCGGTTTAGCGCCGCCTTCAGCCCAGGATGTGATCCTGGAGACCCAGGATCGAGTCCCACGTCGGGCTCCCTGCATGAAGCCTGCTTCTCCCTCTGCATGTGTCTCTGCCTCTCTCTCTGTGTCTCTCATGAATAAATAAACAAAATCTTTAAAATAAAATAAAAAGATAAAACTTAGAAACAGCCAATGGGAGAGAAACATAGGGCCCGGTACGGGGTGGCGGGGGGGGCAGGGGGTGCTTCTACTCTCTCCCCACATGTCAGTCTACCTCATCTCTGTGTGTTCTCCAAACTGGAAGCTCTCTGAACCCTGTCCTTTTGGGTTTTTATGGAGGTTTCATTACCAGAGTGCAATTGATTAAATCATTGATTCAACCACCAGTCCCTATTGGGCTTCTTGGAAGTTAGGGGGTGGAGCTGAAAGTTAACAGCCCTCTAGCACATGGCTGGTTCCCGCAACCAACCCCCATCCTCAGGTGCTTTCTAAAGGTCACCTGGTTAACCGAAGCTCAGGTGTGGTGGAAAGAGGTTGGTTACGAAAATCCAGACATCTTAATCACTCTTATCACTTAGGACTTCCCAAGGGTTTTTTTAAGTGCTCCTGTGCCAGAAATAGGGGCAAAGACCAAACACATATTTCTTACTATAAATCACAGTGTCACAAGGGTCTTCACCAGAATGCAATCCTCCTGGCAGCCTGGTCTTGGACTCTCAGCCCCCAGAACTATGAGAAACCAATTTCTGTTGTTTAAGCCACCCAGTGTGTGGCAGCCTGAGCTAAGGGCCATGGTGAAAGCTGTTGTCTTAGATCTTGGGTGACTCAGCCCTTCTTTGTCTTTGCATTCTCTGCAGCCACCTCAGCCCTGGCTCAGTGGTCCTGTCACCACCTATGCAGGACTCACCCCCAGGCCATCTCTGTGGAGTGTCCTTTTGCCCCTTTCTAATGTGGGGCCAGATTGTGTTCTCTGCCTGTTTGCACTGTCTGCCTTCTCTCTAAAATAGGCATCAGTCTCCTCTTTCTGGTTCTTTGTACGTGTTCTAGTTTTCCACCTGAAACAGGCTGGCTGGATCCAAGGACCTGGAGGGGGTTTTGCAGGACCAGCCAGGAGGCTCCTTGACTTTGTGCAGGATAGAAATCAAAATGAGGAAGTGAGAATAGAGTTTATTAAAGATATAGAAAGTGTAGACATGGACAGAGTGACCAGGAGACTCAGAAAGGAAAGAAGAGTGAATCTCCCCTTTGTGTGGGGTCTGGGGATTTTATTGAGGACAGTGGTCTGCTGTATGTGTCTTTTCAGTAATCCAAGAACAAAGACCTGTGTTCAGGTGTTTCCCATAAGTCACTTATGCCCTGGAGGCAGGAATTTTGATGAGTCAGTGGTCATGTCAACCCCACCTGTCCCTCCTTAGATATGATCTGTTGTGCTGGAAGACTCTAAAGAAAGCATTAAATCCTTGACCTTTATAAGGAAGACATACCTTGTCTGTTCTATAAGGTGTGTGTAAGGCAGAGGTGCAGGTCCTAGAAAGAATAGAAACAGGAAAAGGAGTGGAGAAAGCAAGTTTCCAGGGTGCCTGGGTGGCTCAGTCAATTAAACATCTGACTCTTGATTTTGGCTCAGGTCATGATCTTAGGTTTGTGAGATCCAGCCCTGCATCGGGTTCTGCGCTGGGTGTGGAATCTGCTTGAGATTCTTTCCCTTACCCTCTCCCTTTGCCCCTCCCCACCTAGAAAAAAAGCAGGTTTTTGTGGGGTCCCATTAGTTTCCCTATTTCAAGTTCCCCATCCAGGACTTTGCTTCCCAAGTCCTATCAGACCTGTCCATCCCCATTGGTCAAGTCAGTCCTTTGTACCATTAGCAAACTAAACCCTGATTTGTTTTATAATTATTCCAAGCACATCTAGTTGGAGCAATTAATTACATTTCCAGATATTTGGATAAAGGTTCTCTTCCATCACAGGTTTGGAAAAATTAAGATATACATGAACATTAAAAAAAAACTTGTACCTATTTGCTTAGGTATCTGGGCTTGGAAGGCCCCAGAAACACATTCTACCTTTGGTTGGGGTGGCCAGCTGACTAATGGCCCCCAAAGATATCCAGGTCCCAATCCCTGGAACCTGTGAATATTACTTTATATGGAAAAAGGGTCTTTGTAGCTGTGATGAACTTGCGATGAAGAGGTCAACCTGCTATATCCAGGTGGACCCTACATGCAGTCATGCGTATCCTTATAAGAGGGAGGCAAAGAAAGATTTGCCCGAAGAGAAAAGGGCATTGTGACTCTAGAAGCAGAGGTTAGAGTGATGAAGCCCTGAATCAAGGATTGCCAGGAGCCCCTGGAAAGTAGAAGAAGCAGGGCATGGATTCTTCTGTAGAACCTCTGATGGGAGTTTGGTCCTATCACACCTTGATTTCAGTCCAGAGATACTGATTTTGGATTTCTAGCTTCCAGAAAGTGAGAGAATGAATTTCTGTTTGATTGATTGATTGATTTTTAAAGATTTTATTTACTTATTTGTGAGAGACACACAGAGAGAGAGGCAGAGACATAGGCAGAGAGAGAAGCAAGCTCCCTGTGGGGAGCCAGACGCGGGACTTGATTCCAGGACCCCAGGATCATGACCTGAGCCAAAGGCAGATGCTCAGCCACTGAGCCACCCAGATGCCCCAATTTCTGTTGTTCTAAACCATCATTTTGTGAGAATTTGTTACAGCAGCCACAGGAAACGGATACAGTTTGCATGGTTAATTCTCTCCTTGGTGCTGCTACCCCTCCCACCACTGACTGCTCTGGGAGCCGCTGGTGTTCTGTACCACTAAAGTAATTCAGCAGTGAGTCCTTTCTCTGACCAACTTACTGCTTCTGGGTACTACCTTTTGCACATTGAAAAGCTCAGAATAGATCAGTGACTTTTGCACACATTCAGTGAGAGTTTGATCCCTGACTTCTAAATGGCTTAAGAGGCTGCAGAGCATATTTGCCAATCGCGTGGACTCTGGAATCCCGCTGACTGAGGTCAGATCCATGCTCTGCTACTTGCTGACCACGGGACCTAGGACTAGTCACTCAGCCTCTCTCCTACTAAGCCCTGCCCTGCCCACTTCACAGAGATGGTTATAAGAATTGAGCGAGCTGCCAGGTTTCATTGATTTTAGAAACATTTTTGTACATCTTAACCTCTCTAAAATTGGGATGCATTATACAGGCAATGGCAGGTCATTGTCTATGACTGTATTTTTCCTTCCTAGCGATACCTTGAGGAATGGTGTATCTTAGAGTAGAAGGCATTTTGGAATCGATGAACATGGTAATCCATGCAGATATGCTGAACTCAGTGTCTGCACATTTTAAGAGCTCAGTAACTATCAGTGATTATGTGGTTCTCTCAGTTGTAGCAAGGAGGCAGAGGGTTTTACGTATGATTTCACCATCTTCTTCTACACCTGATACCTGATGCTCTTCTCTCTCCTCCCTATGTTCATGAACGTCCCCTTTGCCATACCTGTCCTGTCTCTAATCATTTCCATTTCCCTAGTTCAGCCTCTCTGCAGAACCTGGAGTAGGAGAGTGAGAATCCGTGGCCCTGAGTGATAGGTCTGGTCCTGTTCTCTTGCCTCCCCACCTTGCAGAGCCACCCAGGTGTATACATGACCTTGCTTATGGGACTTATATAACTTGAACTTGCTCCCGTGGCCTCTGAGACCTTAAAATCTTTTTCTTTCTTCCTTTCCTTTCCTTTCCTTTCCTTTCCTTTCCTTTCCTTTCCTTTCCTTTCCTTTCCTTTCCTTTCCTTTCCTTTCCTTTCCTTTCCTTTCCTTTCCTTTCCTTTCCTTTCCTTTTCTTTCTTTCTTTCTTTCTTTCTTTCCTTCCTTCCTTCCTTCCTTCCTTCCTTCCTTCCTTCCTTCGTGTTTTAAGGGTCTTTTGAGACCTTACATCTTGACTTGTCTATACATTTTTCTTCCTTCTAATTTTTGTTTCTATGCTCTCTGGTGGCAGATGAAGACTCATACTAGCGTTTCTTAAGGCTATGATTCTATATCTGTCAGGGTCCAGTGGTCTGGGAGACAAAACATAGCAGTCACTTGAACACAAAGAATTTAATATAAAGAACTGCTAACTAGGTATAAAGTTGTTAGCTAAGGTAAAAGGAGGACCCTAAGCTATCAGAGGCGGCAACTGCTGAAAGCAGCTACCACCCCTAGGATTGAGGAAATAGAAGGAGAAGTTAGAATTCTGGAAACTTCAAGGAGGGGGTCCTTCAGAGCTGAAACTCCAGTGTCTGAGGAAGATGTGCCAGCAGGCTGGTACTGATGTCGTAGGCTGGGGCACAGTGAAGCTAGTTCTGCATATGTCAGGAAAAAGTCCAGCCTGGCTTTGATTGATAGTATGGGAAGGAATCGCTGCAGCTGTGGTGAAGCTCTGCTGGAGGGATGCCCATGCAGCGGCCAGCACGCGGGAAGGAGCATGTCCCTCCTCAAGCCCTGTGGTTTCCTCTAGCGTGCTGACTGCCAGAACCGGACAAAGACCAACTGGCAAAACAAAAATATAGTTTGCAAAACCTCAGCCCAAGTATTACTGAGATACAGGAACCTGCCTTGGGGCCAGTTAGGATTCCGCTAACTGCAGTTGGCTCATGAGCCTTGTGATGCTGTATATAAAAATGAGTGTGCCCATCAGTCAGGGTTCTGGATTGGAAGCAACAGATACTGCCTCTGGCTGATTAAACAGAAGTGGAGCTTGTAAAAGGATTACCAAGTAGCTTCCAGAACGTTGGTGGGAGAGGAGGGAGCTGGAGAATGAGGCTCAAGGCTTTGATTTTAAAAACAAGATTGCGAACCAAGTCACTGGACTGCTCTGGCCATGGAGCGGCAGATGCCTGCAAATTTCCCCAGCGCCCACATCTTTGTCTTTGCCAGATACACGACTTGGATGCAACGCTGCTACTTTTGCATCAGCCCACACCAGAAGGACAGAGCGGAGACGGGAGAGAGGGAGAGGAGATTTCCAGCTGATTTCACTACCTTCTCAGTCAGTCCAGCTTGGGTGCATTTGGTCAGGAGAGCTAAGTCATCTGGCTGTGCCCTGACTGCAACTGTGTATGACCAAGTGTCTGGATTTCCAGCTCCTGTTGTGGGAAGAGCTCTTCATTCTCTATCAAGTGTCAGAGAGTGGGCAGTTCTCTAGATATGAAGGGGTTCAGATATAGCACAACCAAAAGGAAACCATTCCCTGTACTGGGCAGGGTTCATCACAGTAGGAAATGCATCCTTGACTTCCAGTAGATTCTCAGAGGAGTTTGCAATCACCAACATGCTAAAAATGGCTGAAGGTGACTCCTTAGGGAGGGCTCATTACACGTGTATAAACTTCCCTCTAAATAAAAGGGTGCGATAAAGCCGTGGTAATGAGACCCCTTTGATGGTTGAAGTTCAAGGTGTTCAGCAGGTTTATTAATGATTAGCAGCGCCGAGAGGCTCTTACCCTGCAGAGTGCTAAACCCTACAAGATTCCTGGATGGAAAGGGTCTCTTTGAGCCCAGACTGGCTTTAATTAATCTCCCAGCAGGCCTGCAGAGTGGGAAAATCAACTATTATTGCATTCTGGACAAAGGCAGGGCTGGGGGAAGAGTACATTTTTATGGGTGACATGAGGGAATGGGAGACAGTCAGGAGGTGGAGAATATAATTTGGATGCTTGATAGTTCCAGAAACAGACACTTGTGTTGTCACGAGGACCCGTGAGTTCTCTTTTCTTGGCAGGGTGCCTCCAGAAATGCTAGGGCTTGAGCAGTTGGCCACTACCTTCCCTGAGGGAGATGCGGCTGTGCTTGCAGACCTGTCCCCTTCTCTGCGTCATCATTGTCATCTTTGTCATCTTGCCGTCTTTCTCTGTGAGACCCTAAGGCCCTTCTGGTATACACCCCACTCTTACCACATGAGGCAAAAAATGTTAACCACCAGCTATTTAAAACTACAGCTCTTCTCATTTAATCCCTTTACTGTGGTTATTGTCACAGAAAATGCCATCAGCTCTGTTCCATCTCAGAGCTGGCAAATCCTGAGCGTGGTCTGGTTTTCCTTGCATCTTTGCTGAGATGCTTCAGCAGGGACCCCCGGACTTTAGCTTCCCTTCCCCACTCTGTTCCATGACTCAGTAGGATTGCATGAGTGTTTGTCCGGTGGGGTGGGGGGGATTCCCCAAAGCAGCCTCACGTGTCAAGATCACATTTTTTTTTAAAGATTTATTTTTATTTATGATAGACATAGAAAGAGAGAGAAAGAGAGGCAGAGACACAGGAGGAGGGAGAAGCAGGCTCCATGCCGGGAGCCCGATGTGGGACTCCATCCCGGGATTCCGGAATCGTGCCCTGGGCCAAAGGCAGGCGCTAAACTGCTGAGCCACCCAGGGATCCCCAGGATCACATTTTTTTTTAAAAAAAGATATTATTTATTTATTCCTGAGAGACAGAGAGGCAGAGACACAGGCAGAGGGAGAAGCAGTCTCCTTGCAGGGAGCCTGATGTGGGACTTGATCCCGGGACCCCAGGATCACAACCTAAGCCAAAGGCAGACGCTCAACCACTGAGCCACCCAAGTACCCCAGGATCACATTTTGATGGTGTCTGGACTTGCAGGTTTTTGCCAGGGGGTTGCATTCTTTCTTCCTGGGTTGTGACTCTTCTTCTTTTCCCTCCTTACCCCCTACCGTCCTGTTCCCACCAGGTCTTTTTTTCTGTGGTTCATTTAGTGCCAAATTTTGGAACGAGGCATTTTGCTAGTGCCAAGGATCAAAAGCCTTGTAATTGTATAAATAAGCAATTACAGAGCAGTAATTGCTCTAATGAAAAAGAGTAGAAGATGGGAGCACTGGCAAATAGTGACTCAGTCTGCTTAGGGGATTCACAGGAGGCTTCCTGGGGTTGATGCTTAGGTTTAGACTTAAAGGTGAAGTTGGGCTTTGTCAGGCGGCTGGCCCTGATCGGAGCTGGGGTGGGTATGCATTTCAGACAAAGGGAACAGTATATCTAACAGTATATACACTGCAGCAGGCTGACCAGTTCATTGTTGCTTTGTTATAAAGTACACGTATTAGGTAACTATTGCTGTGTAATACGCACAAACTCTCAGTGGCATGCAGCAGTTAATAAGGAGTGATTTCCTAGCTGTCAGCAAATTGGCAAACTGGCAAGATTGCAGATAGGTGGGGTGGCTCTGCTCTGGAGGCCTGTCTGCCTTAGACCAGAGCATTTTCTTCCTACAATGAGGGCAGGGACATTAAAACAAGAGCAGAAACAGAGTCCCCAAGGGCTTAGGCATGGAAGGGACACACTGGTGCTTCCATTTGTATATCACTGGCTTAGCAAGTCACATGCAGAGTCCAGAGTTGAGGGGTGGTTGTCCAGGGTTGGGTGGGCTATCCCCTCAAATTCGTGTCTTTCCTGGAACTTTAGAGTGTGCCTTTACCTGGAAATAGGGTCTTTTGCAAATATAATTAGTTAAGTAGAAGTCATGTGGATGGAGTAGGGTCGGCCTTGAATCTAATATGACTGATGTCCTTCTAAGAAGGGAAGAGACACAGGAACAAAAGATGAATGGAAGGCAGCATGTGCAGCTGGGGCAGAGACTGGAGCTCTGCTACCATGAGCCAAGGAGTGCCAAAGATTGCCCGGAATCATCTAGAACTGAAGAAACAAGGAAGACTCCTTCCTTGTTCCCTCACACATGTCAGTAGGAGCCCAGTCTTGCCTCCACCTTGATTTCAGACTTCTAGCACCCAGAACTGTGGGAGAATAAATTTCTGTTATTTTAATACCCCTCCACACCCAGTTTTAGGCCTCAGTAGTTTAAAAACCTCTCCAGTGATCCTCTCTCTCTCTCTCTCTCTCTCTCTTTCTTTCTCTTTAAGGATTTTATTTATTTATTCATGAGAGACACAGAGAGAGGCAGAGACATAGGCAGAGGGAGAAGCAGGTTCCCTGCAGGGAGCCCAAAGCAATATTCCATCCCAGGACTCCCGATCATGGCCTGAACCAAAGGCAGATGCTCAACCACTAAGCCACCCAGGTGGCCCTCTTCAGGTGATTTTAATGAGTAGCCAACTAATGATAAAAGGAAGCATTTAACACTTGACGACATTAAAAGAAACAAACAACAACAACAAAAAACCCTTTCTATGACAAAAGACGCCATCAAGTTAAATCCATGTCAAAGCCAGTGAGTTGTTTGCAGTACCTATAACTGACAGAGTATTGGTGTCTAGAATATCTAAAAATCGGGGATCCCTGGGTGGCTCAGCGGTTTAGCACCTGCCTTTGGCCTAGGGCGCGATCCTGGAGTCCTGGGATCGAGTCCCACATCGGGCTCCCTGCATGGAGCCTGCTTCTCCTTCTGCCTGTGTCTCTGCCTCTCTCTCTCTCTCTCTCTCTCTCTCTCGCTATGTCTATCATGAATAAATAAATAAATAAATCTTAAAAAAATAGAATATCTAAAATTCCACAGATCAATGAGAAAAGGACCAACCATACTCAATAAAAAAATGAACCAGCTGTTTGATTTAGGAATTCAGAGAAGGAAACCCTTAGGGGCCAACAAATACATGAAAAGATGCTCAACATCCTTAGTAATTAGGGAAATGCAACTTTACCCATTGTATTTGACAAAAAATGAAAAAAGTTTGACAGTATGAGGTGTTGACCAAGGAAGATCCGGGCAGATGGGAACTTGCATGCACTGTCGGTGGGAATGCAAATCAATACAGCCATCTTGGTGAGTAATTTGGAAATATCTAGTAAAACTGAAGATCCATGACCAAATAATTCCCCTTTCAGGAATATGCTCTCTAAACGTTCTTGCAAAGGTATACAGGGAGCCATGCGTAGGAATGCCTGTGGCGGCATGCCTTGTAATTGTGGAAAATTGGAAAAAAAAAAATACCAGTCATCAGAAGAACAGATCATGAAATTGCGTGAAGTTCACAAAATGGTATGCTAAACAGCAGTTAAAATGCATGAACTATATATATATATAACGACATGGATATACCTTCACTATTTAGTAGAAACCAGAGGTAAGTTACAGAATGCTACATGCAATAAAATAATCTTAATAAACTTAAGCTTGAAATTATATAAAATCACATTATTTATTTTTATGTGTTTATATGACTTTATAAGCATGTCTATTAAAAGTGTAAAAGCGTGGCTATGAAAGGTGCTGGTGAGCTTTTCCAGAAATTTAGTACCTCTAAGTGTGTGTGTCGGGGAGGGAGCTCCAATTCTTTGTGCGATATATATATATTTCTTAAGATTTTATTTATTTATTCATGAGAAACAGAGAGAGAGAGAGAGAGAGAGAGAGGGAGAGAGAGGTAGAGACACAGGCAGAGGGAGAAGCAGGCTCTATGCAGGGAACCTGACATGGGACTCGATCCCAGGTCTCCAGGATCATGCCCTGGGCTGAAGGTGGTGCTAAACCACTGAGCCACCCAGGCTGCCCGGTTTGTGCGATATTTTATTTTAAAAATCTGAATCAACTATAGTCAAAGGTTCAGTTTACCTTTATTAAATTAAGGTGGGAGGTACATGAATCTTGAGCTTGTACTACTCTGTGCTTTTTGACATCTCTGAAATAGTTCTTTAAGAAGTCTTAAAGAGGAGGCACCTGGGTGGCTTAGTTGGTTAAACATCAGACTCTTGATTTCAGCTCAGCTCTTGATCTCACGGTTGTGAGTTTAAGCCCTGGGTTGGGCTCCACACTGGGCATGTAGCCTACTTAAAAAACAAACAACCCCTCCCCCCCCCCCAAAAAAAAACAATAGATAAAATTGTAAATAATAAAAATAAATGACATTGAAGGGAAGGGGAAAACAGTGGATCAGTGGGGCTTCATGTTTTCCTGTAATCATTACCAAGACATCTCTCATTTTGTAGTAATGGTCCTTGACCTTGGATGGTCATGTAATTCAGGTATGCTAAATTTTTGTATATAGTCTATAAAAAAATCTGTCAGATTTTGGTGTGAGACAGAGTGTGTGCATGTGCATGTTGGGAGAGGCAGAGGATTATTATAAAATCCTAATATTAAAAGGAGGAGCCTACTTTGAATGTATTTACACTATTATACTTGAGCTCCTCCTGTATTTTCTTTCTGGTCATTTTTTTAGTGACTATCTAATTAGAAATTTCATTTCTAATTTTGATAACTACCGAGAATCAGGTTGTCCATCTTTGGCAGTCTTTTGAGTTTGTGACCGGTTGTAATAATTTATCCGTAGTAGTCATCAAGGTACTGCATTAGTGTGAATTTCAGCATTCTAACTTCAAAATCAAGCAAGACGTAAGGATAGCGCATGCCATCAATTCTTATTTTGCTTAATTAAGTTTTCAGCCTCTGCTTGCTTCTGAGATGGAATATTTGTGATGTTATGCCTTTCATGTAATGAGACGGATAAGCCGTTTATTGTCTCATCTGCAAATAGTCCGATAATATGTGCGGCATTATCCATTTTTATGCTGGGTGATTTAGGATGACTTCTCGTCGAAAGAGAAAATTGCTCTAGTGATGAAGACAAAAGAAATTACTGGAGCACCTCTTATAAGAACATTCATTTCCTCTTATGTGACAGTAATGTCCCCAAATAATTAAGTTTTATGATATCCATATGTGAAGCCCATTGCAGGAAGAGCATTATCCCAGGACTCAAACATTGATGGATACTCTAGGCAATGGCGTGCGTTTAATTTTCAAGGTGGGAGCTTATTACTTTTCTTTTAATAAATGCAAAAGTCTACATCTTGAAACAGTAGAATAAGCAAAACTATCTTCACTCAAAGCCTGGCTTGATCAAGTGCAGGAGATGCGGGTGCCTGACAGCTTGTCATTACAAGTTAACATACTTCCCAAATACAATGGTAATTTCTTGGAACAGTAGATGCCCTTTAAGAATTCTCTTAAAAGGCAAAAACAAAGATACCAGACTGGGTTGTTTAAAGGTGATCTATATCCTTAAGACATATGTTGCAATGGGGCAAGCCGAATGATTTGACATAGATGGAATATTTATACCCTTGCTATTATCATGTTATGAGGCACGATAGTTGCTTCAAGCAATATTGGAGAAGCCTGCGCCACATGCTACATGCTCCTCGTTCATTGTTATCACAGTAAAATCACTTCATTGCAAATAAAAGGATTAAACAATTAGAGAAAAGGAGATATGAGAGGAAGGAAAGCACTGTAACATGGAGCCAAGGTCTGGCTGTGCTGTGGAACTCTCACCTCTGGCATTTAGAGAGGATGGCAGCCTGTTCTCTTTGTTGTCCTTGTTTTGTTTTTGTTTATTATAGTAAAAAAAAAAAAACAACAACACAACATAAAATTGCCCATCGTAACTATTTTTAATGTAGAATTCAGTACGGTTAAGTATGTTTGCTGTCTTGTGAAATGGATCTCCAGAACCTGTTCATCTTCCAGGTCTGAAACTCTGTATGCATTCAGCATGGACCTCCCTCCCCCACTTCTCGCCCTCCCCCAGTCCAGTCCTGTCCCACCCCCCACCACAGCTACCCTCCTACTTTCTGTTTCTATGAATTTCACTACTTCAGGTACCTCATATATGTGGAATCATATCGTATTTGTCTGGCTTATTTCATTTAGCATGAGGTCCTCAGGGTTCATGGATGTTGTAGCAGGTGTCATACATAATTCCCTTCCTTTTTCAGGCCAATTAATATTCCACTGTGTGGATTTGCCACATTTAGTTTACCCATTCATCTGTTGCTGGATGTTTGGGTTGCTTCCACCTCTCAGCTATGGTGGGTAGTGCTGCTATGAACATGAACGTGTAAATATCACTTTGAGACCCTGCTTTCAAGATTCTTTTCTTTTTTTTTAAGATTTTATTTATTTATTCATGAGAGACATAGAGAAAGGCGAAGACATAGGCAGAGGGAGAAGCAGGCTCTCTGGGGGAAGCCCGATGTGGGACTGGATCCTAGGACCCCGGGATCACGGCCTGAGCCGAAGGCAGACACTTGACCACTGAGCCACCTAGGTGCCCCTATAGACACCCTTTTTAAAGAAAAAAAAACTGTAATCATTGTAGTTAGAGATAGTAATTAGGCCATCCCTTGACTTTCATTTGGGACTAGATTGTACTGACTGGGTGCTTAGTATGCACTAGGCCCTGGTCTAATTTTGCCTTTGTGTGAACTCATTCAGTTCTCAGTCCTATGAGGCAGGTACTGCATTATTCCCATTTTACAGATCAAAGAATTGAGTCCCAGATCGGTGATGAGAACAAGCCCAGCATCAGTGCCTATGCTATCGACAGCTATCGACAGCTGTGCAATGCTGCCTCTCAAATCCCTTTAATATGATTCTCCTTTCCTCATGATTATTTTTCTTGCATTCATTGAGCATCTGCAGGTGCTTTTCATACCTGAATGCGTACAGTATTCATCGGGAGGTTTGCTAAAATGCAGATTCCTACTGGCAGGTCTGAGGTAGGCCTGGGATTCATAATGTCTCATGAACTCTGAGGTGAGGCTAGCGTTGCTGGTCTGCGGGGCCCACTTGGGAGCGGCCAGGGTGGGTGGAGGATACAGCAGTATAAGCAGCAGTGGAATCTCACAGTTGGAGGGGCCCTTGGAGGTTGTGAACCAGTGCCTGGCAGGTGACATCTGATACCTGACCCTTTGATATTCTGATTTAGGAGAATCAGATACCTATATTTCTAGAAAGCTCCACAAAGGGCTTCAGACATGTAGCCAGCTTTGAGAACCAGCCACATGCATCCGGCTCCCCAAATAAAGTTTGGATTACTGCCTAAACATCTCGCCGTACAGATTGTACAGACACCGGACAGTCCTGCTTTCAGCAGTAGTCCTGAGGGCCATCCTGGCTTCAGGGGAACCTAGGGTCTCACTGGAGAGTGTATTAGTTTCCTAGGGCTACAAAGTGAGTGGTTTAAACAACAAAAATTTATCAGGTCAGTTCTGGAGGCTGACAGTGATCGGGGCCATCCTCTTGGAGGTTCTAGGGAAGGGTCTGTTGCAGATTTCTTTCCTAGTTTCTGGCAGTTTTTTGGGATGTGATAGCATAATTCCATTCTTCCCATGGCATTGCCCCTGTGTGTGTGACTACCTCTGTATCCACAACTCCTTTTTTTTTTTTCCTTTTTTCTTTTCTTTTTTTTGTATCCACAACTCCTAACAAGGACATGATCATATTGGATTAGGGCTCACACTAATGGTCTCATTTTAACTTGATCATCTGCAAAGCCCCTATTTCCACATCAGGCCATATTCACAGGTACTGAGGGTTGGGACTGTGACATCTTTTTGGGGGACACTGTTCAACCTGTAACAGGAAGGTGGGGAATAGGTGGCTGGAGGCTATGCAATATTAAATGTCAGACATTGGCGTTGCGGCAGGGTAGGGGGTGAAAATTGGAGCCCTATGGAAATAAGGGTTTGGATGGAAATGGACATCTCAAATAAATACCACTGACAAGTCGGATAGAGCTGTCAGCTCTGTCAGCAGAGATGTAGGCAGACTTCAAAGAGAGATGATATGACTTGTCCCTCCCTCCGTAGGCACCTCTGGCTTTTTCTGCCCAGCCCTGGTGTGGCTCTCCCTCTCCAGCCCCTTCAGCTCCAACAGACCATGGCCTGGTGCCTGGTGCCTGGTGCCTGGTAGGAGGGGCATCAACCATGCTGAGTGGGTGCTCTCCTAGGAGGGTTGCAGCCCCAGATGCGTTGCTGTGCTTGTGCCCAGCCCCAGCCTGGGCCTCCCAGCACCCCGATGAACTAATCAATGCAGGCTGCGTTGTTAGAGGGAGAGATTTTGTTCCTAACCAGAGAAAATCAATTCTTTAAGAGGATTATTGCTGCTGCACACAATTCACTAGAGTTATTGGTTGGCGGAATCATTAGCTTGAGAAGTAAATGAAATAGGCTTGGGATATTGCTATGTTTCAGATAAATAATAGTCCTTCTACTTATCCGTTTAACATTTTCTTTTCAGGGCAGAAATGGTGGATGACTCAGGACCCCACAGAACACTTTGTGGCACAAAAACCAGGCCACTAGATGATATGTGACTGCTTTTCTTGGCTCCTGTAAAGGGCTGTGCCTCACTGTGTTGGTCTTCATACTTTAGCTTGTGAATCACCTGGATTTATGGATCCACCCACAGGGGGTCTGGAATGGGGCCCAAGAATCTGCATTTCTACCAAGTTCCTGGGTGTTTACTAGTGCTGGCCTGGGGACCCCACTTTGAGAATGGCTGCCTTCCTGAATAAAATTCAGGCTTTCTTTGTTGACCTTGACTTAATGGGTTGTTTGAATAACAGAGACTCTGTGTTTCTGTTCTCTGTGACACTTTGAAAGCTATTATCAGCTCACCCAGCATCAGTTGTCTATTAGGGCAAGTATTTATGCCAGTTATAGTTGTTGCAATCATTTGATTTAACCGAATATTACACAAACTGATGAAATAGGGTGAGAAGGAAAAGCGGTTTGGATGATAGTGTGGTCACCTGCTTTGAATAGATTTGCTAATGTCGAATCACCAAATCTCCATCAAATAAGGTACAGAAGAGACAGCTGTCAAAGACTGGGCAACAAATCCAAAATATGGAGAACAGCTGTTTTCAGATTTCTTCCCACGTGCTAAGTCCCTACAGCACTTGAAAGAAACCAAATGTGAAGACTGTAAGTGAAGTATCATGGGTAAGGTTTTTGCAAAATAGAGGAAGCCGAACTCGATCAGTTAACCTATATGCACCAGAATGGCCTCTGTGTTGCACCATAGGATGAGC
This sequence comes from Canis lupus baileyi, assembly GCF_048164855.1. NCBI lineage: Eukaryota > Metazoa > Chordata > Mammalia > Carnivora > Canidae > Canis > Canis lupus. The sequence continues at coordinate 53,993,612 of NC_132853.1, read as the reverse complement.
AAGTTAGTGCACATTTATTTGCCTGAAATTAAAAAGTCATTTTTGGAAGGAGATTCTTCCCTTTGTCCACTTTAAAAATTAACTTACTAATGACCAGTTTGGACCACATCGGAAGAGAGAATATGTACTGAGTACTGAGTGCATTTAGGTCCATGTGAACAGGTCAGTGGTATAGATTCTAGAATCTACATAGCATCCTATAGAATAGGATTACACAATGTTTTACAAATTTTCCATTTTTATAGGGATTCTTAAGTTGCCGTTGGTAGAGCTTGTACCGATTTATACTTTGACCAGCACTGTTTGAAAATGACTTTCCCCACACCCTCATCATTATGAGGTTTTAGCCTATTTTTTGTTAGTAGGGGGAGGTGAAAAGGATATTTCATGGAGTCTGAATGGGTGTTTTTTCTTTTGTAAGTCAGCGTGACCATCTTGCTATCTGCTTCAAAGCCATTAGCATTCCTTTTCTGTGAAATGTATCTTTCTCTTATTTTTCTTGGCGCTGTTCATCTCACTTTGGAGTTGCTTATATATTGAGGAAATGCCCCGTCATCAACTCAGTTGCTTTCTCATTTCATCACTTATGACTTTGTTTATGGTGCTTTTAAGTCCGTAGATTTTCATTTAATTTGTACTTATTTGAACTTACTAGTTTTTCTTGAGGCATACTTGGTAAAGTTCTCCTCATTCCAGGTTTTACAAATATCATCTGTCTTTTCTAAGACTTTTTTTCCCCTCCTTTTTTTTTCCATTTAAATATTTGACCCATCCAGAATCTGTTTTGGTGTAAGAAGTGAGGTGGGGATTAAGATGCGTGTATTTCCAGATGTCTGCTAGAAGTCCTAAAACCTAATTTGTTGAATAATACACCTTTAGTACAAAAATCCAACTGGATTGTTTACTAAATTGGGGAATATACTTATTGATTCATTTCTGGATTTTGTTGTCATAAAGTGGATAACATACTAGCCATTAGCCACACGCAGCTATTTAGCACTTGAAATTTGGCTGGTCCAAATTGAGATGTGTTACAAGTGTAAAAGATGCACCAGATCTTGCATATTTATTAAAGAATATATAAATCTCACTAATTTTTATTGGTGGATTTTATGGCTGTTTCCCCATAAAGTGAAAGTTACATTTTGGAGTGATAATCTTTTAGACACACTGGATAAAGTAAAATATATTATTAAGATTCATTTCACTTATTTCTACTGTGTTTACTTTGGTTTCTAGAAAGTTTAAAATTGTATTTGTAGGTCAGATTATATTTTTATTGTGTAGCGCTGCCTTCATCTTTTCTGCTCTATTTGTGTTCTCTACTGTTTCAATGATTGGAACTTTGTTTTATTGCCTGTTAGATCCCCTGTTTAAACATTTTAAACATTTAAAACATTTCTTTGTTATTCTTACAGCCTGTTTTTCCATGTGAACTTCAGAGTCCGCTTTTTCATTTCAAAAACATCCTCTAGGTATTTTTATGGAGTTTGTTTCATATTTATAGATTAATTTAAACAGAAATGGCAGCTTTATGATGATGAGAATTCTGTCTAAGAGCAAGATATGCCACTCCATTTATTATAAATCATTGATTATGTCCCTTGGTAGCATTTTACGTTTTCTTCATAAAGATGTTTGTATTTCTGGTTGAGTGTATTCCTGGGTATCACATTTCCTTTTGTTTCTATGGTAAATGAGATCTTTTCTTTCATGATATACTCTATTTGGCTACTGTTGTTGCATAGGAAAACTATTGATTTTTCCAAGCCTTTGTACTAAAACACCAAGCTGAACACTGTTATTGTTAGTGGTTTGTTCTTTAGATTATTCTCTGAAATTTTGCATGTAGATACAGTAAGATTTTCATAAATAATGATGGTTTACTTTTTCCCCCAATTTATATCTTTTCTTTCCAGTTTTTATACTTTTTATGTCTCGTTTCTTTGACTCTCTTCTCTTTGAATGACCCAGCTTTGAATGATCAACTCTACTGTACTGTTCCATGGGTATATTTCTATCTCTTTTGCCCAAATGTTACTCAGTGAAGGGTTTACATTGTATTTTTAGTGTTTATGCTGTTCTTTGTAACTCCTTTCTGAAGCATTAACTTGAGCAATGGGGTTGCCTACCTGAGAACAGTAAAAAAAGCCTATGCATTCATTGAAATTCTGGAAAATAGCCCAATAATTCAGACTATTTGATGCTGAAATTAGGGCAGATGTGAAGAAGTTCATTAGCACATGGCTTCTTTTTTTTTCTTTTTCTTTAAGGAATGAGATTGGTTTTATATTTCAGCAGCTCTCATGAGAGCACTAATGTTTTTGTTGCTATGCTATTTTAAGAATGTGCGATCTGGAGGTTTTATGGTCGTTTCACCATAAAGTCACACTTTGAGAAGTGAGGGGACTGTCTCCTCCGTGAATTTACATTACCTTTCATCCTAAGTTCAGGCCTTTAGGGTCCATGGTATGTTTCTTGCTTGATTTTAGCAATAACTGTGAACCCAGTGCTGCCCCAGGCATGGTAGAAAAATAGAGGAATGTCCTCCAGGAAGGTACAGACTCTCTATGGAGACAAGCCACACACCTGGAGGACAAGTGGACAATTGGTGATCTTAAGGAAGCTAGAGGGAGAGGGGCTTGTGTGCACTGCCCTGAATGTGGGCATCCTTGAGCAGAGCAAGGAGGTAATGATGAGCAGGGGCCTGGAAGAAGCACAGGTCTGCTCTGCCAAGAGGAGGAAAGGGCTGTCCAGGTCTGGTGAGCACTCCTTCTGAAGGACAGTGCTCCCTGGGGGGGGGGGGGGGGCTGGTCAGTCAAGGACAAGGGTGTGTGTGCGTGTGTGTGTGTGTGTGTGTGTGTGTATGGGGTGGCTCATGATGGCCAAGGCAAGAAAGGCACATGATGAAGGCATGGAATGTGAGACAGGTCTCCTTTATCTCTCTCTGAAGCTTGAGGTCAATGTTAGTTATTAAGGGGGAGGGGTGGTGAGAGCCGAGACCATTAGATCGGGGAGGGACCCCCGGAGTCTCTGCCATTATTCTCAATCCACTCAGAACCCTTCTTCACAAGATCCTTGGCAGGGACCATCCAGCCTCTCTCTGAACAGTGATGGACAGCTCACCACCCCACGAGCTAACCATCTCAAGTGCAGCTCAGATTGTTAGAAAATTCTGCTTTTACCCCAATGTTGAGCATATAGTTAAAATCAGGTAAAGTCTGACGGGACACCTGATTTTTGACCTCTCTGATTGTGGCAAGTCTGAGGATGGCGTCCAGCCTGGCAGCAGTCGGCGGGAGCTAGGTGGGACCTACCCTCACCCTCTCCCCTTCCTGGCTCTCAGTGTGAACACAGGCATGCTCAGTAGGCTTCTCACTTGGGCCCCACCAGGCATTGGCTCTGCGACCCCCAGGTTTGAATTTTGGGGGGTGGATTCTGTGCCACGCTTGGAAGTGGATAGTCTCCAGAATCTAATTTACCTTATTTTTAAAGAGATCAGATAATCTCTTATTACTTCTGACCCTGGCTGGCATTTGCATTCCAGCTCATTTTGTGCTTTCCCATTTTTATCCCATTGCTCATTTGATTTCTTCTGTCCTCATACTCTTTCTATGGAAATCCTCTCTCTTTGCCACCCAGCTGAAGTGACACTTCTAGCAAACCTTCTCCAGCGACCTCAGCCCTCTTCTGACTCTCCAATAGCATTTTTGTTTCCATCCCCACTGTGCGCGGCACTTTTCGGATACCAGTTTTGCTGTGTCTTCATTTGCATGCGTGGCTTACAGAGACCATTTGTAATGCTTCTTTGTCTCTCCTACAACTGCAATTTGGTGCTTTCAGAATACTGGCTGTTCAGCAGATACTTGATTATTGATTGGAAGTGAAAAGGGAAAAGAGAAGCTTGGGACCAGCTGCAGTGGGGAGGATGGTAGGAAGTTGAAGGCTGGAGAAAGAATTGCCAGGACATGTCTGGCGCTCGTTGTTGAGCTTACGGGACTCAGATCTCTCTGGGTGTGTTATCTTGTCCAGGAGCCACCTACAGACCAGGAGGAGGCACAGAGCAATAGTGTGTGGAGGGATGGAGTCAGGGAAAAAAAAATGCATTTTTTATGGATGCCCTTTTGGGGCCCAGAGCTGTGAGCAATGCAATACCCAGGTGATTTTATTTAAACCTCAGAACCATAAGCAATATTCTCTCCTGTTTGAAAGTCACTGAAACCTCAAATTTTTTTAAAAAGATTTTATTTATTTATTCATGAGATACACACAGAGAGAGAGAGAGAGAGAGAGAGAGAGAGAGAGAGAGGCAGAGACACAGGCAGAGGGAGAAGCAGGCTCCATGCAGGGAGCCCAACGTGGGACTTGATCCCGGGTCTCCAGGATCAGGCCCTGAGCTAAAAGCGGCACTAAACCACTGAGCCACCCAGGCTGCCCCTGAAACCTCAATTTGAAGAGGTTAAAAACGTTCCTGAGGCTGAACAGCTAAAATGTGCTGGGACTGGGCATTGACCCCAGTGCTCTGTGACTCTGAAACCCCTAATCCTACTTTTGCAGGAGAATGGGGACGATTTAGTGTCTACATTGGTGAGGCTGGCTTTGTAGAGGGTTGGGTGGCCGTGAGTCTAACCTACTGGTGGAAAGGGAGCATTGAAGGTACTGGTGAAGTGTCCTCTGTGGGGAGGGAATCAGTGGGGATAACGTGAGCCACAAGGATGAAGCCTAAAGGTAAAAGGACCTGGTGACCCCCAATTGAACATTCTACCCACTACAGGAATCTTGGCTTCACCTTGTTTAACAGGTGGTCCTCCTGCCCTCTGCTCTGGACAATTCTGTGAACCAGAAACCTACTATTTTACAAGACAATATACTCTATTTTGGGGCAATTTTAAAATTAGGGGAAACTTCTTTTTTTAATTTTAAATATTTATTTATTTATTTGGAGGGGGCATGAGCAAGTGGGAGGGGCAGAGGAGAGGGTAGGGGGGACCCTTGAACAGACTTCCCGCTGAGCGCAGACTAGGGTCTGGATTACAGATAGTGACCAGAGCTGAGGTCAAAAGTTGGTTGTTTAACCAACCGAGCCACCCAGGTGCCCCTAAAATGAAAGTAGTCTTCTAGTTTCTCTCTTAAGATGAGACCAAAGAGTGGGACGAAGAAGGTGAGGAATGGATTCTAGAAAACTCTGACTTCAGGGCATGGATTTTTCTTATAAGGCAAGCCACATGAACACTCTACAAGTTTTCCTAGGCACCACGCTTGCAGTGAGAGAGCTCTCTAGATCAGTTGAACGTCTGGATTCCCAAACAGGGATGCAGTCTTGAGTTTTATTACTGCTGAATATCCCAGTCTTGGTGGTGGAGGAGCGCTTGGAGGTCAGAGGAAATCTGATGTTGGTGGAAAGAATTTCTTTTCCTTTTCAATTCATGTGGGATCTTCTCTAAATGAAACACAATCAGGGGAGCACCCCCAGAGACCTCCCAGCATCCTGTTTCTGTCCGTGCTGCTGGCTTTACACTCTGTGGCTAAAGGTGGGACTCCATGTACTTATTGAGAAATAGGTGTTTGTAAGGACTTTGTCTCTTCAATTTGTTTCCCAAACCCCAGAGCTTCTCCTGACTTCAGCAGCAACCTTTTTTAAAAAAAAAACAAAAAAAAAACAAAAAAAACAAAAAAAACAAAAACAAAAAAAACCCCACAGGCTTTCTGAGTCCCTTGGGGGACAGAAGGCCTTTTGCCAACCAGGAGACATAATTTAGGATGTGTGCATTGGACACCATCAACAGCTTTTAGCAGCAAACATTTGCAGAGAAAAAAAAAAACAAAACCCAGAATGGAAAAGCATCTCAAATGCCGACCAGACTAAAGCCTTCTTGAGCTGGAGTGAATGTGCTTGCTGCCAATAAATCATTCAATATGATTTTCTTTGACTCATCCTGGGCTTGAGTATCGAGGGGGCAGTGGCACAGCTACTCTGGTTTTGTTGTATTTTGTTTTGTTTTAATTCTTGGGTTCTTTTGGCAAGGACTCACCAGTTTGCAGCCGGAAAGGAAAGTAAACCAAAAAAGGGGTTGTCTGATGCCCAACGTAGGCGGAACAGCATTCATTTAGTGATGGTTTATGTAGTGATGGCGGGCTCCTGCAGTGATGGGTCTCATGGAGGACACTCCAGAAGCCTGTATCTGGAACATTTTTTTACCTGTGCATCAAGAAGAGAGACCTATGCTTTATACCTGGATTGACCAGGAAATAAGCTCATTGAAAACTCTTTTGGGATGGCTGTTGTGGAGATTGCTAGGGATTCCTGGGGCAGACACTCCTTGGAGGGCTCCTGGCAAAATTGGTGGTCATCTCTTCTTCCTGACACAGTGGTGGCCTCTCCCACCATTTCCTGTTACTTCAGAGTTAATATTGGAGCCATAGTCATGGTATACTCACAGCATCTTTTGTGGCAGGAGGTGATGTGGGAGCTAGTTATAAGACTAGAGGTCTGGAGTCAGATCACTGGCTTTTATTTCTCTGCTCCTCCGATTTGCCCAGGCTCCAGCCCTCCGAGTCTTAGTTTCCTCACTGGAAGAATGAGGACAGAAGTACAACTTGCCCCACAGGATTGTTCGAGAGGACTGAATGAAATGATCTGCTTAAAGAATACTCTCAGTGCCTGAGGTTCAGTTAGTTTTAGCTGTTGTTATCTCAGTGAGACTCTTCTAGCAAAAGCGACTGCTTCTGATGTAAACAGAGCTTTGTGACCTGAGGTTTCAGATTGGAGGGGGACCCCGTTGCCAGCACCTGACAAAATCCAACCCTTTCTCCGACTTTCACTTTTGTTTCATATCACTTTCCCTTTAACGTAAAATTGGACCCAAATGCCTGGTTCATTTATGCTGAGATAGACATTTGAAAAGACTTTAACTATTAAGGGAGGACAACAAGGAAATAAAAACCTAACAACAATGAGCTTGCAAAGTGAGACCGAGTCCCTGCAGCCACTCTGGAAAACAGTATGGAGGTTCCTCAACAAGTTAAAAATAGAGCTACCCTACGATCCAGCAATTGCACTATTAGGTATTTACCTAAAGGATATAAAAATACAGGTTCAGAGGAGCACACGCACCGTGATGTTTATAGCAGCATTATCTATAATAGCCAAATTATGGAAAGAGCCCAAGTGTCCATCGACTGATGAATGGATAAGGAAGATGTGGTGTATCTATACAATGGAATATTACTCAGCCATCAAAAAGAATGAAATCTTGCTACTTACAGTGGTGTGGATGGAGCTAGCATGTCTTATGCTAAGCAAAATAAGTCAGAGAAAGACAAATACCATATGATTTCACTCCATATGTAGAATTTAAGAAATAAGACAGATGTGGGGTGCCTGGGTACTGCAGTCGGTTCAGCATCTGACTCTTGCTTTTGGCATAGGTCATGATGTCGGGGTTGTGAGATCGGTCCCACGTTGGGCTCCACCCTCTGCAGGGAGTCCCCGTGAGACTCTCTCTCCCTGTGGCCCCTACCCCCTGCGCACTCTCTCTCTCTAAAAATAAGCAAATAAATCTTTTAAAAAATATGAAGTTAAAAAAAAAAAAAAAAGAAAAGAAACCAAGCAGATGAACATAGAGGAAAAAAGAAGAGAGAGAGCAGCAAACCAAGAAACAGACTTAATGATAGAGAACTAGCTGCTGGTTGCCAGAGGGGAGGTGGGTGGGATGATGGGGGAAATAGGTGAGGGGGATGAAGGAGGGCACTTGCTGTAATGAGCACTGGGGGATGTATGAAGTGCTGAATCACTATATTGTACACCTGAAACTAATGTTACACTGTATGTTAACTAACTGGAATTTAAATAAAAACTAAAAAAAAAAAAATGAGGTCCAGTCACAGGACCCTGGGATCTCTTGCCCATGACCCGTGCGGTGTCTATCGTCCAACCCCAGAGCAGCAGCACAACTTCACAGGCATCTTGCTTTTATTCTTTCCTCCCGCACTTCAGCTCCTCTCTTTGTGGGGGTCAATCAAAGTAAAGGATCCCAGAGGGTGAGGAACCCCCAGGGCACTTTTCTCTGCTTGAAGATTCTCCTTCAGGCGCCAGGCCTCAGAAAGTCTGGACTTTGATGATAGAACATGAACCTTCCCTTACGCCTTTGTATTTCTTCCTCCTTAACCATCAGAAGACACTGGTGACCCTACAGTAGGAAGCATCAAACTGGCATATTTACATTTCTTCCTGATTTTTCTAGGTCCCCTGATTTGTTGATTTGTCTGCTCAAGGGCACAGCACCTGTTCCCTCCCAGGACACGGGCTGGTGTTTGCCCTTGTGCAGTGTTCTGGCTGAGATTCCAGTTAGGTGACAGCAGGACAGAGAAGGGGCTTCAGTTTCTAAAGAGTCTTCCGGCCCTGCATCTAGTTAGGGCCGGGAATATTTTGACAAGTGGATTGTTCCATCCCTTGGTTATCTTTGGACAAAAGGAAGGCAGTTGAGTTGAGTAAATGTTGTTATTAGGGGTGTCCTCTGGCTCTCCCAGCAATCCTGGGGGTGTGTTTTGCTGTTTACTCACTTATGTTGCCTGGTGGGTTCTTCTGGTCAGCTCCGTGGGTGTTGGCTTGTGTTGCAATGACTTAAGCGTTTCCCTTGGGTGAACCCCATTGCCGGGACCACTGTGCTGAGAGCCTGGGGCCTCCTTCCAAGATCCAGGTGCTGGGGGAGCAGGTCACTGAAAGTGGGCATGCAATTCTGGTTTGGGAATCTGCCAGCTGGTTGGTCTGAGTTCTTAATTTCCTGGCATATCACCTGTTTAAAATGTGGGTTAGGGGACAGCTGGGTGGCTCAGTGGTTGAGCATCTGCTTTAGGCTCAGGGCATGATCCCGGGGTCCTGGGATTGAGTCTTGCACTGGGCTCCCCGCAGGGAGCCTGCGTCTCCCTCTGCCTGTGTCTCTGCCTCTCTCTGCATCTCATGAATAAATAAATAAAATCTAAAAAAAAAAAAAAGCGTAGGTTAGGTCCAATGTCAAAGGTGGGGATAGACAGTGAGCCCTGTCCAAGGGCCTCTCTGCAGTCAACTGAGTAGGGAAAAGGCAGATCATTCTAGAACAATGCATGGCATTTGTTGTGTCCATTGCTTCCCAATCCCCTTGCTTGGAATATTGTCCAGTCTCTTCTCTGCTTCTCAAGAGTCAGGTGAGGACGGATGAAGCTTCCGCATCTGACACACTCTCAGAGCTCACACCCCTCTCAGCACTGCCCCAGTGTGAGTTCTCAGCGTCACCTATTTGGTCCCGAGCGAGTGCCTCTGTATTTTGCCTTTGTTGGTCATGTGTCTGGTGTGATGGCCCCCGTTTGAGGGCAAGAAGCAGGCCTGACACCCCCGGGTGACACCTCCTTGTCCAGCATCGGCACACAATGAGCGTGGATGAGAGTAAAGATGAACCATCGTTTCATCTCACCCTCACGCGCAGGTGCTGCTGGTCCATTCCCACAAGGGCTCCTTTCCCCCTCCCCTGCCGACGTCCTAACTGTCATCAGCTCTTCCCTGGAAGTCCCCCCGTTAGCGTCTCCCTACAGGTCTCCCTGCTTCTGTGGCCCGCAGCCCTGTCCAGGCTGTTCCCTGCAGAGCAACCAGAAGGCTCTTCAACACAGGTAGACTGGAGTGCCACCCCCTGCCTAGAACGTTCTGACGACCACCCTTTGCACTTAAAACCAAGGATAGGTGTCACTCCGCAGCCTCGGCTGCTGCATGGTCCCCTGCACCATTTCACGCATTGCCCCCCTCTCTCCTAACCCTCCTCTGGCTCAGCCGGCACCCCTGTGCTCCTTGAGCTCACCAAGCCCCATCCCACCTCCAGACCTTTGTGCCTGCTGCTCCCTCCCTCTGGTTTAGGCCCCTGGTGGCTCTGCTCATGCCTCCGTGTCAGTGTCATCCCCTTCCTGCCCCACTGTGGCATGTCCGGCTCTTCTGGTTCCTTCCTTTCTGGAACCTGCCATCATCTTTCATTATCCAGTCTTTTCCTTGTGTGTTTGCTTTTCCCCCTCTTTACTGCCTGCCCTCCCCACCAGAATGTAGGCTCCTTGAGGCCAGGCACCTGTCAGGATGGCTCTCGGCCAGACCGGCAGCACCCCTGCAGAGGGACTGACGTTGGTAAATGCTCCGTGAGTCCCGGATGATGGAAGGAAAGAAGGAAACCCTCAGGGGCCAGTGAGATGAGTGCTATTCCTTGGGTTTACAGCTGGGGGCCCAGGCCCCTGGAAGTGAGGGGCTACCGGGGTCTCTCTGTGGCTTCATCTGCACAGCGGGCTGGAGGAGGGCCTGAAGCCTCCCAGGAAGGGAGCCCAGCCAGGAAGCCAGTGATGACGGAGAACCCTTGAGGACCGACCCTCTGTTGACTTTCCTCTGGTGGCCCCATGACTCACTGCTGGTTTTCGTTCCCACAGTTTTGCGGGTGAGAGAGGCTCCTGGGAGCAAATGCTGATGGAGCCTAATTCCTGGGCACCTCCGCTCTCCGAGGCCGCTGGCTGGCTGATGGAGATTTCCAGGGCGTCTCAGTTTATTGCTTTATTGAATGAAGGCATTCATTCACTTGGGGAGCTGTTGCCCTTTGGATATTACCACTAATGTGACTCTCATTTTCCCAAACTCACTGTGACTGTGCAGGCTTCTATGATGGCTGTTTATTTTGTGTATATTATATAAGGGGCCAGGGCTCTGTGGTCATTCGCCACACATCTTCCTGGGTCCCTTTCTCTGGGCATTGTGGAGAGCTGCTCCTTGCCTCTTCCCGTTCCCTGAGGTTTTTGCTGGTGATGAATCTAAACCCCGTTACTGGTTTATCTCACCAGGGCAAGGGGGAGCTCTCCTACTATCTCAGTGATGTGGAAGGTGGGTCTCGTCCTGCGCGGATTGGGCCCCAGGGCCACCCCTTTTTCCCTGCCCTGGTCTGTTCATTTTCTCTTGCTGCATAACAAATGACCACAAACTTGGCGGCTTTAAACAGCACCCATTTGTTAGCTCAGAGTTCTGTAGGTCTGAAGTCCAGGCCAGCACGGCTGGGTTCTCCACTTTGGTCTCATGAGCTAACTTCAAGATGGCAGCCGGCAGTGTTCCCATCTGGAGGCTGGAATGCTCTTCCAAACTCATGCCTGCAGGCAGAAGAGTCAGGTCTCCATTCTCTCACTGGCTGTTGGCCAAGGGCTACTCTCAATTCCCTATGGTCACTCAAGTTCCTCCTCATATGGCCTCCCATCTTCACACCAGCAGTGGCCCACCAGCTCCTTCTCACCTTTGAATCTCTCTGACATCACCCTAGTAAGCTCTCTGCTTCCAAGGGCTCATGTGACCAGAGGAGGTCCTTCAGGTCATCTCCCTTCCTAAAGATAATGAGCCAGCCACGGTCATGGGACTGAGAGCTTATCTTAGTGCCAAGTTCTGGTGATTAGGGCAGGACATCTTTGGGGGCCGTTGTGTAAATTCTAACACCACCTGGCCCAGGAGTCAAAACCTTTTATCCAGGGACCTAACGGAAAAATTTGCTTGCCTTCCTACAAATAAAGACCTTATCTCGCTGTGTACTTTTCTGAACAGTGGTTGCCGGTGGGTGACCCTGACTTCCTCTACCAAGTCAGTTACTGCTCTATAAAAATTCTTTAAGTGGAGAACGGGGATGGGATGTGAATGCTAGACCTGAGGCCAAGTTGGGGTTACCATCTGTGATGTCCAGACTCCTCTGTTCATTTATTAGGGAGCTGTGACCCTAATGTGGTGGTTTTCAAAGTATGGGCTCTGCAGATCCTTTTAGGGGAAATGAGTAGTTAAAACAATAATAAATCAACTCATGAAAAAGCGAGTTAACTTTTCTAACCATACAAAGACTTTGCTAATTTTCACTCTCATCCCCTCAAAGCTCGAGTCTTTGCTAATAATACCTGCCCTCTTCTCCATACCTGCCCTAGATCGACTGCCAGGAGCTTTTCCTAAGGAATAGTCTACTGTCCTTCAACCATTGCTAGCTCTGTTTTTGTTACAGCAGCTGAATGGATTCCCTGCCAGACATCCACTTACCCCATCGTCCTTTCTAACACAACTCCCAATTTTGTTTGACCCCGTGATGTGCCCAGCTATAAGCCTCAATCTGGCAGCCTTCCTTGTGGCTAGACCCAGGTGATGGGGTTGGTGGATGTCTTTAGTGGGGGGCTTTCCTTCTCATCTCCTCCTCACCTCAGCATACATGGTTACGGCGACAGGGCAGGAAGCCAGAAGAAGCCTGGTTCCTCTTGGCAGCATTGGGGCCATGGATCTGGATTGTGTTGACCCCAGGCCTCCTTGCTCCTTGAGACAAATAAGCCCTTTATGTGTTCAAGTCGCTGTGGTAGGATCTTCTGTTTCTTCTTCTTCTTCTTTCTTTATTTGAGAGAGAAAGCAGGAGCTCGAGCTGGGGGAGGGGCAGAAGGAGAGAGAGAATCTCAAGCAGACTCCGCACTGACCCTGGAACCTGACGTGGGAGCTCAATCCCACAACCCTGAGATCATGACCTGAGCCAAAATCACAAGTGGGGCACTTAAGTCACTGAGCCATCCAGGCGCCCCAGATTTTCTGTTTCTTCTAATCAAACCTCATCTTAACTAGTTATTTGAAATGATTTTCATGCAAGGAAAAGAGGGCTTCCATAATTTTTCTGTTTTACTGTTAGTTCACATTTCTTTAAAAAAGGACAAGCAGAACCAGGCTTATGGGTATCCATGGCGGGCACAGGGCTTAGCTGGAAGCCTGTGTGGTCGCTCTAGAGGAAGGAGCTAGGTTGAAGGAGCTGGTCATGGTTTCTAGCAACCCACAGCATCCTCCTCCTTCCTGCCCAACCTCCCACAGAGTCTGCTATTTATTTTTTGAGTTCTGGACAGAGAAAAAGAATGTCCAACAGGAGGTCTGTCCAAAACCTGACCCTGGCAGAGATTGTTCGGGTGGAGGTTCAGGGAGGCAGGAGGCCAGGCAACCGATGACTGGAGCTTTTTCCTTGGTAGAACAACATCTGCTTCTGAAGTCAGCTCCACGAGGCCCTGTGTGGACTGACTTTGGCTGATGTGGTCTGCGAAGGGAGCCTCACAGGCCCCAGGAAATAATCCGTTGCTGGCAAATAGAGGACAACAAAACTTAGAAACAACGATCTTTTCTTTTTAAGCTTCTCCGAGGGAGGTAACAATGGAAAATAATTATGAAGTCTCCTTTGGTCCAGGGCCCCTGAATGGAAGCAGGCAAGGGGTATTGATTAGCTCAATGGCTCTTTAAAGAGCTGGCTGTATTTGCCCTCATGCCTCATAAGCAGGCAGCCTCTTTTCTGTCTCCGTACTTATTGGATTTTAGATGGCAATGCACACAAACCCTGCTTTCACTGGGTAAATATTAGGCTTCTGGTTGGATGGGGAGGCCGCAGAGGGAATCTATCAAATGGAAGGGTTGGGGGGAGCTATCTATTTTGTAATGCCCAAACCGGGCCTGGCTGTGCACCCTCCCCCGCCTCCTTCTGTCCACCCGTCCTCGCCCTCCCTATCCTAAAGGGATAGGCCACGATGGCTGTCACCTGCCACATAGGGAGAGAGAGTGGCGCTCATCACCCGGAAATGTCTTTTTCTCTTCTACGGTGGGATACGCTCTTACACGCTCACTTACATCCGAGTGGCTGAGATTTTGTTGCAGCCACACTGAGGGCATTTTTTCTTCCTCCTTCCCTGTGGTTTCCACTGCTAAGTCAGCCCCAGTCATGGTGCTCCATGTAGTGATGAGCATGATAATCATCACAGCTAATATTAATTGAAGGCTTATTACTTGCCAGGTGTCCTGCTAAACTCGTTACATAAATGTCTTCATTCTTATTCTAGAGAGCTCAAGTCCCAGCAGGTTGGAAAGCGGGACTTGGATCTGCATACTTTGCCTGAAGTGCGGATTTCAGCCCCTTTTTTGCAAACCATAGGTGCTTTGTAGATAAAATCTTGACTCCCCGAAAGGGCTGCCTTGGAGGTCTACAGCTCCTTCACCACCTACAGCTTCTCATCTTTAATTAAACAAACCACAAACCAGTTTTGGTCTTGTGTGCCCAGTTACACTGGGTTGGGGGAGCCATGGGCTCCTGACAGCAACCCTCCTGGAGGGGTCACCCTTCTGAGGAAGGAAGATTTTGGCCCACAGGTGTGCTCCTCATGCTCTGCCCCAGCCCGGGCTGAGCGGCGGCTGCCCAGAACCACCAGTTCACATTTGTTCATGTCACTCTGCTCGAATGGGAGCCAAAGTACCTTCAAGAGCTACTGATCACAAGGGTGATGGTGGTCTCACTTGTGTGATTTTAATGCCCATGCTCCACTTGGGTGGAAAATAGGAGAAAACATATTCTCCGTCGGGAGGGGTTTGGGAATAAGGGGTGAGGTTTTCATTAAAATCGAGGATGTCATGCCATCTCCTGTGGGAGATAGAGTTGAACCATCAACCCAGAGCTTATTTCCGGCCACCTGATAAATAAATGGATTTTCAGAGAGAGGGAGAGGAAGTGAGTGTGTGTGCATGCACCTGTTGGGTGACGGATGGTGAATACAAATCTTGATTGTTCCTATAAGCAGATTCTAGAGGTAACTGGCAGCTGAAAGTCATTTTAACTCAGGTTCTCAACATTGCTCAAACCTGTCCTAAGAGACAGCCAGGGTGAGCGAGCGCTCATGATCACTGTGTCTTGCCTTCTCTCGCCTTGTGCTTTGGGAAGCAGGGATTGACAGAGAAGCATAGAATTCGAGAAATGAGAGGTCTGGCTGATTCAGAGGCAGGTGATCCTGTCCGGCAGCACAGGGGAGGCTCTGCTGACCATCAGCCTGTGCTCTGACCCTTGGAGAGGCAGGCAGGCAGGGACACTGAGCCCCACAGAGGTGGCGTGGACAAGGGAACACAGGGGAGAGCTTGCTGGGCCCCATGATGTGAGCTTGCAGGAGTCCTTTCAGGAGAAATGACTTCCCATTGGTTCTCTGCTTTGCTTTTGATGGGGAGCCTTCCTCTTACCCCCTGGAGAGGTTAGAAGCCCAACATGACCCCAGGACTCACAGTCCTTTGACTCAGGCTCCCCTGGGTTGCTGTTCTCTTAGCTAATCCTCCAATCGCCTTTTCAATAGGCATAAAATGAGAGCCTTCTGGGGCAAATCCTGGTGTGTTACAGTGGACTTAATTCTCTTCGATGAGTTTTGCCCTCAGCAAGATATCAAAGCTTGATTTTTCATGTAGATATTAAGTTGATAGGACTGCTATATATTTTCAGTTATTAGCGGCCTCTCTTCCCTGCCTCTCTGGCAATCCCACACACATACTCAGGATGCTATTTGTTTGAGGCATAAAAGGGAAATCCTGTATTAGTGCGGTGGGCCTGGTTCCTGAAAGCCCAGCTTCTGATGAAGGGCCTGTCACCTGTAATTAGCTCATGTTTCCCAGCCCAAATAAACATTGCTAATGTATTGCTACATGTATTGCTAATGTAAAGATGAGAACCTGCAGCCACGAGAAGTTGCAAGCTCAGGCAGCAGGTTCTTGCTTAAGAGGAAAAATTTATTTATTTTTTTTCTGGGGAGGAGTTTGGGTGTGGTGAGGAAGAGAGAGTATAGTCTGTTGGTATCTTCTCTCTATCAAAGGACCCTGATTTATGTAGTGATTATTTTTCTTATTTTTAAAAAGCTGGTTTTTAAACTGTTGAAAGCATAAAGGTCAAATGGTCTAGGGCTTTTTAAAATTAGTTGAGCAAAAAGTAAGTGCTCGGGATCCCTGGGTGGTGCAGCGGTTTAGCGCCTGCCTTTGGCCCAGGGCGGGATCCTGGAGACCCGGGATCGAATCCCACGTCGGGCTCCTGGTGCATGGAGCCTGCTTCTCCCTCTGCCTCTGTCTCTGCCTCTCTCTCTCTCTCTCTCTGTGTGCCTATCATAAATAAATAAAAAAATTAAAAAAAAAGTAAGTGCTCTGTGGGTATTGGGAAGCTCTGGATTAAGTGTAGTAAGCTAGTGGTGCTGGGTACCCCTGGGGACCAACCCCCAGGCTCTGGCAGGATGAGTCCATTTGAGGAGGAGGGGGAGGAGGAGCCCCAGCAGCTGGAATGCCCAGCTTGGGGAAAATACGCTAGAGGCTGAGATATTCTGGGATGAACTGTATGTGTCACATATGCCTTCTGAGCTTCATGATCTCTACAACATATTAAAGACAAGACTGATGTCTGTTGTCCTTGACCACCATCTAGTCTCATGGTCTGCATTTCCCCAGAAACCCAGGAGATGAGTTTGGCGTGTCTCCTTCTGGACAGTTTCTTCTGTGTATTTACATGAGTCTTGAAAATACCCATAGAAAATATAGTGTGTGTGTGAGAGGGAGAAAGAGAAGGAGGAGAGAGAGGGACACACACCCCCAGGGAGGGGAGGAGAGGAGGAGGAGGGAGAGGAAAAGAGGGAGAGAGCCAGGGAGAACACAAATGGCATATTGTTCAGGCTTCTGGTTCCCTGGCTGGTGCTCTGCAGCTCTGGAGCTGGCCTGTTTTTGTCCCAGGGAATTGCTTTAGTGGACAGTTGCCATGGCTATAGCTTCTGTTCACTCTACCCCCTGTCTCCTTCTCCCACATTGGACCTTCTAGGAAGGTAGAGCCCTCCCTGGGTGGCTGGATCCTGGTGGCCACAACTGAAACCACGTTAGTGGTGTCCCAGGAACTGGACAGTTTGCCCATCCTTCCCTTAGGCCAGGGCTCCGTTAACACATCTAACCCTGAAACTTTCCTGTGGTCCTGCTTCCTGCCGACAGCGTGGCTCCCTAGCTGGGGGATTGTGTCCCAGGCCTGGGAAAAGCCACCAGGACTGTGGCCTCCTCTTCTGTGGCACTAGCTTCCTGTGCTGACCCATGAGTTGTGCATTTCGGGTAGGGGAGTCTAGGTCTCTGGATTTGATCCCCTGCTCCTGCAGGGGGCTGCCAGGGGCCAGAACAACCAAGGCTTGGGAAGTCAGCACATGGCCCCTTCCGCCTCCAAATCATAAATAGTACTTTTTTTCCCCTTTAGTTAACTCTTTGGGAGGCTGAGAGTAGAATAATCTGGGGCTGAGACTGGTTATATCTTGCTTGAAAGTGAATCTCTTGCATTTTCCCACATGGCCTTGCCAACCCTGTGAGGAGGGCTCAGGCACCAGTGGGGCAGGTGTACGTGGCAGGTGGGGCCACTGTAGACATGACATGCCCCACCCACCTGGTCCATACACAGGTGGGCAGCAGTCAGGTGGCTGGGGGGGGGGGGTCTGACTGCCCATTAGTCCTTTCTGTGTGACCTCAAGCGTTGCCAGGAGCCCTCAGACCCTCACCTAGGTCTCTCCACAAACTGTCCTAGTCTTAGAAATGGTCGGGGGGGGGGGGACCATCTCAAGCAAGCAGTTTGCAGTGAATCTGTCCAACTGTTTCCTGCACTGAGCCTTGTCCATATTTACCTTCATGGGAAAACCCCTCCTAATTCAATAATGGACACTGTCCTTTCCCGCTTGCCCCCTTAGCTCATGGGGTTTTGGAGGCAACAGCTAATTTTCCAGATTTGCTCCTACTACCAAACGCTAACTTTGCTTTCCAGGTCCCCAGAGGGAACACATTAATCTTGTCTCCTTGTGCCCACGCAGGCATGCAGGGTGCTGTTTCAGGTCAGATGGGGGATGATGCCGGGTGGGGAGAAGGGTCTGGATGACGTTAGTTTGCTCCCGTGGAGAAACAGCATCAACGGAGGGCAGAAGTGAACAAAAGCGGAGGAACCCCACATACTAACCCCCCTCCTTGATCCCACACATCCTGACAATGACGGTGTCTCCAGCCTTCGCTCTGGTCCATCCGAGGCCAATTTGCCAGCCTCCTCCATCTGCTCCGAAGGTGCGCAGTGGGGATGCTGCACGTAGCATTTTACCTGCGGATACGTGCTGGAGAAAAGCCATCAGCTATTTTTTGCCGCTGATGTGTTTGTGTTTTTTTGGCAAAAGGCTCTTTCCCCTGACCCTCGGAGCTTTTCCATGATGGATTGTTTTTCTGGTTTGGGAGGAGACACTTGTGCTTTTTCTCCTCCCAGGATCTGCGGACACGTCAGCCCTTTGGTCTCCTTCCCGGGAGGGTGCTATGCTGTGGAGGCCAATTTCAGACTTCCACCGGGATAGATTTGTTGTCTGGGTCTTCCAAATAACGGGGACACACGCACACAACACACGCTCCTGGATGCATATCCATCTCAGCGGGGTGCTGTGTCTATCACGAAAAGGTACAGTTTCTCACTGTTGCGGGTCCGTGAACTTCTGAAAATACCATCATCTTCAAAACGCACATATCTTCCACCTGTGGGTGTTTGCTCAGCTCCCCTGTGTGGTGGGGAGGGAGTTGTCTACAGGCAATCCTCGTGGGAGAAATGCCCATGCTGGGAAGCTAGTTGGGCTGGCTTGTGTGGGCATCACATGTTTCTCAGCTTTGAAACCCAGAGTCCACCCTCAGAAGAGCTGGGCATTCTTCTTCTCGTGAGCCCTCTGGGTGCAACGTTCCCATGAGGAGCCTCTGCCTGAGAAAACACAGCCCTGGGACTCTGTGCTACTACAGATGGCAGCTCCTTGTCCTCCACCAACCACCTCCCGCCCCCCGTTGTCCTTTTGGGTCTAGACTCCACTGTTGCTCTCTGCTGGTCTTGTCACCTGGCGGGCTTGTCACCCTGATCCAACGGTGATGAATTCCCACCTTGCAGTAGAGGGCTTTTTGCTCAAGATGCACCATCGAAGTGGCTTGGAAGGTTAGGGGAGGTGTGGCTGGTGGGATTCCCCCGTGGAGCGAGAGCAGATGCCTTTGTCCGGAATTATTATCGATTTGTCAATTTATCCAAGGTTGGGTGCAGAACAGGCCTTCCGCATTATCCACATCGAAGCCCCTTGTTTTACAAGCAAGAGGTGGAAGTGTGGTGTCAGCAGAGCTTTCTTCCTATTCAGGCTTCACAGTGCTGGGGGTGGTGTCAGCCCTGCCTGTCCCTGCAGCCTTCCGAGGCCGTCCATCCTGGCTTCCTCCCCACCCAGTAGTCCTCTCCCTTTTATTTTTATCCTAATTTGAACTTTCCCCAATTCTTGCTGGCATCCCCTTCATCCCGATGCCTAAGCATCTCGCGCTAAGACTTGACTCTGAACGTGGAGTGACGCATAATTTCTTCTTCCTCTTTTTCTTTTTCATAGGATAATGGTCTTACTGACATTGTTAATAATGAATAGTTTTATGCCCAGTTTTTAGTGTTTGAGAAGGATTTTAATCGCTTTGATTATATCCTTACCTTCCCTGGGAGGCCCTCGGCTCCCAGCTGTGAGGTAGTTGATGGGAGAACTAGGAGTCTAGCATAACCATGGACTCTGACAAAGCCAAGTGGCTCATCCTGGCACCAAACAAGGCCTTATTATTATTAGCCCTTTGTTTATAACTCGAGGCTAATCTGTTCCCTTCAAACTCATTAGCACGCCAACACTGTCCTGCAGTGGCCTGGGGACTATCCTGGTCTGTCTCTTAGTCCAAAGGTCAAACTGTAGGACCACAGGCTTGATTGGCTACTCTTGCCCTGACAAGCTCTTTTGTCCTTTCTTTTTTAAGATTTTATTTATTTATTTGAGAGAGAGAGGCAGAGGGAGAAGCAGACTCCCCGCTGAACAGGGAGCCTGATGTGGGGCTCGATTCCAGGAGATCATGGCCTGAGCTGAAGGCAGATACTTAACCAACGGAGCCACCTGGACACCTTTCTTTGCCCTTTCTAAATCGCCGCAGAGCTGTGCAAGCTACTCTTCTCTTCTCCTCAGGGAGGCACCACTACCAGGCTTACCTTTGGACTTTCATGGGCCACTTCCTCCACTTGCCATGGTTTACTGAGTTAGAAGACTCTATATGCGGTGAGGTTAGGACTTTGATGGAAAGTTTGTGTTACAAAGAATTGGTGGAATGCTAGATCTTGTCCATAGCATATCGCTCCCAGTTTAGGCATCAAAAGGGAAATTTGGACTAGAAATCTCAGGATGAAAGACATGTCTGAGCAAAGAGTTTTGTACTTTGAGCATGTGGTGGGTAGAAGGCAATCCCTGAGAGTTGCAGGCCCTGGTGTGCACTCTGAAGAATCCCCTCTCCTCCTTGGGGTTTCATCCCAGTTGGGTTACTGCTCTGGGTATCCATCAGCTGACTTTGAGTTCATCAAAAGGGAGGTTACTCTGAGTGGGCCTGAGCTGATCAGGGGAGCCCTCAAAAGCAGGAGTTGCCCCTTCCTGAGGCCAGAGAGATTTGAGCTGGCCTTGAAGAAACACAGCCATGCTGTGAATAGCCTACGGTTGGGGGCCGCATGGCAAGGACCTGCCGGTGACGCGTATCCCCGGGAGCAGTCCCTAGACAACAGCCCGTAAGTAAAGGCAGACCTCGGTTCTTCATCAACACAAAACTGAATCCTGCCAATGACCAGTGTCTTTGGAAGACAGTCCCAAGCCCCTGATGAGATCATGGCTTTGATTTCAGCCCCATGAGATTCTGAGCCAAGGACCTAGTTTTTCTTGACCTCTGGAAACCAAGATAGGAAATGACAGATGCTCGCAGCCCCCGAATGGGTGGCGTTTTGTGCAGCAGTGGCAACATCACACAAGCAGTCTGTGGGTCTCCCCTCGGGTGTTTGCTTTGGAATTTAGGCTTAGCAAAGAAAGAAGGGGGGAAGATGCGGGTCTTCACCTCCCCACAGCAGGAAGTGGAAAATCATTCCTTAGACGCAGGCAGCTTTGGTACATTTTCAGCTGCCAAGTGCTCATCAAGCCCAGATAACGTTGAATAATTAATTCTGCTCCAAGCGGAGTGATGCCTGGGATAAAGCCCCATTTAAAAAAAAAAAAATCAAGTCTGTTCTTCAAAGCCAGAGCTTCTCTTTTGAAGTGGTTTGCACACTGTTTCCTTAGCATAAAAATGCTCAAAATGGCCACCCTTACCCAAAATACCCCTCCCCTTTCTGCCCTCCTTGGGCCGCCTGATTCTACCTTTCCCAACTGGCTTCCTCTGGGTCGTACACCCTGGCCACAGTCCCGTTTAGGAAGCTGTTGTGTCTCAGCCTCGGAGACACAATCACTGAGACGCACACAGACTATTTTCAGAAATGATTGGAAGCTTCCAGACCTTGGTAGTCAAGATCCCCCCAGGACCTGATGCTGCTGAGTAGGGCTGGATGCCTCCCCACACCCAGGGCCCCACCACCGCCCATCCCTGCTTCCTCTCTGTCCTTCCCCCACTGGGATGTGGGGGGAGCCCTGGACATGAACAAGAACACAAAAGCTGTGTCAGGGTCTCAACCCCACTCTTCCTCTCCTGGTCTGTCGGAGCTGGTGCCTGCTTCTCTGATCCCCTGAATGGGTGTGCGATAGTTCATTACCCTCAGCACGGCGCCGAGGGCACCTCTGCCCCTTCTGATGACCCTCCTCCGTGTCTTACTTTCCATTTTAGGCCATCTTTCCCAGCAATAAGACTTCTAGGTTCTTGTTGCCTGGAGACCCAGTTATTAGGAGGTTGGGCTGTCACCTCAGAAGCTCTCACTTTAGTTTCCTTTTCTCTGTACCTGTGACGTGAGGGTTCCCTGGCCGTCCTGTGTGAGCCAACAAGTGGAAGTCTGTGGTTCCGTATCTCTGGGACTGTGGCAGGCCTGGAGAAACCACATGGTCCCGATCACCCCCCTGTGAACACCACGCTCAGACAACTCTCATACGATGTTGTACCTAGTGTGTACGCATTCCCACACCCCCACGTGGAGTGAGTGGTGGTGGGGTCACTTCTGGAAGGGTATGTTGCCTTAGTACGTTGCCTTGACCACAGCCTGGTGGTGGGAGGAGGTAAGACTTGAAGTCAGAAGTTCTGGGTTCAAATCCCTCTTTTGCCTCTGACAAATGGTGCAGTGTTGGGTAAGTCATTAGCTTTTATGACTTGGTTTCCTCAAATGTAAAATGCAGGGACTGGGGAGTTCACTTGGACTCTGCCATAACAAAATAACCACAGAGGGGGCAGCTTAGACAATAGAAGATGAATAGCTTACAGAACTGGCTAGTTCTGGAAGCTGGAAGTTCTGGAAGCTGGAAGTCCCAGACAGTGAAGGTATTGGCAGGGTTGGCTCCTTCTGAGGGCCCCGCGGGAAGGATCCATCCCAGGCTTCTCCCCTTGGCGTGTCGCTCGGCATCTTCTCCATGTGTCTTCACATGGTCTTCTCTGTACATGTGTCTGTGCCCAGATTTCCTTCTCTTGAAAGAACACTAGTCAAATTACATTACATCCCAACCCAACACACTTCATCTTCATTTAATTACCTCTTTAAAGATCTTACCTTTGATAGAGTCCCATCCTGGGGGCACTGGAGGGTTAGGATTTTGACATGTGAATTTTAGTGGTGGGGAAGTTTGGCCCATAGTGGGAGGTAGTATTGCTGCCTGTCAGTCTACACCCAAGAAGATACGGAGGATCGCATATGATAATATAAGAGGGCAGAAGCGGAGCACGGTACGACAAGACGTTTTGTGCAAACAGAGTTGCTTTCTCTAACACTGGTTCGGGCACACGTGTCCAGCGAAAGCCACTGGATGGAGTCTGCTCTCCTGATGCTGTCCTAGAACCACTTGGAAGCCTCTATCATCTGTACAGGGTTCCATGAAGTCATTTGACCTAAGCTTGGCTCAAACACATAATCTGTCTATTGAATCTGTGCTCGGCAATTAGCCCTCAGTGACAGGAGTGGTACTGCTTGGTACCAACTGGGTCGTAAACATGAATGCAAACAAAGGCACTGAAGTCAAGCAGTAGGATTTGGGTCTAGTGGGGTTGTTACCTTAGTGATTTAGATTGTTGGTATTATTATATTTTTTGTAGATTATCACTGAAGCGAAAACAGAAAATTAAAAATGTTTTATATAAAACTTTAAGACCTCTGAGAATGTGTCCTTGGGTCCCCATCACAGAAGCACTGTTTTTGGCAAATGAGACTGAATTTGTGGGTTTAATCTGGAGCAGTTGTGTATAGGTTAGATCCATGCAGGGCTGCAATGTGGTTTGTGGGCTCCCTGAGGGGTGCAACATTTTACGTGTCTGTGCATGTTCTGTGGTCAATTGCAAAAACGGCCACAGGTTCCTCCCAGTTGTCATCCGTACTCTGACAACCTGACACTACATCCTTCCAACAAGAGGTACAGCATATGTATCCACGCCTTCGGTAGTCACGGACTTACTGAGGTCCATAGGATGGTAGCAAATGTGATCCAGGCAGAGACTTGAACAGCACCTGACTTTGGATGTTGCCTTATCTCGCTGCCCTTGAAACCCTGAATTCACCATATGAATTAAGCCCAGTGTAGCGTGCTAGAGGATGACAAGCCACATGGAGAAGAATCCATGTTTCCCAGCCAAGAGTCAGACAACTCCTGGCCAGCAGCCTGTGGGCTGCCAGATGCATGTGCCATCCTAGACCATCCAACCCCTGGGCGAGCTATGAGTCCAGTCAACCTTGACAGAGCCTAGACAGCAGAGCAGCAGCAGTGACCCATTGATTGTAGACTCATGAGCAATGATGATTATTGCTTTAAGCTACTAAGTTCTGGGGTGTTTTGTTACCAAGCAATAAGTATCTGATACACATGCATTCCTCCTCCTCCTCCTCCTCCTCCTCCTCTTCTTCTTCTTCTTGTAAAGAAAAGTCTTATCTTGGGATCCCTGGGTGGCGCAGCGGTTTGGCGCCTGCCTTTGGCCCAGGGCGCGATCCTGGAGACCCAGGATCGAATCCCACATCGGCTCCCGGTGCATGGAGCCTGCTTCTCCCTCTGCCTGTGTCTCTGCACCTCTCTCTCTCTCTCTCTCTGTGACTATCATAAATAAATAAAAATTAAAAAAAAAAAAAAAGAAAAGTCTTATCTTTTAGCAGATTTCTGTAAGATCTGAAACCTTTCAAAAGGAGAACATAGGTAAGAAAGAGTTGCTTGAGAAAGCCCAGCTGGGGGGTCCTCAAATTGTTGAGAAGCCAGAAAAGGCACAGTGTGGATCATATGGGTCTATTTAATGAATTCTAGGAGTAGGCCGAGAAGTAGGTTAAAAGTGATGGGTAATCATTGAGGGTTACAAAGAAAATACCTCAGTGTGCCTAGGTATCTGCATTTATTTAGATTTATATTTTTGTTTTAAGGAAAAGTTGTATTGCGAGTTAGAAGAAAACACGTAATGGCTTGGAAAATCTGCCAACCCCCATCGCTTTGTCAGCCATGCTCGCAGAAGACGTGGCTCCTGGGAACACAAGCATAGAGCCACTTACCTGGGCCAGCTATTGGAGGGCTGTCTTTGCAGGCTTTCAGAGAGCTGTATCTTTTTGCAGAGCCTGTGCGGTACGTTAAGATCTGTTTTATATGATTAAATAGGCTTGATTATGAATAGTAATTTGGCATCAGAAATAGGAGAAGGTCTTGTCCCTAAAAAGATAGTCTGAGTGATAGCAGACTTCCATAGCTTAAATATAGCTAGAGGTCCGTAATTAGCTTCTGCCATCGTGAAGCTCTGGGCTGAGGTCAGGGAGGACATGGGGAGGAAGGTGGAAGATGTGGCCTTGGAAGGGGTCATGGGCTTCAGAGCGGAAAGGTCTTAACTTCAAGGGGTGTGAGCTGGGCCGTCCTGCTCTGAACCTTCCTGCCAGGAAGGGGAGTGGACATGGAGCCTTCGGGTGGCAAGCCATAGGATTGGGGGCTACCCCCCCTTACGTGGTCTCAGGGCTGATGTTGAGGATCATACGTCATCATCAGGAAGGCAGAAGCGGAGGCAGGAAGGTGAGTGGGAAGCCCCACTTCTTGCCATTAGCTAGACTGCCTTGAATATTTCCAGTCTTTTCTTTCTCATTCTACACGAATCCCCCCTTCCATCTCTCTCAAGACCTAAACGTTTTGTGGTCACCTGGGTCTTTGTGTTGTCTGTCACACAACATCCCCCCCCTCACTTTGGAGATTTTTGTAGTATTGTTTCGTTCTTGGGAGATTCACGGAGTTAGTGAACGTTGGCCCTGTACTGAGCCCCGACGGGAGAGCCAGAAGACGCGACTCCTGCTTTGAGAATCCCACGATCTTGAGGTCGCCAAGGATGCTCCAAGTTACTGTGCACAGTTTGGTAAATGTTGTGACAGGAGCATGTGTGGGATGTCCAGGGGGCACACAGAGAGGAAGGCTTTTTTTTAAAAAAGATTTTATTTATTTATTCATGAGAGACACACACACAGAGACATAGGCAGAGGGAGAAGCAGGCTCCTCGGGGGGAGCCCAATGTGGGACTCGATGCGGGACTTGATCTCAGGACTCTAGAACCTAAGCCAAAGGCAGACACTCAACCATTGAGCTACCCTGGTGTCCCGAGAGGGAGGAATTTTTTTTTTTTTTTTTGTATTGGAGTTCAATTTGCCAACATACAGCATAACACCCAGTGCTCATCCCGTCAAGTGCCCCCCTCAGTGCCCGTCACCCAGTCACCCCCACCCCCCGCCCACCTCCCTTTCTACCACCCCTTGTTTGTTTCCCAGAGTGAGGAGTCTCTCATGTTCTGTCTTCTTTTCTGATATTTCCCACTCATTTTTTCTCCTTTCCCCTTTATTCCCGTTCACTATTTTTTATATTCCCCAAATGAATGAGACCCTTTAATGTTTGTCCTTCTCCGATTGACTTATTTCGAGGGAGGCATTTTTAACCCAAACTAGGCTGGGTCTGTTTAGAAAAGCTTCCTGGAGGAGGAAGCTCAGTCTTCTTCAGCCAAGATTTTAAAGGTATCTAGCATCCAGCTTGAAACCTGCCCTGCTGGCCATTGATGGGATGCTGTGCTGTTGCCAGAGGCAGAGAGGACTGAAGCTGAGTTGCCTTCCTAGTGTGCTCGGGCAGGGCAAACCAGCAGGAGCCAAGTACTTTGAGCTGTGTCTTCTCATCTTTAAGGCTCCTGGTTATGACTTATGATCCCTGAACACATAGGTAAACTGAGGTAGGAAAGACAGCAGCGTCCTGCCTGAAGGAGCCGGAGGCAGGATTGTACCCTCTGCCTCAGTGTCTCTACCATTCTGTGTCCCTGTTTGCTTTGAGGCCAGCCACTTGTCACCCCTAGGCCAGCCAGGCCCTGGGCAGCAGGACGCTGCTGGGCTCCCTGGGAGAGAAGGTCATCTATTATGTAAGTGTCATCCCTATTCTGGCTGGCGATCAGGGGCGACATTTAATTTTTTTTCCATTATGTGGAATAATTTAAGATTGTGTTACGAGTGTCATTACGACTGCAATTTCCCGGTAATAAAAACAGCATCAATTATTTAACGTCACCTTGTGTGTCTGGGTTAAGTGGGGATGATGGGAGGCAGAGGCTGGGCAGCGGGAGGAGGCAAAGCCCACAGGGGCTCCAGGCACCTGCCCTAGCATCAGCTCGCCCCGAGTCCCCAGGGAGGGGCTGCAGCCTCTCTCGGACCCTTGTTCCCTTCTCCGTTGGGTGGAACACTGCCTCGCTTTAGCTGTGTCTGGGTGGCTGGCAGGGGCACTAATTAATCCTCCGACCTTTCCCTTCACTCGTCATTTGAGAGCCCTGACCGGCTAGCCAACCTCAGTTAACGAGACCGGACTCCATGGGGTTGGGGTAGCTCAGAGTCACCCCAGGACTCCCCCGGCCTGAATGAACATGGCAGGCAGTGTGCCCCATGAGTATCACGGGGTGGCCTACTTTGCTCTCCCCTGACAGTTATTCAGAGCGGTTGACATCCTGGTGGGAGATGAGCCAGAAACAGGGGACTACACAGACTTTGGCCATTGGGAGTTGGAGCAAATGTGTCAAACTGCCTGCAATGAGTTTTGGGGGCTGCTGGGCTTTAGCTCCCAGCCGCATGTGTCCAGCTGTGGGTCAGCAGGGGGTTTCCGTTTGCCCAGATAGACTTCTTCTTCTGGGCACGACTGCAGCCTCTTGGCTGTGCCCTGGGCTTTGCCTTGTGGGGCTCATTTCTCTGGGGCTCCAGAAACTTCAGTGACCAGTGGTTGTCCTCCCTCATGCCTGGCATTGCACACCCTGATGAGTGGCACCCGGACTGTATTTCCTAGAGGAGATATATGTATTATCTTCTGAAGCCTTTACATTGTCATATCAGGCATATTGTGGGGCTGCTTTCATCTGCCCTCCCCCGATTTTATTTCTTCCTTCTCTCCTTTCTTCTCCATTCCTTCTCTTTTGCTTCTGGAAAGTGCTAATTATTCTCCAGCTCCTGCCCCCTTGCACAGCCCTTCCAGAGTGGGTGGAAATTGCTGTGTTTGTTCTGAACCAGACACTTGCTTTGAGCCATTAATAATAATAATAATAATTAATAATAATTCTGTTGCAAGAAGACAGCAGTCTCAAGTTCCATGGCCCTGAGTGGTATTGCCTGGTGCCTCCCAGCAGCCCCCTCCCTGCTTTTGGGGCCACGCTGGATTCGGAGGGGAGGCTGGGGATGGGGAGGGTCTGGGAAGAGCTGGAGGCGGACTTGGAGGAGGGGCTGGTGCAGAAGAAATCAATCTTGTACTTTGGGAAGGAGCCTGCATGTCTGGCACCTTGATGTTTGGTGACACAGCAACCCCAAACTGCACAAGCGAAACTGCCAGAGAGAGGGGAGGGGGACCCATCCCCCTCTGATGGTTGAGAGTCAAGAGCAGCTTGCATTAGTCAAATGTCTGCCCTGAAGGGATCACGCTCTCACCTTGCTGAGGTAAGAGGGCTGGCAAGGATGCAGTGGGGAACACAAATGGAAAAGCTTTGCAGAAGATTAAAAAAGAAAATAAAAGTCCCAGAAATGTAAGGTGGTGATAACACCAAGTAAAGAGGGCTGTGCTGCCATCAGCAAAGCAAGAGGAGGGTGCAGAGGAGGAATTTCTCCCTGAGGTCTTGGTCACCGGTGCACCAACCCAGGTTGTGTTCAAAGCAGTGCCCCCTCCACCTGCAGTGTATGCATTCAGGGAGCAGACGGGGCTCCAGGGAGTGAGGAGTAGGGTCATATCCTGCAGGATGGTCCCACAGGGGCTTCCTGACTTTCCCCCCACTTTCCTGGGTGTTATGATAAAGCCACCAAAGCAGCATTAGCATCTCCCCCAGGGGCCATTCCTTGAAATTCCGAGGGATGTATTTCTATTTCTGTTTTCCTCATCAGCCTTGAGAGCGGAGGGTGGGGGATGTTAGAATCCCAGAAGCGAGTCTGGAAGGAGTGCTGGAGGCCGGCCGCTGTCTGGGCCCAGAGACGCGTGGGGAGCGTCGCCAGGCATGGGCCGTGGAAGCTATCCTCGGCTTCACTCTGGACGCTCCCGGTGGCTCTCCTGCTGCACAGCTGGGCCCAGGCCTTCAAAGGCTGGGTGTGGGGTGGGGCTCATGGAGGGGCTGGGACAGGTGGGATATCCTGGGCCCTCGTTTAGCTTTTATTTTTATTTATTTTTGTTTTTTAATTTTTATTTATTTTGTATATTTTTTTATTGGAGTTTGATTTGCCAACATGTAGTATAACACCCAGTGCTCATCCCGTCAAGTGCCTTGTTTAGCTTTTCGAAGGACGACTACTACTACTACTACTACTACTACTACTACTTCTTCTTCTTTTTCTTCTTCTTCTTCTTCTTCCTCTTCTTTTTTAAGATTTTATTTATTTATTTGAGAGAGAGAGAGAGAACAGAAGGAGAGGGAGAAGCAGACTCCCCGCTGAACAGGGAACCCAAAGAGGGGCTTCATCCTGGGACCCTGAGATCATGACCTGAGCCAAAGGCAGATACTTAACTGCCTGAGCCCCCAGGTGCCCCTAGAAGGACACCTTCTAAGTGAAGTTGCAGGTGGGATAAAATGGTGAAAGGAGGGACACTGGGTGGCTCAGCAGTTGAGCATCTGCCTTAGGCCCAGGGGGTGATCCTGGAGACCTGGGATCGAGTCCCACATCGGGCTCCCTGCATGGAGCTTGCTTCTCCCTCTGCCCATGTCTCTGCCTCTCTGTCTGTGTGTCTCTCATGAATAAATAAAATATTTTTAAAAATAGTGAAAGGAGATGGCAGGGCAGGGGGAGGCTTGCCTTGTAGTGCCTTGCCGGAAACTCGGTCTTCAGAAATCAGTGTGGCTTCTTCCTTACTTTCAGGTCTTCGCTCAAACACCACGGTCTCAGAGAGGCCTCCCTCAGTATCTTATCTAGAGGAGCGCTCCATCCTTACTATTTCCCGCCCTGCTAGCACACCTGTCAGGTGCTGGAGCAAAACCTGGCCCAACGCTGAAACCCAAAGCTGAAACCCAAAAAACCCAAACTTGAAAACCCCAAAAACCAAAAGCCAGGACACATATCCCATTCTTCTGGGAACTCCTTGCTAACTGGCTGGAACTCCCATTTCCTCTTGCACTATCACTTCCTGGCACTCTATTTTATATTTATTGTTACTTTATTGTCTGTCTCTGGAAGGAGAACTGCAAGATTCACTAAGGCAGGAGGATTTGGCTACTTTTTTTTTTTGCCAGAACCTGGCTTAGTTCTGATACACAGTTGATGCTTCATAAGAATTTGCCAGAGGGCAGCCCGGGTGGCTCAGTGGTTTGCCCTGGTGGCTCAGTGGTTTAGCGGCGCCTTCAGCCCAGGGCGTGATCCTGGAGACCCGGGATCGAGTCCCACGTCGGACTCCCTGCATGGAGCCTGCTTCTCCCTCTGCCTGTGTCTCTGCCCCTCTCTCTCTCTCCCTCTCTGTGTCTCTCATGAATAAATAAATAAAATCTTAAAAAAAAAAATAATTTGCCAGAGACACGAAGGCAGGCAAGGCAGTCTTCCTAGAAAAAGTGGCAAAATTCTTATCTTCACAGTAAAAAAAAGAGAGTCTGTGAGTTTCCAGCGTTCCTGACAAGATGTGGAGCTTTGGGGGCCCTGAGCATCCTAAATTGTTCTAAGTGTTCCTCAGCCTCAGCCTGGTGACGTTTGGCCAGGTCACTTTTTATTGGGGGGCTGTCCTGTGCAGTTAGGATGTTTAGCAGCCCCCCACCCCTCTTATGCCCATTAGATTCCAGTACCATTCCCTTTCCTGACCCCTGCACAGATAAAGTGCCATCTCCAGTGTCCCCCCAGGCCACAGAATCACTGAGGCCGAAAAACCAAGGTTCTCAGTTACAACCAGGTCTCTCGGAGCTGCACCTTGCTAAATGGGCCAGATAAGCCACGTCGAGCGTCTGCATGCTGTGGCATTTCTGCTGTAATGAAATGGTTCTCTTTCCATATCCTTTCCCCAGTTATGCATCAATCACATTATAAAAAAAAAATCACATTATTAAGGAAGACAAAGGAAGGAAAATCAGCCGAATCACCATCACGTAGTGAAACACGTCTTTTCTTGGTGCAGTAATTCCTCAGATGTCAGCGTGAGGCATAGAATTAGAAATAATTAAAGCATATAAACAAACAAAGAGCTGTGACTAGCTGGCCCATGGCACAGCATAGGCACCAGCTGTCACTCGGGGGTGCCAAGAGGGAGTTTCTACAGGGGGAGAGACTGGCCCCCTCAAAGCCCCTTCTGTCCCCACGAGTCTGTCCATCTGTACCGCCAACCTTGACTGTGATATGGTGTGACAGGCTGCCTCTCTTTGTGCTCCTTCCAGGGACAGAGTAAGGGAGATCCTGCAGCCACTGGGACTCCATAAAGGGACCGAGGACCCAAAGGAGGGGGAAGTTCAAACAAGGCCATGAAGCTTTTTTCTCCCTCTTTACAACAAGGTTCAAGGAGGTGTTGGCACCCTTCTTTATTTTAATTTTATTTATTTTTAAAATATCTCATTCATTTATTCATGAGAGACACAGAGAGAGGCAGAAACACAGGCAGAGGGAGAAGCAGGCTCCCTGTGGGGAGCCCGATGAAGGACTCGATCCCAGGACCCTGGGATCACAACCTGAGCCAAAGGCAGATGCTCAGCCACTGAGCCACCCAGGTGCTCCAGCCCCCTTCTTTAATGTGTGATGGAGGATGTTGCAAGTAAAACGATTAGGACAGTATCGATGTATTGGACAAATGGGAAGACGTGAGAAGAAGGGCTTGTGTTTTCATTTTCAAACATGTAGTTGGAAAGAAATAATGAATTAAAATATCTGAATTATTAGATTCTCTTTCTACTCCTGATCCACAAATGGACAACAAATGTGTGTGCATGCACGTGTGTGCCTGTGTGCGTGTGTACGTGTGTGTGTGTGTGTAAGACACAGCCAGGCATGACTTTGATGAAACTTTCTTCATGAAAGAGGCTTAACCAAGAATTTTAGTAGTTGCTTATAAACGGATGCGTTACAAGGACTGGATCACCAGTCTTCTCTGCCGTACTAGAGACATGTATTTTAAACGGAAACTTCTATTTGGAACTATTTTTGCCTGGATTTCAGAAAGTATCTGTTTTGTTTTGTTTTTTTTTTTCCCATTTAAATGATCTACTCACCTTCCTTCCCTTAGCAACTAGTATCAGCGTGTTTGGATGAAAGTGGAGGATGAAAGCCATTTTGGGGGTGCTTACCCATCTTCCTCATTTCCTTTGGGATCCTGAGTAAGCAGTCAGTCAGCAGGGTCAGTGGGTTTCCATGGAAGAGAAGCTTGGCCCCATTATGGATTCATTTATCTGTTCCTCCCAGAACATAGGCTCCATGAGAGGCTGTGACTTTGTCTTGTTCACCAAGTAGCCACAAAGTGGGCAGTCTATAACCATTTGTTAACTAAACATGCGGATGTTTAAAAACAAAGTTTTGCCTACCTAATGCAAAGACAGTCTCCTTAACTAGCTACAGACAAAGCACAAGGGCCACATGGCTGTCTTAAGGTCCATCTGGACTTTACTCCAAATATGTTGGGTCCCTGAGACTGTCATTGTTTCCTTCTTTTGAGGTACCTTTGTTTGGATCTTTTCTCTTTTGGATCTCATGAGAAACGTGAAGGTGGTCAGTTCCTACAAATGTTGACCTTGTCCTGGTAGCACGGCTGCTGTCCGAGACAACCTGCCATGTAGGCTTCTTCGGACAGTTCAAGGGCTGAGTCCCTTGGGTCCCTTGTCCGAGGGATGGGGCCCCATCTTTCCCAGCATGTGTTTTTCCCGTTTCTCAGATCAGCATCGATTGACCCTCAGATCTCAGAGTTTTTATCATCCCAAAAGCTCGACAACCTGAAAGCTTGTCGTCATCCTTGTGAGCCAGCCCGGCCTGACATCCGGGTCTGGCATTGGCCCAGCCCTGGCACGTCTGGTGGTAGAGACTAGCAGGCTGCCTGGGCAGCTCTGAGCTGGAGGGGTCTGGGGAGTGAAGGTAGTGGGGGTGTTACAGTGACGCCACTGCTTCTTGTTTCAGGGTGCAGCAGAGGACCCCCCGACGGCCCTGGCACTGAACTTCGCCCCTGCGTTGACGAAGAAGTCTGACACTGAGGGTCCCAGGCTGCTCTTCCCTGAGAGTGAACTTTCCATCCGGATAGGTAGAGCTGGGCTTCTTTCAGGCAAGCTCCCTGCAGACCCTGGGCTGAGTTAGGCAGCATAGGCTTGGGCCTGGTGGCAGAGGAATGATGAGCGAAATGGCCAGTGTTCTGTCCTTCCAGATTACTTACCCCAGCATTGCACAGGGCTGAGCTGGTGTTCGGCCCCGTGCCTTCCTTTCCTGTTGTTCTCCAGACCACTGGCTTGCCACACGGGAGCTCACAGGGCCTTCTCTTTGTCTCCCAGGCATGGCCAAGTAGACAGGGACCCCTCAGATGGGCCTGGGCTGATTTGGGTTACAGCATCTGGCATTTGTCCCTCTGTCCCCCCATCTCCCAGTCTCAGGACAGGACTGCCCCTCCTTGCCTCCTCATCATCACTCGCTCACTCAGGGCATTTGGTGAATTTAAGGCCCACGTAGCACGAGGAGAGGTGGATGCCATTCTATCCCTTTGAATTTATCAAATTCCCATGCTGTAAAATGTGTGCCTCCCCTGCCTTCCCCACTTCTTCTGTAGACCACAGACTTGGAGACTAAAACCACAGAAAGGATGCTGGGAACGGGGTGCCTCCCCTCTTGCACAGAATTCTCTCCTGAATGAATCGGGGAGAAACAGACTGGCGACAGGTCTTTGCCTTAGTGATTCAAGGGGGAACAGTCCTTTCCTGTTTCCGGGAGGTATTTTAATTTGATCTTTTCACTGTGTGTAGGCTCAGGCAATCTCTAGGCCTCAGGGGGACTCAATGTACAGAAGTTATAGCGATGCCCGTTCTCGCCGATCTGTGTTCCGATGGGGTCCTGCACGAATTATTCGTGGAGTATCTTCCCCACTCGGGTTGATCCTCACTGCCTCTTACAACTTCCTGGGTGGGATGTTAACAGGAAGTGCCAACTCATCTAACATCAGCTCACGTAAAAGAGGGATAGCACAAAAATTCTGTGCCCTGTCTCCAATCCCATACACCATTCATACTCAAATCAAAGCGACTTGGGTGTTTTCTTCTGTTCCCCTTCTTTGGAGAGTTGGGAACTATCTGGAGACCAGGACAGGGTGCTGTCCTCTAGAAAGCTTTTCATTTTTCATGCCCAACCCTGGGAACACAGAGACAGAAGCTTCTAGCAACTCTTACTATGCTGGCACTCTTGCGTAGCCCTCTGAAGACTTTATATAAGTCCTCATTCTGAATCTTCTCTGGGATAAAAATTGGCCAGATTTTATTCTATCTCATTTTTTATCTTTAAGGCCACGTGATGGGGGTGAGGGTAAGGGTTCATAGCCTGTCAATCAAAAAGGGTAAACAGTGGCATTCCCCTTGATAGACCTTGTCCAGCGGGCCCATAAGAACCTAGGGCCAGGGGAGTTGGCTGTGCAGGAGAGCCTTCCGGGACTCTTGGATCTTCCTGGAAACCCAGGGTGAATCAGTGAAGGGAGGGAGGGCTATGTGGCAGGGAGATGAAGTCCCATCCTCTGCTCAGGAACACCAAGGCACAGCCCGTTACTGAGCTACCCTCGGTTGCTGTTGCTAAGTGGTCAGATGCAAAGGCAAAGATGCAAAGATGCAAAACCATCACAAAAATGGTTTGCTGAACCTCAGGGAGCCCGGCCATCTCCATGAAGGTCGCTCTCCTGCACACCTGGACACAGCTGTGGGTGTCAGGCAATTGGAGACTCTCAAGCTGATAATGGCTATTTGCTGACCGGCCGCATGCAGATCAAGCCCAAATATGCATTATTTGTGCCATCTGGATCTGCCCTTAAGCTGGCTGTAAATGGAGCAAGGAGATCAGCTTAATGAGTATTTAGTGAATAACATCAGCCTTTAAAAAATAATATTGGTGCTGCTGTTATAATGTTCCATAATTGGTTCAGTGAGAGGAAAAGCCAGAAAAGCCACAGTGTGGGAGAGAAGGTTCAGCTCTTCTGAGCGGTGGCAGCAGCCCCGCCGAGCTCGGGAAAGCATTTATGAGATACTTTCCTATTTATGTCTTGGTGCCAAATGTTTTACGAGATCAACTATTCTCAAGGCTCGGGATATTTTGGGACTTAGCTGGACCAGAAGTTCTTTTAAAACCACCAATCTTTCTGTCTCTCTCTCTTTCACTCGATCCAGCTATTTATTTATCTCTCTCCAACAAATTTTCTTTTAATTAAAAAAGTAATAACACGGATTAAAAATAGAAAAGTTAATTTTTCTTCCAACTTCAAACCCAGGCTTGAAGTTATGGTCCAGGCTTCCATCTCAGGCACACACACAGTTTCTAGTTTCCTGTGTATCTGTTCTGAAATATTATGTTTATACGGTCATGCTTAGCCCATTGTTTCTTACCTCATGTTTTTCAGCGAGCAACCTGTTTTGGCCTTTGTTTCCCGGGATGCTCAGAGATTCATCCCTCTCTTGTTACTGGCCATGATCTTCCTTAATTAGTCCCCTCTTGATGGCGTTGTAGGTTGTTTCCGGTCATTTGCTTTTATAAAGAATGTAGCAGAGAGCCTTTTTGTAGGTATGTCCCTGTGGGCAATTAAATTGTTGAGTAATTTCTGGAAATTAGGCCAGAGGTTCCGTGCATCTGGGGTCCATGAATGGGCACCAAAGGGTTCATATATCTCATGCAATTTTATGCCAAATAATACGTGTTTTTACAAGCCAATGGTCTATAACATCCATCACACTTCAGATTGGCTTCATGACCCCTGATGTTCATCTAGATCTTGGGGTGGTTCTTTTTTTTTGTGTGTGTGTGTGTGAACCTTCCCCATTCAGTTCGATTCTTTCTTTCTTTCTTTCTTTCTTTCTTTCTTTCTTTCTTTCTTTCTTTCTTTCTTTCTTTCTTTCTACTAGTAATCCCTCTAGGTTCAAGGACGGTAGTAAAAAAGTGAATCAGGCCATTTTTTTTTTTTTTTTACTAATAGTTAACTACCCATTTCAGTCTGTTGTTTGTTCTGAGGGCAGATGTTGAAACTCTTTTTTTCAGGAGTGAGGTATTTTTTTCCATTGATCCATTAGCATTGGGCAGATGGAGAATTGTCTATAATTCTGCGTATCCGTGGAAGGAATGGGGGTAGGCATTATTTTCCGGTAAATAGGTGGATTTAATTTGGGAAATTATTTAGTTAGGAAGTGGCACCTGTTTATTGTCCATAAACTTTTCCAAAGCTTGTCGGAGAGGACTTGAGTCAGGAAAGCATAAGGTATAAGAAACTCTAGTTAGAAACAGATTTTTTTTCCTTAATGCCCTTTTCTTTTATAATAGGAGAACTTGCCTGGCAGGCATAAGTCTAACTAGATGGCTTGGCCAATTAGAAGCCATGTTTTGCAAAATGAAAGCGACACAGACCTAGCGGGTTATAGGTTTGCATGAGCTGCTATCACCAGCCCACCAGCAACATTTATTTGTTTGTATCTTAGTCTGAAATCTTGAATTCCTTCTTGATTATGCTACTGACTTGTTGGATAGTATCCTCCTGTGGAGACAGATCTGATCTTGGGAGAATTTGCCTCTTCTGACTGCAGGTTCCCAAGCACGGGACCCCCAGATTAGCACCTACTGGGCTCATCCCTTCAGAAGCAGGATGGAGTTCAGGTGTTCTCCGATACCCTTCTCTGTCTTCAGGATACCTTCATTTGTCCTCCAGGTTTCATACTGTCCCTTTTTTTTTTTTTTTTTTTTTTTATACTGTCCTCTTTTAACCTAGGACTCTCCCCTGTTTTCCCAGTTAAACATCCTGCCTTAGGCACCTCTGGGAACAGATTGGATGAAACTGCTGAGCCTGGAGGTACCCAGCAATCGACAGTGTTTTACTCCTGCTCAGGCGTTTGTATTTTAACTGGGGACAGTTTCCCTAGCGGGATGGTGAACCTCCTAGGTGGATTTTGACACTGTTTGGCCTTTGGCGGTTTTATATTTTTCGATAGGGGTGGGGTGCTAGGGGAGGGCACTGCAGGGAGAAATCACTTCTCGGGAGACCGCTGCCGGTTCTGTCTAGAAGTCCATCCGCGTGTGTTCAACTCCCAATGGTCAGACTACCTCGGAACCGAAATTCCTTGCAGTAGCCTAATCCTAGGGAAGCAGAAAGGACTTAAAAATATATATATATATATATTTGTTTACTTGAGAGAGAGATCTAGAGAGAGAGCACAAGTAGTGGGGAGGGGCAGAGGCAGAGGGAGCAGACTCCCCGCTAAGCAGGGAGCCCCATGCGGGACCCCATCTGAGGACCCTGGGATCATGACCTGAGCAGGAGGCAGATGCTCACCCAATGAGCCACCCAGGCGCCCAGAGAAGAACTTATTTAAACAGCTTCCAAGCTCCTGTGACAATCACTTCTTTCTTCTTCCATATATTCAACATCATCCTTGAAGGGGGATGCTCTTTCTGTCACCCATACTGAGGGTCAAATTTAGTAAACTTACATCTATCGGGCATCAGATGTAGCTCCTAGGAGAAATTCTGAATGTTTCTTTGTAATCAGGTCTCTAACATAGTGTGTTAGGTTTGTCACGAGATGTATATGAGTAACTTTGACACTTTATCAGTAAGACCTCTAAAGATTAAAGAATCACTTCACAATTTTTAATGTAAATGTAATGTCTTGGTATGTGGTTTTAGCAACTAGACTCCTTCCCCTACCCACCAGCCTGTAACTGATTTGTTAAAGGACACTTTATAGATCTATTTATTTATTTTTAAGATTTTATTAATTCATGAGAGACAAACAGAGGCAGAGACAGAGGCAGAGGGAGAAGCAGGCTCCCTGCAGGGAGCCCAATGTGGAATTTGATCCCAGGACCCCGGGATCACACCCTGAGCCAAAGGCAGACCCTCAACCACTGAGCCACCCAGGCGTCCCTAGGGAACGCTTTAAAGTCTTCTCCTGGGACAGCCTGGGTGGCTCAGCGGTTTAGTGTCTGCCTTCAGCCCAGGGCATGATCCTGGAGTCCTGGGACTGAGTCCCATGTCAGGCTCCCTGCAGGGAGCCTGCTTCTCCCTCTGCCTCTGTCTCTGCCTCTCTCTCTCTCCTCTTGTGTATTCTCATGAATAAATAAATAAAATCTTAAAAAAAAAAAATAAAGTCTTCTCCTGACCTGAGATTGTCTGGAGCCTGGAACATAGGCAGGTCCTGGCATTGCTACCTCCTTTCTGGACTAGGGCCTGTAACCTGGGTTTCTTCATTAAAAGGCTGGGAATGAACCAAACCTGCCAGCACGTGGCAACAGCACTGGAGCTATTAAAATGTGCCACATCTTAATGCAGGGAAATAGGAAAATATTTTGCAGAAGGAGGAAGAGCAAAGTGTTCAATAAAAATAATCACCGGGAGTGCTTTAGTATCGTGGACGTTGAATAAAAGAAGGAGGTAAAACATAAATATCCCCTTGGACAGGGCTCTGCGTGGGTGGTATGAGTGACAGTTAGCATGTCCCAGCTCCTGGAAACATTATTAGGTGCATACCTTTTACAGATTCTTGTGCTTCTGAAGAGCATTGTATTTCACCTGATGTTGAACACTACACTCAAGTGGCACTTTTCCTGCCCCTGTGCCTTTTCCTAAGCTAGGCAGTCATTTGGGGAGTGCATTTTCACAAGGCCTGGGCTTAGAGGCAGTTTGGCACTTGGTTAAATCTGCTCCGGCTGCCATAACAAAATTGCACAGATCGGGGGTGGCTTAAACAGCAGAAACCTACTTCCTCCCAGTTCTGGAGACTGGAAGTCTGAGGTCAAGATGTCGCCTGGGCTGGTTTCCTCTGAGGCCCCTCTCCTTGGTTTGTAGGTGATCATTTTCTCCCTGGGCCCTCACGTGGTCTCCCTGCTGTGTGTGCCCGCAGTGTCCTTATCTCTCCTTGCCAGTCGGATTGGATTAGGGACCCACCCTAGTGACCTCATTTTAACCTAATTACTTCTTGAAAGATCCTGTCTCCAAACACAATTACATTCTGGGATACAGGGATTAAGGCTTCAACACAGGAGTTAAGGGGCACATGACTCAGCCCATAGCAGCACTTGGCAACTTTGAAAAAGTCATCTTCCCGTGGCCAGTAATCAGCCTAAAGGAATACCAGGTAGCAAGAGAACAGGGTTCTCCTTTTTTTTTTTTTAAAGATTTTATTTATTTATTCATGAGACACACACACACACACACACACACACACACACACACACACACAGAGAGAGAGAGAGAGAGAGGCAGAGACACAGGCAGAGGGAGAAGCAGGCTCCATGCAGGGAGCCCGATGCGGGACTCAATCCCAGGACCCCAGGATCACCACCTGAGCTGAAGGGAGACAATCACTGAGCCACCCAGGTTCCCCCTTATTTCTGTCTTTTAGGTCCTCTCACTATATTTCTGTCTCCTAGTCTGT
This sequence comes from Canis lupus baileyi, assembly GCF_048164855.1. NCBI lineage: Eukaryota > Metazoa > Chordata > Mammalia > Carnivora > Canidae > Canis > Canis lupus. The sequence continues at coordinate 53,954,762 of NC_132853.1, read as the reverse complement.
TAGACTCAAAGCCGATGCGCTGGGGCCACAGAGAAAGTGGTACGGAAGAGGGCTGAATAAGGGTGAAAACAGCACCAAGAAAGTAAGCCAGGTGATCTGAGGTCTGATGTAAGGCTGTGGGCAGGTGTGCCGTCGGTGCTAGTGAAATTAAAGGGGCGGGAAAAAGCTAGCCAGCCCGGGAGATGATGGGCTTACGTAACTTTGGGGGAGATCCATAGGAATGCACAAGTGAACGGGTAGACGTGCTGTCCTGATGGTATTCGCTTGCTAGGCCCGCCGTTAATGCCGTACTGCAAACTGGTGGCTTCAAACCACAGAAATTCCTACTCTCACAGATCCGGAGGCTAGAAGTCTGAAATTAGTGTCAGTAGTGCCACACTCTCTCTAAAGGCTCTGATAGCTTCTGGAGACTCTGGCGTTCCTTGGCTTGTGGCTGCATCCCGCCTCCTCAACCCCCAGCCCCTGCCGCTATAGGTACATGGCCTTGTCCTTGTGTATCTGTGTCCAAATCCCCCCTCTCCTCTCTCCTGTAAAGACCCCGGTTGTTGGATTGAGGACCCACCCTAATCTAGTATGACCACCTCTTAACTAATTACATCCACAACTCCGTCTCTAAGTGAGGTCACATTCTGAGGTCCTGGGTGGACGAGGAATTTTGGGAGGATGCTTTTTTAACCCAGGATGCTGACCAGTCCCCTCCTCTGATCATTCCATGACTAGGCTCCGGGAACTTGGTTAGTCTTGGAGGGGCTTGTTTGTCACACACGAGCGAGGGAGAGAAGAGAAAAGGAGAGGAGACAAGAAGAGCTAATCCTAGCAGTAATAAAAATCCATTTAATTCATCAGGGGCCTGTACAGCAGCTGCCAGGGCTCTTTATTTGAAATATTCATTAAGTGTCTACTGAGGAGTTAGGGATACTGTCTCCTTATGCAAAATTTAACATTTGCTGGGGTAGCAGGTTCTATCATATTTATAAGAGTTCTGACACATTCATTTCAGCGCATAAGTCCATTAAACTGGGAAATGTGTTTTTAATGTGCTTTTAGGAAACAGCAGACAAGTGGCTTGGGCAGTGCCAGCCCCGTTAGGATACTCCTACCCAGAGATGGAGGGGGCTGCTGCCAAAGCCACGCAACCTGGGCTCCCTTCATATCGTCGTGTTTTGTTTTTCAGAGGAGACTCTTTGCAGAAGCCCCTTCAGTTGGAGAATCACAGTGTTGACACTTTTGTTTCAAGTATGTAAGATCCTAAGGAGTCCCTTCGACGTATTCACTCCATTGTTGGTTTCTTTATCTCCTCCCTTGGCCTGCTATCATAAGTGCCTAAGAAAGAAGGGGAGGTAGTGGTGAGCCCACAGAACTGGGACATGACACTCCCTGAGACAAGCACTCATAGAGGATATAGGGGCTGATGGAGAGCATGCAGAGTGGAGTTTGAATCCACATAGTCAACACCAATGACTCTAGATCGGGGATGGGGTCAGTGCAGTCTTGCCTTACAGAGAAGAAGTCTGTGATGAGCTCCATTTCACCCAGGTGTTAGCACATGCATGCATGGGGTCTCTTTGGCCTCCTATGTCTTCTTCAGGTTGTGCACATTACAGTATTTTGTTCTCCTTTCTTCTCTCTAGTGCATTTCCCCTCCTAGGGCTGGAGAAAGGAAATAGCTCCAAGTGTCTTAAAACTAAATCAGTTGTCTCAATGAAACATGATTTTAAGCGTTTTAGCATTTTGGAGCTGGAGCTATTAAGGGATGTGCCAATGACTTCCAGCTGATCATCCCAGACAGAACTAACTCTCAGGACTCCTCGACTCCGTGATTATCCCAAACTAATCATCAGCTGGTAGGGGAGGCAGAGGTGTTCACTGGAAATGGCGGGAGAGGATGCAGAAGATGTCTCTTGCAACTCTTAGATACAGTGGGTCAGAAGTCTGTCGTCTTTGCCATCAGATCGAGCTCCCCTGGTGATTTCACAGCACCGATCCTCAGCAACCCTTGGTCAGGTTTGCTCAGGTCAACCATAGTAAATATTGATTATGTTCTTTCCCATAAGGATACTCCCGTTGTACATATAAAAACAATCAGGAGACATGGAGCCCTCAGGGAGATTCAAATCTTGGAAAACAAATGGGCCATTTTATAGGGTTTAATGAAACATACGGAAGCTTCTGACAGTTCCATAAGTGGGTGTTGAGGATGTCCTGGGTGCTCCCACACGGAGCCCTTCATTTTGAATTATTTATTTACTTTTAGATGAGGAGTGGGGTACAGTATGAGGTTCAGCTTTTTCCATATGGACATTCAATTGTTGCAGCACTATGTATTGGAAAGACTGACCTTTCTCTATTGAATTGACTTTATGCTTTTGTAAAAAATTAATTGTATTTGTATGGGTCTATTTTTGGACTCTAGATTAGATTTCTGCTTCTTTAGTTTATGTGCCTATCCTTTTACCAATATCACACTCTCTTAATTATAGGAGCTTCATCATACGTCTCAAAATCAGATATTATATGTCCTCCCATTTTGTTCTTTTTCTAAGTTGTTTTGGTTATGCCAGTTCCTTTGCCTTTATATACCAATTTTAGAATCCGTTTATTAAAATTTACCAAAAGATCCTGATTAGCTTTTGGGTGGGATTGCATTTACTCTATAATTCAATTTGGATAAAATTGACATCTTTATATTAGTCTTCTATTTCATGAACATGGTATATTTTTCCATTTATTTAAGTGGTCTTGGGTTTCTTTTATCAGCATTTTGTGGTTTGCAGCATATATATCCTACACATATTTGGTTAGATTTATACCTGAGTATTTCCTTTCATGGTGCTATTGTAAATGCTATTGTATTTTAAATTTTGACTTCTAATTGTTTATCATTATTTTACAGAAATATAATTGCTTTTTGTGTGTTTGTGTGTTAGTCTTCTTCCTGCAACCTGGCTAAGCTCATTTTTTTAGCCCTAAGAGGTTTTTTTGTAGATTCCTTGAGATTTTCTGTGTCCTGTCTATGAATAGTGACCACTTTATTACTTCCAACCTGTATGACTTTTATTTCTTTTTCTTGTCTTATTTGCACTGGCTAAGACTTCTAGTACATTGTTGAATAGGAGTGATGAGAGTAGACCTTCTTGCCTAATTTTAAGGAGAAAGCATTCAGTCTTTCACTATTAGGTATGGTGTTGTCTATAAGGTTTTTTTTTTAAATTTAATTAATTTATTCATGAGAGACACACAGAGAGAGAAACAGAGAGAGACACAGGCAGATGGAGAAGCAGGCTCCATGCAGGGAGCCTGATGTGGGACTCGATCCCAGGTCTCCAGGACCATGACCTGGGCCGAAGGTGGCAATAAACTGCTGAGCCACCTGGGCTGCCCTACCTATAAGTTTATGGTAGATGAAAGGCATTACAGATCTGAAAAGGCACCAGGTTCCTAAGAGATGTCACAATACAGAAATGATATGGAGTTGGGATGGGCCAGAAAATAGGTTCTACAGTGGGACTGGGTTTGAATTCTGGCTCTACCCTTTAGAAGTAGACATTGGGCAACCTTCATAACCTTTTTCTCCTTCAGTTTCTTTCTCTAGAATCGGGGTAACAGTAATTACCTCATGGAGCTGTTGTGAAGTGAGGTGAGAATGATATGTGTAAAATGCTTAGAATAGTGCTTAGTGGGGCACCTAGATGACTTAGTGGCTGGGCATCTGCCTTTGGCTCAAGTCATGATCCCGGGGTCCTGGGATCGAGTCCTGCATCAGGCTACCTGTGGGGAGTCTGCTTCTCCCTCTGCCTATGTCTCTGCCTCTCTCTCTCTCTCTGTGTCTCATGAATAAATAAAACTTTTTTTTTTTTTTAAAGAATAGTGCTTAGTGCTTTGTAAGCCCTCAGTGAATATTAGTCATCATTATTCTATAAGGATAGCTACACCAGTGGCCCAAGAGCTCAGTGTGGCTGCATGTGGGATTTCCCCCCCCCCCCCCAGATTGTGGGGATTTTGCTGCCCATATTAAAAAGTACAGAAAGCCTTTGGGTTAGCAAATGGATTCTCCAATCATTGAGCACATTCGGGTCTATAATACTCACAGGGTGCTCAGACAGATGTACAGAATTTACATTTGGGCCAGCTCAGGGTTGGAGTGGCCGTACTAGAAAAGAACAGATTACCCCTAAGCTGGAAGAGGAGGTTTCTCAGAGGAAAAGGAAATCCCTAAAGACATTAAAGAAACGTAGATGTGTGGTTAAGAAAAAATATACCATAAGATAGATGTGAAAAAATTATAGAGAACCAGGAGGTAAGGAGGAGAGAATGTGTGTGTGTGTATGTGTTTGTGTAAGAGCAAGGACGTAGAGGAGTCTGGGGCTGTGGTAGTCACCTGGGCTCATGGTTCATTAGCTTTGCTCATCTTCCCTTTTTCTCTGTTCAGGAGATAGAACAATGTTTTAGCTCAGAGAAGGAAAGTTGAAATGGTAAGCACAAGAATTGTGCAGGGGGCTGAGCTGCCTGTCACTGGAAGGATTCAAGTACAGGCTAGGTAGGCTAGGTGGTCAGGGAAGTTCCAGAGGGGCTTCCTGTGCAGTGTGGTGGAAGTTTGGGTTTGAGTAACTTGCTGAGACCCCCCCTTCCTGCTCCAAGATGCCTTGTCTCTGAGCCTACCAAGGGCATCTGGGGGAAGGGTCTCCTCTGCCTGTCAGGCTCCTTGAGCCTGAAAGCCTGGGGCAGCAGCTTCTGGCCTGAGATCCTGGAGTTTGGAGTTTGCGAGTGAGAGCCCTGGCACAGGCCACTAGGTAGTCTCACAGGTTAGCAGGGGCAGCATCGGTGTGGCCTTCGGGGGCTGCAGGTGCCTTCTTGGGGCTCAGCTACGGGGCCTGAGCTTTCTGCTCGGTGTTGCCATGGTAACTTCTCTCCTCCTTTTCTGCAGGCCAGCGGTACCTCTGAGCCTGCTTAACAGACGGCTCCCCTTGGCTGGTTTCATCTCTGCTCCTCTCTTCTCTCCTGGTTTCTCTCACTCACTTCTTCAGATCTCATCCTTGGAACTTCTCTTTTTTGTGCCCACACCCCTCCTCATCTCCTCTGTCCCCTCTCTTTCTCCCTCTTTCTCTTAGGCCAGCCCCCCACCCCCCACTTGTTCTCAGTATGGGCAGCCCTTGGAGAGTCTTCTCGGGCTCTGCAGGCCGAGTGTGGCCATTCCTGGGAGGCGCAGCAGTTGGAAAAGCTCTTCGGAGGCTCTCTGTTCCCTCTGTGTCTGGAGATCCACGTGGGCAGATTCCACCCACCTCTCTTCCTGGAGAATGAGGTCTGGGTGAGGTTCTCCCCCAGGCCTTTGCTTTGGGTTGGCTTGGCGGAGAGGAAGCCCATTAACTTGCAGTGCTAATTAAACTCATGCAAGCGATCTGTCGTCAGGGTCCCTGCCATACATTTGGGGTGGAGCCTTGGGAGTCTAGACACCCTGGAGGTTTATTATGGAACACAAGCCTCTCCTGGAAGTCATCCTTCTTAGTGGCTGTCTCCACGACAATGCTTCAACCCGCCCATCATCCAGCCCTACTTGATTAGAGTTATTAACCACTTAGTGTCTAAATGGGCCTGCTTCTTGTATGTCTGCCACAGCCAGGGGATAAAGCTTTGCAATATTAATTTCCTTTTCCAGCAGGGTCTTATGATCCAACACTACTCAACCCAAGGAGTCTAATTGTACTACGCTTCTCCCCTCTGCATGGGCATGAGGGTAGACCCCATGTCGGCCCCTAACGGGATCCTATTAGCTGACCTAGTCTTCAGAGCCAGTCTTGCTAGTGATTGGATCACAGGGTCCTTCCGCTCAGCCAGGTCTGGGTGCAGGGAGTGAGGCCTTTGAGGGGGGGGGGGGCGCGCAGTGTTTAACAACAAAGGGAGACAACGGGAAAGGCTACGACCAGAACTGGATTGAAACGACTCTCCCAGAACTAATGAGCCGCTCCTGGCTTCCCCATGGGCCTGCTAATGGGAAGTCCTGGGGCTCCATAAGCTTGTTTAAAATTCCAAATGCCGAAGGCTGCATAGAGGCAGGCTTTGATCACGGGACTTGACCAGCAGGACAGGATGTTTTAACCGCCGACCTGTACTCTGAAAGTGTGGCGAGGAGAGCTGTGGCCCAGGGCTGCGGGGACTGTGCTTTCCCTCCCGCCCTCATTCCCCTTTTAAGTTGGGTGTGCAAAAGTCAGAGACATTTCAATATCCTACCTCCCTGGGCACGTGGAAGCAAACAGGCACACCACCTCGCCGGGGCAGGGACTCCAGAGCACCGCACGTTATACGCAGAGATGTGTCTTATCTTCACAGCACAATGTCTTCCCTGAACCAATTGGTGATTATTTTCTTTGATCTGTAGGGAGCTTAACAGAAACAAAATCCACAGTTTCCAAGGGTTTCAAGACCCCTGGGGACACCAGCAGAGGGCTCCGGAGAGGAGGCGAGTCATCTGCCGTGACCAGCAAAGGGGCCCGATACCAATTTCCCTCCTCTGAAGAAAGAGAGATGTACCGTTATTTATCTTTTTTTTTTTTAAAAAAAGATTTTATTTATTTATTTGACAGAGAGAGAGGGAAAAAGAGAGCACAAACAGGGGGAGTGGCAGGCAGAAGGAGAGGGACCTGAGAGATGCTTAAGCGATTGAGCCACGCAGGTGCCCCACAGAGATCTGCCTTAAGATGTTACCAAAAAAAAAAAAACAACAAAAAAACAAAAAAACAAAAAAACAAAAAAAGCCCAACAACCTTAAGATGTAAAATTTCAGTATTTGAAAAATTTTAAGTGAAATAGAAATGTTGGCTCAAAATCAGGTAAGAGTTCTTCTAAGGTTTCCATGATGTCTTTGTCCTCTGAAATTGCTACTTACCTCTTACTTATTTGGTCCCTCACATGATGACCCCACCCCCACCCCAACCCATCATCCTTAGGACATCTGTCTTGACTGTTTTGTAGGGAGGAAACAGGAAACCCCCTGAGCACCTCATGAAAACCATACACTGTTGGGTTATTTGCACTTGGGGGCGGGATGGTTCTTTTTTTTTGGAGGGGGGATGATTTTTTGAGGTACCACATTATATGTTGCTTCGTACCCCCTAAATCCCTGGAGTATGAAAGGTAACAAACTGTTCACTGGATGCATACTAACATGCTTGTGGACAGGGGAACATGACTGCAGTATGGAGTTGGCATTCCCACTAGTCCTTGTCAATGATTGCTCACTTATGAAATATGTGTGCTACTTTCTATAAGCTTTAAAATCACCAGAGTTTTATTTGTTTTGTTTTTTTCAAAACAGAAACCGTGTTTCTGAAACTCACAGGCTGCCTTCCATTCTACTTAACATCAGGAACATCCTCTTTAGAATATGTGTTGAGACGTGTATACATAAGAACATGGCGATAGACTTGGAAACGTTTCTGTGAACACTGGTTCACATCAAGGGTTGGAGCACTAGATATTGTCACCTGCAGGAAGCTTGGCACTCAGGGCTCTCTCGATGTTGGGTGCTGTTCAAATTAGGATAAATGGTCCCTTCCACCCAGCAACTCATATGCCAGTTCACATGGGGCATCTGTTTGCTACCATTAGACTTTGAGGCTGCTCTTCACCTCAGCCTGGTCCACAGGTGCCCCCTGAAGAGCTGAGTCAGGAGCAAAGAGAGCCACTAGGGCCCACTTGCCCCTGGGCTCCATTTTGAGGTGCTCTGTAACCCCCCTTTGAGTCAAAAGTAACAAGTGATTAAAAAGTAATGAGACTGGTATGTGAACAAACACTACAGAACTGCTCTGAACAAGTGAGTTTGGACCCCTTGGAAATGATCAATTTGGGATGATGGCATTATGACAAAGACTTCTGGAAGTTTCTTAGGGGCTTCTCTGGGTTGATTTACAATCCGGAGTTCAAAAAACAAAACAAAACACCAGTTTATTTTTGTTGTGACTGGGCACGATTTTAACAAAAGAGGCATTCTCCAAACATTTTTCTTCCCCCAAAACATTTAAAATAATTATCCCAAAGCCAGAAGGGCTTGTACTTATTCATCCCTGCTGCTCTACAGGGCTTCCCAAGGCACAGCTGTTCCCTCGTGTTGGGTTTTCAGGACATTTTCTCATGTCTGTTTGGCCTTTGTGGCTTTAGCTGGCCTTCTCCTGGTCTCTGGAGTTGTTGAGGTTGGTGAGAAGAGAGATGAAGACAAGCTCGAGATATATATATATATATATATTTTTTTTTGATCCAAAAATGACTTGGTAAAAAAAAAAATCATGGTTTGAATTCTTGTTTTCAATGTTATTAAGTTTCACTGCTAGATGACTCACAAAGATGAAGGCATTTGCTCAAAATTTGAAGAAGCATTTATATAGAGCCAATTGTGCTCTAGTCTCCTTCCCAGGAAAGATGAAGATTTAAAGGCCTGAAGGCCCACATGTGACTCCAGGCATATTCCTCGCAGTAGATTATGTACTGCCAAGACTTTTAGCATTGGCTTCATTTATCTGAGTGCCATAGGCTGTAGGAGTCAGCTTTGCCTTGTGCCAAGCAACTCTCAAATCTCAGAGGCTTACAACCACAAAAGTGTATTTTGCTTTCAGGTTATATGCAGGCTGCAGGTTGGCTGTGTCTCTGATCCACCTGTCTTCCCCTCCTGGGTCTCAGCTGAGGAAGTATCCCCTATTGGGACATGGCCAGGGTCATGGTGGAGGGGAAGAATAAGAGACCTGGTGGAAACAAGGCATGCCTTGTAAGAATTCTGCACAGGTATGGTGTCATCTCCACTCACATTCTGTGGCCCAACAGATCATATGGCAACACCCATCCTTGTGCAGGGAGGTGAACTTGACATTTAGGGAGACACTGCAAGTCCAGGTGGGAATGTAAAAATTCTCCATAGGGGAGAGAGGATGAATAACTGTGTAGGTGATACAGTTTGCTACAGTCTTCCTTCTTGGTTGAAAACACTTCTGTTCCTTCCATACACAAATTCAGTATCGACCCAATGAAAGATACCTCAAAATTCTTATCCAGTCATGGAATCAGGTGTGAATTTCAGGATCTAATGGTAACTTTCATGCTCTCCCTCAGATCTGGATTTAGTTGTTGATCTGAGACCCACTGACGAAAAAAAGTTTCCTATCCACATGGATAAAGGATAAAGCCTTCCATTTGGAAGAAGGAAGAATGGCAGCCATGTAGCTATCACTGATACATATCAACTCTGAAATCCTATTGGAGGGTGTGGGGGTTCCCTACCTAGAGCATGAGGAATGTTCTTTGAGTGGATCCATTTCTGGTGACCCCAGGAAGCTCTATTGTTTCCAATGGCTCTGGACTTCTCACTTTGGGAGATCCTTCCTTCTTGATGATTTCCTTTGGACACATCTGAAAAAATAGTAGAGCATGTCCCTTCCTTGGGGACTCAGCAGCTTTCTCTGCCTGCTTCTTGCCTGTAGAAATTTGGGACCCCTAAAGTTATTTTTAGGTGTCCAGTGGTCACAGTTTCTTTTATGCCAAGGTGGTGTCTCTTTTGGTAGTATAACTCATCTAGGTCATTTTTCGGTTTTTATTTTCAGTTGATTTCAGTTATTCCACAGGCCAACAGCCACACCCCCATTCCTTTTGGAGATGTTCTTTTCTAGACACACCTCTCTCTCTCTCTTGATTTAATTATAGGCACTTTGATCTCATCAGGTTTTGGTAACATTGTCACTAATCACTCTTCCTGTAGACATTTCGTTTGTCCGGGTATAAAAGGATTTGCCAGGGGGGAGGGAGGGTTTGCGGGGGTGGGGAGGTGGGGGGGTGGGGGGGTTGTATTTTAATACTAAGATCCATTTAGAGGTCTTAATATGCCCTTGGCTTTGTGTGTGACCTGAGGCTAGATCTTAGTCATCTTTCCTTCAGAGAGTGTTTTTCTTTCTTTTTTTCTTTATTGACAGGAGATGAGAAACAGTTGCAGCTTCCAACCTTTGAAGTTCCAAATTTTCTAGATTTCCTCTTCTTCTCTCAACCATGCTGGAAATGAGCTAATACTTTCCTGAGCTCTTCTCTTTCTTGTAGCACTTTGTCAAGTGCAAAATGACTAAGTCACATTTGTAGTGTGCTGTTTTGTGACCTTTTCACCCAAAGCCACACAATCAGCCTTGCTGGAGCAACATACGTGTCAGTGGCTCCCAGATGTGTGTAGGCTGCAGTCTGGGTGTGGTTCTGCTCTGCATGAATTCTTATTCAGAGACTTAGGTTCCAGGAGTAGCCCCTGTTGGTCACACGTGGTGATCCCTCATACACCTGTTTGAATACTGTGACCTTCACATGCACCCAAGTTCCATTGGCCCAAGCAGCTCACATGCCCAGCCCTGACAGTGGGGGAGGAAGGGAAGTGGAGGCAGCCTGTTGCCCCACATGCCACCTGACACTGAGCGGGGATATATCTAATTCTCCCATGGCAAAGGGTGGGGGGATTGAATAACTGTGAATAAAAATTAGAATCTATGGCCAGCCTATTCAGTGTTCTATATAAAATGAGAGGAAAGAGCTGAATGATGATTCCAGAGCTTGAAAAAGTCATACCCATCTCACCAAATAAGCCAAATTTGGGAGAGCAGGGAGTTTGGTAGTTTCCTTGGAGAGATTTCTTTCAGGTTACCTCCTGGTGGTGGTTTTACTCATGGAGTTCCTAAAAACTGTTTGAGGGAGTGGCAGCATATTAATGTTTGTGAAGATACCCAGTGCAATGGGTGTTTTTTTTTCTCAAGACCTCTCTCTTTGGGGCGCCAGGGTGGCTCAGTTGGTTGGGTGGCAGGCTCTTGGTTTCAGCTTAGGTTACAATCTCCGAATCCTGGAATTGAGCCCTGCATAAGGCTTCTCTGCGGGGAGTCTGTTTAGGAATTCTCTCCCTCTCCCTCTGCCCCTCCCCTTGCTGTGCCTGTGCACTCTCTCTGAAATCAATCAATAAATTTTTTTTTTAGAAGACCTCTCTCCCCTCACCTTTTTAGAGTATACTGCCCCACCTGACTTCCCAAGACTTTCTTTTTTGTTAATCCTTTGATCATAGGGATGTGTTTTAAGATTGACAAGGAACCATGCACCTTTTGTTTCTAAATCCCACTTTCAGCACAGAGCACTATGTGTTCTGGATCATTAAATCCACTTAAATGCTTATTTGGTGAAGTGAGAGGAGGCTATAAAGTTGATGGGAAAGTGATAGTCCTTAGAATAATAAATATGAAACTCCACTCTGGGCATTTGAAAGTTTGTTTGAAGCATTGCTCCTGATGCAAGCCCGATGCTTCTGCAGTCATTTGAGACCCGAATAATTACTTCTCTGTGTCGCCCAGCACCATCAATTGTGGGAGGTTCTTGTCCTGCACATCGTTGTTAGATCTGCAGAAGTGGAGACATATCTCTGTTGGGAGGTAGCATGCCAGTGTGGGAGGCTTTCAGACCCAGATTTGAATTCTTGGAATTCTGGCTGTGTCTTCACTTCTAAGATAGGAATAATAGTATTTGTTGCATTGGGACTTAGGTGAAATATGTAAAGGGACTAGCACCATGCTTGACAGACACCATAGCTTACCGATTCAAAGACTCACTCTTTTTTTTTTTTTAGCATCTCTGAAATTAGTTCTTTGTCTTACATGACCAATGGCATGTCATAGTGGGATTGACCTACTGTACTGAGGTGCATCGAGGTGCAGAGGGGATAGGCAGCCTCCTGGGAGAGCACGTGCTTGGTACGCAAGGACCCAAGAAGACGGCCTCAGTGGCCAGGTGAAGATGGGCTCTTGGGGTCTGTCCCTTGAACTTGGCTCCTGGTCCAGTTCGAACTGTTGCATTCCTGCCCGAGTACTAAGGCGCCAGAGAAGATGTGAGGAGACATGTGAGATGGGCATGACATCCTGAGAAGTAGCTGTGGCTCCTGGCTGACCTGCTGCTGCGGGGACAGCTGGATGCAACCTACCTCTTGCACAGGAGGCCCACACAGGAGGACTGGGAAGGAAAAGGAGGGACGGGACCTCTGTGCACCTCCTGGGGCTGGCCTGGGGACTACCAGAGACACCTGCACGAGCCTGGAGGTGCGCCTTAGCCAGCGGCATGGCAAGAGTTAGTGACATCGTGTGGTTATGTTTATATTTAAGGTGATCAAATAGTGTTTTAAGTCCCGTTTTCCCTTTCTTGTACAAGGTTTCAAGTGTGTGCACACGCACGCACCTGTTTCACAACTGCCAGTGTAACTTACACATGTCCTGTTTTGGCGATGAATTGTAGTATTGAGATTAATGGAGCATTCAAACACAGTTAACTTCAGTGCTCACTAATTGAGCAGAAATTCCTATTGTTCCAAAAGATGCAGTGGCTCCCACACGTGATCCCCTTTTGAAAAACAAAAAGCCAGATCTTTGGGTATGCGAATATTCCTGGGTAAGGCCAGACATGTGCCTGCTGCACTAGACTTCAGCATATGGTTGTGTGGGTGTAGGTGGCTGGTTTATGTTTGTACAAGGAGACAGTGGAGGTTTCTGAAAAATGTCTGCTTTGCAGACCAGAAAAAAAAAAAAAAAAAAAAAGAATTCAGGGCATTTTAGTTTTAAAATAGTCACAAAGGGGGGTGCCTGGGTAGCTCAGTTGGTTAAGCATCTGACTCTTGATCTCAGCTCAGGTCTTGATCTCAGGGTTGTAAGGTCAAGGCCCGAATTGGAGCGTAGAGCCTATTTAAAAAACAACACCCCCCCCCCCAAAATAGTCACAAAGGTGTGAATAGGAGCTGCTAAGGTGTGAGCAGTTCCAGGCTGCTGGTGCTCAGGACCATCTGGGACCCTGGTATGTGGCTGCTTATCAGACTGGCTCAGCTCTTGTCGCCTGGTAGGATTAGCAAGGTGCTGGCAGGTGAGTTAGTTGTGAGGTGACATGGAATGGGCTGAGGTGATGGTGGCTGAAAAAAGGCTAATGTGGGCTGCGGTGGAATGGGGTGCCTCATTTATACTGGTGGGCTTTTAATTTATGGAAGTGCCTGAGTGATGACACTCTATGCCTTCCTCCTTCCCAGAACCAAGCTTTTCTTCTCGGCATATGAGGCCCTGTGTGGTCTGGGGTCTAAGCTACCTGTCTAGCCTCAGCTTACACCCTCTCCCCTCCACTCACTTTGCTCCAGCCATATTGGCCTTTCTTTTCTGCACTATGCTTGTTCCTGCCACAGGACCTTTGCATGTGCTGTGCCCTCTGCTTAGAATGTCTCTCCCACTGCCGCTCTCACGGCTGGCTCCTCTTCTTCTTCACGTGCCATCTCTCTACATTAACCTGTTTCTTTCTCAGTACCTATTCTCTTGAAACAACATTGGTTATTTATTTACTGGCTTTCTGTCCACTTCCCCTATTAGAATGTTCCCTGAGGGTGAGGGGCCTGTCTGTGCACCTTTTATTTTTTTATGTCACATCGTGGGGCCTGGAGTGCTGCTTGACACATAGTGGTACTCAGGGAATTTTTGTTCAGTGACTGAGTGTAGGACCCAAAGACCACTCTCCTTTATTCTCTGTCTTTTCTGTACAATATCTAATACGATATCAGTTCTTCCCGGAACACAACAAGTCACAGGGGTGCGAGGTGGTGACGGAGAACACGGGATGTTTACGAGCGGAATGTTTCAGTGGTGAGGTTTTGAAAAACTGCTTAATTTCCGAATCTAGATGGTGGGGAGGCGATACTCTATTTTGCAGGTGTGGGGAAGATCTATTCCTAATGGTGTAATTATTCTGTTACCTATTTAATAAATGGGTTTGAATGGGTGTTGAGCAAGAGAGAACAATCTGTATCAGGTCGCAACTAAAAGTCCCGCAGAGACGTAGTGGGAGGTGTGGTGCTGTGGCAGGTGGGATGCAGAAACCAGAGGACTCGGTTCTAATCCCACCTCCTGTAGCAACTGCCAGAGACACTTGGGTAAACTGGCTCTGTGGTCCTCAGTTTTCTGGTTTGCGAGTAAGGAATTTGGCCTCCATCAGAGACTCTCCATCTCTGCCACTTTGGCCCTGCGGGGCACTCGCTGGATGCTGAGGACCCTCTCTCCTAAGAAATATCCAGATATATAATTTTGTCCCCTTAGGACTTGGTACAGTTACTGGATCTCCGAAGCCCAGCTTGCAAACCCCTGGATGAGCTCTTCCTTTATCATTTTCCACGTTGGTCTCCCTCGAGGGTGTTCCACGGAGAGCCTTCCACTGGATGCTAGTTGATGAGACACCTCAGTTCGGCTCTGGGGTCCCACAAACGTGGATAGGATGGCCTGATGGGTCTCCTGTGGCTTGGAGGATGTGAAAACACCCCTAGTCGGGTTAACGTTTGGAAACTTCTCTGGTCAGCATCCATTCTTGAGTAGATTGGTCACAGGTTGGCAGGGGGAGCAGCAAGAGGTCTCTGCTTCCCATCAGACTGCAATTTGCCACTGTCCTGGACTGCATGTCTGTGTCGGCCCAAAATGTATATATTGAAATCCCGGTCCCTGCTGTGGTAGTATTGGGAGGTGGCCTTTAGGAGGAGGCACCGAGGTCTTGGGGGTGAAGCCATCACAATGGGATTGGTGCTCTTGTAAGAAGAGACAGGGGAGGGCTTGCTTCTCTCTCTGCCCCCCACCACGTGAAGGAAGAGGGCCCTCACCAAAAACCACAGCTGCTGGCACCCTGACCCTGGGCTTCCAGCCTCCAGAGCTGTGAGAGGTGAATCACTGTTCTTTCAACCACCCTGTGGTCATTTGTTCGAGCAGCCTGAGCTGACCAAGATGGACACTTTGACGCCCCCGGGGTACAGATCCCACCCACATGCTAGAAAGCTGCCATCCTGGGGTCCCCTTACCCTCTGTTATATAGCACCCACCTGGTGTCATCCTGTGGCATCCCCTTCTCTCTTACTGGGCCGTGGTGGACATTTCCATCAGATGTAGAAGCTTCTTCGGAGATCATTTACCTTGATGAACTGCGTGGGTCTGCTCTCATGGAGAACAGGCCTGGCAAGCCAGGTGTCTCTGGATAATTCTGTTCTCGGCAGAGACACTGTGGTAACGCCACACAGCTAATCGTGTACCGTCTTGGGCGGATATAACCATACTCTTTAGTGTTTAGGTCCTGAGGTGTTGAGCCTGGCCCCATCCTCGTGCGAAGCAGGTCACAACGGTGATGTGAAGGGCGCTCTAAGATCTTACCTACCCCCGAAATCTCTCTCCCGTGATCCCTCCTGTCTTCTGCCTCCAGAAGAATACTATTAAAATGTTCCTATTTGAGAAAGGGTGGAGGCGCCTAGGTTTCTCCCACTCACACCCGTGGATTTGTTAGGTTGGATAGTTAATATCCCAGGAGGCAGAGAGCACCTGCCCCCGGGGCTCTGGCCACAGAAGCCTCGAGTTTCAATGAGACAGCACGGCAGGGACAAGCTCGGATGCCAGAGGACAGTCCGGGGTCCCGCCGGTGGCTGATCCATGGCAAGAACGTGTAGGGAGAAAGGGAAAAGACAGACGTTCCCGCACTGCTAGCCTGCCCTGAGGTCTCACCAGGGACGCCACAGAATGCTTTGAGAGCTTTGTGGACCAGGTGAGACCCAGGCTACCTGCTGGCCAGCCGGTCTGCTCCTGCTCCCCCCTTCTCCTGGGGCCTGGGGCTCGCGTGCGGAGCCTTCTGCTGCGGAGGGTTGGGGGCTGCATGTGACATGGGGCCGCTGTCTTTTTTTTTTTTTTTTTAAGATTTTATTTATTTATTCATGAAAGACAGAGAGAGAGAAAGGCAGAGACACAGGCAGAGGGAGAAGCAGGCTCCAGGCAGGGAGCCCGATGTGGGACTCGATCCTGAGACCTCGGATCACGCCCTGAGCCAGGGGCAGGTGCTCACCCGCTGAGCCACCCAGGCGTCCCGGGGCAGCTGTCTTTATCTGCGGAGGAGGACACACCTGGTCCCACTTAGCGGGAGGAGAACGGGAGCACCTGCGCGGACGTGGGATGGGAGCAGCTGGATCCGTTCGCTGTCCTACGGGAGGGGGGGGGCGGGGTGGGGAAAGGACAGCTATTCTAGAATGTGTGCGAGGCAGGAAGATTGGCGCCGATTTCCACTCGGGTTCTGCGGGCTCCGCGTGGGAAGGAGGTCTAATGCCATCTGCCTGAGTCATCCCCTTCTGACGGTGTTTTCCTTCCACACCCCTAGCAGGACCGGGAGAAATGAGCAGGAGAGACCTGCCGAACGAAAACACGGGAAATGTCACTGCTTCTAAATGCCAGCTCCCCCCCCCCCCACCTCCTCCGCCCTGCACGCTTCTCTCCTCTTGTGAGTCTGGGGCTTCAGGCAACCCATCTTCCTTCTTCTGGAAGGTGCTTTCTTACCCTGTGCTGGAATTGGCCGTCAAACCTTTCAGGCAGGAGCAGGTGTCTGGATGGGGCAACGCTGGCTTTCAGGTGAAGGAGCCGGCCCGTGGGCATTGCCGGTGGGATCTGTCACTCGAAGGGTGGTCTGGATTTACCCTGTCGCGTGTACGAGGGGAGTTTCCAATGAGGAGGGAGAGAAGAAATGCTGTAGCGATCTATAAAGATTGCTCAACAGGGGAAGGGTTTTCTGGGACATCACTGGATTTTGATTTTAGGCCTTTAGTGAGGTTTATTTCAGGAAGCTCTGCCAGTGGATAGTCTTCTGAGTTGTCCATTAAAGCGGTGTTTCAATAAACAAGGTCTGTTTCAGATGAGTTGCCTTCTGTCCTCAGTTGGAGTCAGCAGGACGCAGAGGACATCTCTTGCAGCAGCACAGGCCAACTGAAACACGCTTGGCAGGGATGTCGTTCCAGGCCCTGGATCAGGAATCGCCTGGCACAGACCTCCCTCTGCTCTGGCGTTTTTCCACGGTTTCCTCCCGTGGGCTCAGATGCAGAGGAGACCTGAGTCCAGGTCCGGCTTTGGGTGGGAAGGAAGTAGGAGATGCTGCTGCCTCCAAAGGCAGGGGTGCCATGTTCGCCTGTGATGCCCAGGCGCTTATCCTGACTTGGTCAGATGCCTTGGCCAGGCTTCCCGGCCATCTGTGGCTCCGACCTCTGGCTGACCCCCCTGTCCTCCTCTGGACTCCTAGGCAGGGCTCTGGACACAAACCTCCAGTTGGTTTCCCATCTGCTTGTTCTTTGTGTCACTCACCTCTTTGGGTCTGACCTCTTTCTTGTGTGACTTACAGGAGCCACTAGGTGTCTGTGGTCCGATCGCCCCATTCTGGCCCTTTGCATCTGCTCTATCTCACTGTGGGCTTGATAGAAGCGTTCAGTATGGGGACGTTCTCACTCCTGATGCCAAGCGTGCTGGTCACAGGGGTGGGGCTGAGATGAGATGTTAGCAGCGCAGGTGACCGGAAGAGAGGCACAGAAGCACCTGTCTTGGAAAGTGAAATCCAAGAGCAGAGCAGACCAGCATCTGCTGGGGTCAGGCGAGGAGAAGCCGAGCCAAGAAAAAGAACCAAGGAGACTTGGAACCGGGGGCTGGCTTGAGACTGTGTGTCCACAGGGGCGCGTCTTTATGTCCAGGTCACCAACTCCAAGAAGCGTTTCCTGAGGATACGCTAGTCTGTGCTCTTGTTCCCAAGTTGCTCACTGTAGAGGCGACACCTGGAATGTTTACAAAGGGCTTTAATGGACCGGAACCTCGTGTTGAAATGATTTTTCTGCAGACTCGGGATCGAGTCAACATGCCCTTGAATTGATCAAGCACGAATCATCTAGATGTACAGGCATGCGGGTGGCGTGCGACATGGAAAGACAGAGAGCTGGGGCTGGGACCCAGGGCGATGTCGTCGTGGGACAGTTGAGGGCCAGTTGGGCACCATCTCTTTGCTTGGCCTCCCTCTCGGTTCCTTCTATGGATTCCAGGGGAATCTTATTCACAGCTTGGAGGGGACAGTCCAGGTGGTGGGGAAGGGAGCTTGTACGTCCAGTTGAGGTTTTGTCCCCTCGGGGGGCACAGTCCGTGCGGCACATGTCCAGGGGCCTGTTGGTCCGATCTTTGGTGTTCTCGGGAGTGACAGATGGGAACGGGGAGCAGAACTCTGCGGAAACTACTCCCTCTTGACCCTGTGCCAGGTTCCCCGGCTGTCTGCAGAATGTGCTGGTGGTGGCTCCCTGCACAGGAGTGCAGCACAGTGGTGGAAGCTCAGGAACCATGGGATGAGAAGCTGAGGCTTGGTCAGCAGCAGCCTCCAGCTTTCCTGCTCACCCACGAGCCATCAGGACCCAGAGTGGCATTGGCCACTGTTGTGTTCCTCTGCTGTGTCCCTCTGCTGTCAGTGGCTACTCCTCCCAACCTGAGTCATCCCAAGTACGAAGACCTGAGGACCAAGAAAGACTCCCTTCCTTGACCAATTTTTAGTTAGGGGGCCACTGAATGCACTTGGCCTGCTGAGCCCAGTTTTGGCAAGGAATCCAGCTAAGTCAATTTTTTAAAAAATTTCATTTATTTATTCATGAGAGAGAGAGAGAGAGAGACAGAGAGAGAGAGGCAGAGACACAGGCAGAGGGAGAAGCAGGCTCCATGCGGGCAGCCCGATGTGGGACTCGATCCCAGGACCCTGAGATCACACACTCTGGGCTGAAGGCAGATGCTCAACCACTGAGCCACCCCGGCATCCCCTAGCTAAGTCAATTTATGGGGAGTCCCCTTTTGCTTTGTTATCGGATCAAGCTTCTGCAAGATCAAGCTTCGCCACCTTAGAAGGATATCTTTGGCTGAGTTTTCCCTATTCTGGTCACCGGATGGGGAAAATCCAACAGACAGAGTAGGTATCAGGTTCCCTTGCCTGAAATGCCCTTCCCCCTCTGCCTTAGTTCAGGTGAATGGAACAAAACACTGGACTGAGGGGCTTATAAACACCAGACTTTTCCTTCGTGCAGTTCTGGGGCTCCCTGAGGTCTCTTTCATAAGGTCACCACCTTCATTCTTGAGGGTGGTGCCAATCACCTCCCAAAGGCCCCACCTCCTATTACCATCAGGCTAGGAATCAGGTTTCAACACCTGAATTGGGGTGAGGGTGGGGGGTACCTGCATTCCTGGAAAATCCTTCCCTGGCTTTCTGTCCCCAGACTCCTCTCTTTACCTCTTTTGATGGAGCCTTTTCTGGCCACTGCTCTTTTCAACATCGTCTTCCCTCTTCCCAGCAAGGCCCAAGCTGTGTCTTCTTCATTTCAGGGCCCCCTGCCCAGGAGCTCACAGGCTCCCATTCTGTACAAGGCGTGAGTACAGAAGAAGGCAGGGCAATGGTTTCGGGGTGGGGGCGGCTGAGTTTAGGGGCTGTGGCAGGAGGCTGGTTACTGAGATCTCAGGATGTCCCTGTTTTTCCCTGATTTCTCCAGGCAGACAAATTTTTTTTTTTTCAGACAGATAGAAGGGAAAAACCAATTAAGCCCAATTACTTTGAAGAATTCTCATTGTTTCCATTATCTGCTCCCTCTACGTCCCCCTTCAAATAAAATAGGAAAAAAGACCATGAAGATAGACGATCTGGTGCTCCTAGGCTCGGGGAGCTGCTGTGTCTGCTGAGACTGAGGCTCGCTGTGGCCGCGGTCCAGCAAGCAGAGCCTCTCCGGGGACTCACGATTGCTGGGGTCATTACAAGCGGTTTTGCAGAGCACAAGCAAGCTTCAATTATTGTTCTCATGCCTGACAAGAGGCATCGTAGAAGCTGGGAAATACAGATTGGGACGTGCCTAAGAGACACCCACCAGCATCAGGCTCTGAAATGGGGTTTTTGCTGTGGAACGTCCAGCCAAGGAGCTAGAACTGCCCCGGCGTGTGTGTTCAATCCGGGGGGGGGGGGGGCCCTTCCTGTGTATGTCGATGGAGCTTCTTAATGACCCTCCTTCTCAACTCATTCCTAACTACAGTATACCGTCCTTGGCCATGGGGGGAAACCACAAAATGACTCTCAGGTTCCTCTGCCTTTTTGTAAGTCCAGACCCCATTGACGATGGCCACGGGGAGGGAGAGTGAGCACCAGGGACAGGCCTTGGGTCTTGCTGAGCGTCCCTCCTGGGCAGAGGGGTGGCCACCTGAAGGGAGCAGTTTTCAAGCTAATACTACACCTTCTCGTTTGCTTTCACTAGCTGCGTGGTAAGTCTTTCTTTTACTGGCTTTCGGAGGAAGTGCAGTGATCTGATCTGCATATATTTGTCCTTGGCATGCTAGTAGAGACCAGCCTTCCCTTCCCCTTGCTCCTTTGTCCATTCTCTCACTCTTCCCTGAGCCGCCGGGTTCCTTTCCCAGGGCTGCCATAACTAATTACTTGCGAACTCGATGAACTTCAAGCAGTAGACGTTTATTTATACTCTCATCGTTCTGGGGGCCAGAAGTCTAAAGTCCAGGAGTCAGCAGGGCCATCCCATCCTCGCTGTCTGTGTAGACTCTAAGGGAGGATCCCTCCTCGCCTCTTCCCAGCTTCTGGTGGCTTCCAGCAACCTTGGCGTTCCTTGGCTTGCAGATGCATGACCCCGATCTCTTGCTTCTGTCTTCACATGGCCTTCTCCCCTGTGCATCTCATGTTCTTACAAGGACACGCTCTTTGAATTTAGGGCCCAATCTGTTCCAGCATGACCTCATCTTTATTACATCTGCAAAGACCCTGTTTTCAAATAAGGTGACATTTGAAGCTCCAGATGGACATGAATTGTGGGGAAGGGGGGACCCTCTACAGCCGTTATTCATTAAAAAGCTTAGCATGTGCCTGGCACCACACCATCTGCCGGGAGTATGTTAGTGTGCAAATATGGACCGGGCCCTGCCCTCGCAGGACTTACAGGCTGGTGGGGAAGACAGTGACTGTGTCATCACGCTCACATCCAGCTGAGAGCTGGAGCCTCTCTTCTCCAGCCTGCGTTCCCACCTGTGCCAGCCAGGTGTCTTCATCTTCACCACTGCCAGGCCTCCACTTCTTGTACACGTCAGCGTGTGTCCCATCCTGTCGCCCTTGCCCCCAGCCCCTCCCTGTCCCACGGTAGTGCACACCTCTGATTTCCTTGGGACTGATCACTGAGCCATGCACAGATCACCTTCAGGATGCAATGGGCCTTCACCCCAGCAGAAGGAGATCACCCGTGGTTCTGGCCCACATTGGAATTCCCGCCGCTCAGGCCACCTCATTGGCCTTCAGCCTTCGTTCTCATAAATCTGCAAGGGGAAAGCTTTCTCTCCACTTTGCTTGAACTCTGCTTTTCCAATTTTCTCGGCATTGCTGATAACCTGATGGATTCTCTTTGGTGCTGTGACCTTTTGCAGCACAATCCTGCTGGGGGCCAACATGCTTGCTTTCTCTAACAGGCACAGACACTGGGGTGATATTTTGAAACTCGGATTCAGCTTAGGAAAACAAAGATGCTAAGAACGAGGACTGCCCCTCCTGCACTATGGCTGGTGGACGCCAGACCCTTTAATTGCTGCTGTTCTATAATTAGTGTCCACTGTCTTGGCAGTAACTTAGGAACGCCTGGAAGCATGGATTTTGTTGTTTATTGTTATTGCATTAATGACTGCAGATTCTGATAAGGCTCTGACTAAATAATCGCTCCCAGTTACTTACCACCATCTTCTCTGCCCTGGAGGGCTGTACCTGCCTCCTCCCTCACCCTCTGTCCCTACCCTCCCACCGCCAGTTCTCTGCCCAGCTGCCAGAGTGACCCCAGAAGAATGCAAACTAGATTGCACCTCGCCATATGCTTCCAGGTTCTTAGCGTCAGGCTCCTGGCTGCTCCTCTGGCCACATCTGCAGTCACCCTGCCCTCTGTCCTTTCTCCTACCTCATCAGGCCATGTGGGTCCTCAAACATGCCCAGCACCTGCCTTCCAAGAGCCTTTAAGCTTGTGCTTCGCTCTGGCCATCCACAGGGCTTGTTCCTCTCTCACAGACTTCTCTGCCTCATATGACCTGCTAGGGAGGTGAAACTGGTCTCAAAAACCATCTTGGACCACCCTCTCTCCATCTCCCTGCCCCGCTGTGCCTCCCCAACTGTGCTCGCAGTGCAGAGGCCCATTATATGCACCGTCCTTGGTTGCCAGCTTCCCTCCTGGACTCAGTCCCACGAGAGCTTGGGATATCTCTGTTTTGCCTGCCACCACCGTCCCCATGCCAGACCCTGGCTTCTCCGTGAGGTTCCACTCTCCTCTTCTCAAATTAGAATTTGACACGAAGGACATGGGATTTAAGGAAAAAAAAAAAAAAAAGCTAGGTGGTTGTGGTTGTGTGAGGATGAGAAAGGCAAGCAGAATTCAGGGTCTGGTCCGGTTCTGGAGGCCCATTGCACGGGGCTCCATGAAGCACAGCAGGCTCATGTCTGCCTCGTGGTCACCGTGTTTCTGTTTCTCATGTTGGGCTTTGTAGAAAGCCATTAGAGTACCTGGAGAAGCCAGAGAGAGTGCAGCCCACTTACTGGGGCTGGCGGGGCTCAGGAAAAGTGGCTTTCACTTGGATGGTTCTGGACACTCAGCACATCAGTTCAGCTTGGGCCCCCGCGTAACACACGAAATGTCGCCTCCTGCCCTGGCAAGAAACCTGTCTGCTTTCTCTTGGCAGTCACTTGCCTAGGTGTTGAGCAGCTGCCGTGGAGGAGAGTGCTAGGCCTAGAATCAGGTCTGGGTTCTTGACCTGGCTCTACAGAAGAGAAAAGGGAACAAGGAGGGTGTAGTGTAGTGTGTGTGTGTGTGTGTGTGTGTGTGCGTGCATGCACGTGTGTGCATGTATTTACACAAATATGAGCACACAGCCATATGTGGGTATGTGTACACATGTAGGCATTTATGCATGTGCATGCCTGAGTACAGAGGTGTGTATAATGTGTGCATGCATTGCACACATGTGCACGTGGTACGCACCTGTATGCAGATGTGTGTTCGTGAACATTACCTACATGTATGTGGGTACACATGTTCATATGTGAATTTTTATGGGTATGTGTATGCATGTGCATGTATGTGTGCATTTGTGTGTGCACAGCAGTGTGTACCCATGCATATATGTTTGTGTGTATGAATGTGTGTGGATGTGTATATTGGTGTATATACTTGTGTGTGTGTGTGTGTGTGTGTGTGTGTGTGTGTGTTCGTTCCTTCTTGGCCAAGCTCAAGGGCTTTCCAGTGAAATCAAATCCCTGCCTCTAAGCCAGCACAGATTTTTGCTGTATTTTTCACTGGGATTCTTGGGTTTGGCTCGGGTAAAGGGAGGAGCCCACTAACTTATTCCTCCCCTCTTTTGGGGACCACTTTGGGGCTGTCCGAAAATGCTAACACGAACGACAAAACATTTCTTCCCGAACAACAGTGGTATAACAAGGAGTGGCCTCCCTGGAGACCTGAACTGTCCTGATCAATTCTGGGCCTGCAAGATGGGGTGCTTCAGCCCTTCAGAAACTGCCCCCCCTCGCCATGTCCCCACTTTTTTTGGAGGCTGCCAGTTGACAGCAGACATTTCCTTTGTGGCTACGAGCTTAGTTGTCTTTCCACCATCTGTCCACTGGAGCTGGTGTCACTAAGGTGACTTCTTAATTGCTAAATGCAACGGATGCTTTTCAGCACATTGTTAGACTTTCTGCTGCATTTGATTCACTTGGCTATTCTTTTTCTTTCTCATAAAATTCTCGGTCCTTGGTTTTACGGGTACTATTTTTTCTTGCTCTCCACTAACCCCCCCCCCCCCGCCCCCTGCCCACCTCTGCTCTGTTTCTCCACAGTGTCCTGTACTTCTTTGGACCCTATTCCTCCCATCTGTCCCTTAAATATTGCTTTCAACCTCCACCCCCACCCCTCGGGCTCCATCCTCTGCCCTCTTCTCTTGGGTAATCTTTCTCATGCCAGATGCTTCATCTGCTCTGAGCACACATTCACGTCCAGCTCTGTTGCCAGCCCACACTTCTCATTGAGTGCCACATGCACGTTTCCACCTGCCTGTCAGGCATCCCTAGGACGCCAGTCTCTCCCATCAAACTCAGCTTGTTCAAAGCAGAGCTCACCAGCTGCCCCAAACCCATTGCTTCCCTGGTGTTTGCTCTACATTTATGCCACCAACATTCACCTGTTTGCCTCAAGCCTGAAACAGTTGGCTCTTCTAGACCAGTACCGTTCAGTAGAACTTTGCGTGTTGATCGATGAGCTCTCTGACTGCACTATCCACTATGGGAGCCACTAACCACATGTGACTACCGAGCACTCAGTTGTGCCCGGTGTGACTCATCGAACTATAATGTCACTTAGTTTTAATGACTTTATATTTAAGTAGCTGCATGCAGCTGGTGATTCCCATACCAGACAGTTCAGTGCAGATGACTTCCTGTTCCTCACTCTCCTCACTGGGATTCCCTCAGTTCAGGCCTCTGGCTTCTCTCCCAGGAATGGTCCAGTAGCTTCCAAGATGGTGTCCATGGCCTGATCCTTTCCAAATATGTGTTCTTGGAGCAGGCTTTCAAGGCATCGTCTCCCCAGTGAACCCCTTCCTTCTCTGCTCCTACAAACAGACAGACCTGAGCCCTTTCCTTTCTGTGTCTTTTTTTCCTATTTCTGTTATTACAATTAATGATTGTGTTATAAATTTTATTTTATCTTTTTAAAGATTTATTTATTTATTTTAGAGAGAAAGGGTGTGCAAGTAGGGGGAGAGGTAGAGGGAGAGAAAGAATCTCAAGCAGACTCCCAGTTGAGTGCAGAGCCTGATGCAGGGCTCAATCTCACAACCCTGAGATCATGAGCCAGAATCAAGAGTCAGTTCCCCAATGAACTGAGCCATCCACAACACGATTGTGTTATTGATTTTAAAAATACAGCTGTGCCCCCTCTATAAACTCTTCATGAAGGAGCAGCTTGGTGTTGATACATCTTCTGGCGTCCTGTGTGGGGCATAGCACTAATAAACGTTCACTGTGCAAGCAAAGGAGTCATATGGATTGTGCCCAAATGTGCTCCTTTGGCTTTGGGTTACACTTTATCCTTCCAATAATTTGTGGTAAAAATTCCATCTCCTGAAAAATCATGTAACTTGAAAACTTAGTTTTCATAGTCCCAGAAAATAAGTTCAATTCACTGTTGATTTTAAGGTACCGAATCATAAGGACGCCTGGGTGGCTCAGTGGTTGAACACCTGCCTTTGGCTCTGGGCGTGATCCTGGAGTCCCAGGATCGAGTCCCACATCGGGCTCCCTGCAGGGAGCCTGCTTCTCCCTCTGCCTGTGTCTCTGCCTCTCTCTCTGAGTCTCTCATGAATAAATAAATAAAATCTTTAAAAAAAAAGATACTGAATCATACATACACACTAAAAAACTTTTTTCTTTTAATCTTTAATAGGGCTTTGGGATTATGTGCACTTTATTAAGCACTAGTAGCACTAATTCTTTCCAAAAAAATAGCAATTTGTGTATGATCTATATTAGCAATTTTCACTTAACTACAGTGTTTGGTTAAGTAAAACAGCCCTTTCCAACCATTCTTCACAGAGAAAGAGGTTTTCTTTTGTTTTTTTAAGGATTTTATTTATCCATGAGAAACACAGAGAGAGAGGTAGAGACACAGGCAGAGGGAGAAGCAGGCTCCCTGCAGGGAGCCTGATGTGGGACTGGATCCCGGGACCCCAGGATCATGAGCCCAAGGCAGACGCCCAACCACTGAGCCACCCAACCACTGAGCCACCCAGGTGCCCCCACAGAGAAAGAGTTTATTGAACATCCTTGACTGGGTTTTGCAGAAGATGATGTTTACATGAAACTTTCTTTCCTCCAACTCAAAGCAGCCGTGGTGAGAGGGACACAGACTCAGAGGAAAAGAAAGTCGTGAACGGAAGGAGGAAAACAGAAGGGGAGGATTTGCCATGGATGGGGGGGCCGCTGGCCACTTATGTGCTTCACTGCTCTTCAGAGGACGGGTGGAAAGGGCTCTTCTGGGTGGAAACAGCATGCAAAGAGATGTCTTTAGTCCACGTGGGCAGTTTTCAGGCCAGGTTGTGGCACTGTTCTTCTCTCTGTGCACTAAGGTCTCAGGATTGTGTTTCTGAGCTGGGTCCCCTCCATCCCATGGGGGGCAGTCAGCTTTCCCTGCTGTCCGCTCAGTCCTTCACCTGCCCACCTCTTTCCCCACTGCTGTCAGCTGTGTTTACCTCGAAACAGCCAAGGAAACAGTCTTCTGTTTTTATATTTATTTTTTAAAGATTTTACTGATTTATTTGAGAGAGAGAGAGTGTGTGTGAAAAAGAGAACACGAGCACGGGGGAGTGGCAGAGGGAGAGGGAGAGGGAGAGGGAGAAGCAGACTCTTCGCTGAGCAGGGAGCCCGGCCCAGGGCTCGATCCCAGGACCCTGAGATCATGACCTGAGCTGAAGGCAGACCCTTCACCCCCCAGGTTCCCCAGTCTGTTTCTAGTCAGTTAAACAAAGATATAGATGTTTGTTCAAGCACAGTGCTAGGTTCCAGGGAAGCGGTGGCCCGTACGATAGACACGGTCTCCCATTTACTGTACTCCCCAGATCTGTGCCTGTGGCCAATGGGATCAAGCCCAAATCCTAGCTTTGCTCCGGAGGCCTTCCTAAGCTACCTTCACCCTTCACCCCAGATGCTTGTCCAACAGCCCCGCCCCACACACTACATGGGGACTGTCCTCTCTGCTGTGTAGGTTTTAGTCATTCTTCAAGACTCAGTTTAACTCTCTTCTCTCTATGAGGCTTTTCTGACTCCTTCGGGCTGAGGCATAGCTGCTTCTTCTAGATTTGATATCCCCCACTCCCCCACCCCCCCCATCCTGTATTACTAGCATTGGTTATTTTGTGTTGGACTTCATGAATTCTCCTATTGATCTCACTGCTTGGTTCTTCAAGTTCAAATGCTGTGTCATATCTGTCTTCGTGTGCCTGAAACAGTGCCTGGGAATGTGGCAGGTGTTCTGGACATATCTAAAAAGAGAACAGTATATTTATTGGGGTTGCACATGCCCTGTCACCTAAGAGAGCTCAATTTCCATCTCTCTACTGTGCCATGACTTAATCCAGCCGCATTTCTGTCTTTTGGCCCCTTCTCCTTCCTGGCAGCCCATTAGAGTAGTGGCATCAACCTAGAACTGCGGCTTTTTAAAGTTAATCTCTCTCTTTCTCTCTTTTTAAACATTTTATTTATTTTAGAGAGAGAGATACCAAGTGAGAGGGGCAGAGGGTGAGGGGGAGAGAGAGGACCCCAAGCAGACTCCCTGCTGAGTGCAGAGCTTTATCCCAGCACCCCAAGATCATGACCTGAGCCAAAACCAAGAGTCAGACACTCAACCGACTGTGTCACTCAGGTGACCCTAAAGTTAATGTCTTTTAACCATGGTTTTTCTCATGTGTGTGCATTGTGGGTTTTGACACTCCCTTCCTCAGCCCCTTGTACCCATTATTCTTCCTACATAAGATTCTCAAGCAATCTAGCAGGAATGAGATTCAAAGAACCAACTGTATAGCCTAGCTAGCCAAGGAGCTTACTTCTTCTCAATTGAGCTGCTGTAGTCCTCACACTTTCATTCAATAGTATTGGTTTCTTTTTCCTTTTTATCCTCTAATTTTTTTGCGGGGAGGTGGTGGGGAAGATGGGTAGAGGGTATTGTTGTCTTAGAACTTTGTATAAATGATCATTTTGACAAAGGCACAAAAGCCCTCATTCTGATTGGCACCATATTTGAAATCAAAGTCACAGCTATCATTATGAAGACCTCATTTCCTGGTGATTGATTGAACATAATTGCTTCTTGGAGAACTTACCCCTGAAAAACCCATCGATGCTGGCAAGGAGCAACAAGCTACACTCATTCCTCTCCCTCCCGCCAGCTCATCTCTTGGATCCAACGAGGCCATTAGTTGGAGGAGGCAGTTTGGTGAGCAGTGGCCAAGAAATCTCCCAGAACGGTGTCACGCTGAGCTCTTTCTAACTCCAAAAATCGTGTGTGAACCAGCCGATGTGCATGGTTTGTGGACGAATTTCTTCTGCACTGTGTGTCATCTCACCTAGAATCTGCGGAAATTTATAGCATCTTTTATCCCTGGAACTAAGAGATTCAATTTAGTCTGATGCTCACTTAGACAAGATAGGAAAAAAATCACCCCAAATCAATGGGGAAATCAGTGCCTCAATCTGGAAGGAGCAGTGCCATATTATTAAACTATTTCTCTTCTTCCTTTTACCACGGGAAGATGAATATCTCACTTTTTTTCTCCACCTAAGACTCTGAAGAGAAAGAGATTCTATATTTTTCTCTGTCACCTATGCTGGTCTCCCAATAACGTTCATAATTTAAAAAGAAAATTATGAATGTCTTCCCTTGTCTTGCCATGGAAGCTCATTTCATCCTGTGCAGTCCTTGCTAAGAATCAAGACTCTTGTCTCTACGTTGGTCCTTCAAAACATTTGTTCAACAAATCCTTATTGAGCACCTACTGTATGCCTTCCTGTCTAAGGTGAGCCTCCTTCTCTCAGACCTTCTTGCCACAGAGCCAAGAGGCAGAGTTCATACCCCTCTTCTTTTCACTCTTAATTAAAAGCCCTTCCAGGGCATCTGGGTGGCTCAGTCAGCTCAGGTCATGATCTTGGGGTCCTGGAATCGAGCCCCATCTAGGGCTCGCTGCTCAATGAGGAGTCTGTTTCTCCCTCTCCTTCTGCCCCTCCCACCCCATCCCCAGTTGTGCTCTGTCTCACTCTCTCTCAAAGTGATAACTAAAATACATATTTTTTAAAAAGCCCTTCCTCTTTGAGGCTCATGTTGTCTGCCTTTAGCATTCTTGTTTTGGTGACACGCAAGCTAACAGCTGTAACAGTCAGTCCCTAAAGACCCAGGAGAGGGGCACCTGGGTGGCTTAGTGGTTGAGCATCTACCTTTGGCTTGGATCATGATCCTGGGGTCCTGGGATACAGTCCTACATCGGGCTCCCCAGAGGGAGCCTGCTTCTCCCTCTGCCTATGTCTCTGCCTCTCTCTGTGTCTCTCATGAATAAATGAATAAAATCTTAAAAAAAAAATAGCCCCAGGAGAGGATCATCTCTTGCTTGGGCAACAGTCCCATTTAGGTGAGTTGGGGAGGGGAGTTCTGCTCCGTCCCTGCCCCATGCTCCTCGCTGTGTTCTGATCCCCAGACTTTGGTCACCTGGCAGCTGCCACGATCTTGAAGGTCTCCACTAGATCCTCTGCATCTGGCCTGCAGACATGGAAGGAGCATAGCGAGGAGGATTTTGTGAGAGGATTTTTTAGGTGCCAAGTATAGAAATGTCACATCTCTCTTCTGCCCACATTCTGTGGGCCAAATCGAGTCACAGGGCCCACCTAAGTGCCAGCAATGCTGGGAAGTATGTCCACCTGTTTGTCCAGGTGGGAGAAGAGAGGGAATTTGATGAACACAGAGCAGCACCCACCTCCCCTACTGCTGTCAGCTTCCACGTGGACAGTTCTAGATGCTCCCCTCATGGTGCTCCCTCATGGTCACTCCCTGAGCCTTTCTCAGCTCAGACTTGCGCTTCAGTATCCTGTCATTTGCCCTGAGCATCCACCTTCCTCCAGAGATCTCTGTTGGGGGCATGTTCTCATGGTCCTCACTCCTTCCCTTCCTTCTCTGCTCCCCGACTTGAGCTCCCGGGGCTGCTGAGAGTGATCACACACAAGCACGGGCATAAGTGCCATTCGAGATTCTAGCTCGCCCACCCAGACTGGCCCTCCAGGCTTGGCCAGCTCTTTCTGTCATGGATTTGGTGATCATCTAAAGATCCACCAGACCCCATGAAGTCCTTTCTCAACCTTCATCCCCCTGATTCTTCAGCCAACAGCTTAGTAATAGGCAGTCAGGCAAGGGTACCCTCCTCTTCCTGCTGCACTCACTCCAAACTTACCTGTTTGCTACCTGCCCCCTTTATATCACTCCCAGAAGATGGGGTGTTCTGCTCCCACAACTCAGGGTCAATTCTTTTTCTTTTGGCCTTGTCTTCTTCCCCTCCCTCCTTTTCCCATCAACTACCTCCTGTCCTCTGTTTCCCCTCCTCTCCTGGCTCTTTCCATCAGTCCACACACACTCTTGTGTCATTTTATCTTGACCAGAAAGGTCTTCCCTTCACCCTGCTCCCTGCATCTAGCTATCACCCACTTTCTTGTCTCCTCTTTCTAGCGAAACTTCTGAAAGGAGACGTTCACATGCACTGTTTTCTTTTCTTTGCCTCCAGTCACCTCCTGACAAGCGAATCCTAAATATCAAATCCACTGGGAAATTGTGTCACTGGACTGACATCCCAGTACCTCTGCAATGGTGAGCCTCTGCTTCTTCTCAAAACGTTCTTCTCCTTGCTTGTGGAATACTTCCTGGTTCTTGGCCCTCCCTGTAGGTGTCTGTCAACAAGATTAGGGTTGCCCCTTCTTGTCTTTCATTGACAGCTTCTTTTCCTTTTGCCCACATTCACTCCGGGGGCCCTCATCCAGGCTCGAGGTTCTATGTAGAACTGGATCACCAAGTCAGGCTTGGTTTCACAGATGCAAGAATCAAATGTCCCCTCCCAGTGACTATCTTACTTGCTTGTCCAATAGCCACTTATATGGATTGGACCTAAAACAGAATACCCGACCTCCCTTTTCCCTAACCTTAGCCTTCTCTGCCTCCTTCATTCCTCACATTGGGAAGAACGTGATGGAGCCATACCTACTCAGCCTCTCAGGCAAGAAACCTCAACATCATTGATCTCTCCTCCTTTTTTCTAATCCCACAAAGCCACTTAATCACCATGTCCTGCTGATTGTGCTTCATAAAGATTTCTCGAATCCTTACTCCAACTGGCCTAGGTTGAATCCCTCATTATAGCTTGTGTGGACCACTCCAACAGCCTCCTTATGCACCTCCCTGCTTCCAGTCTCACCTCACTTCTCACCCACCTGAGTCTGTGCATTTACCTGCTTTTAGCCCTTCATTGGGTTGGAGTCTGTTGCTCTCTACTGTCACCCAAGGATACAACCTGCAGTTACCTGGTGCAGATGAAATGCACTCCTCTAGGATGAATCAGAACATATTAGAACTGTCCTGGTGCCGTGCTGTGCAAGTGGGTCCTTGTAGCTCAGGATAAAATTAGTAGTGACAACATCATATGTGGATTATGAAAGAGCCGAACTTTTAAATCACTTAGATGAAAGTAAAAAAAGTACTTTTTCAACTGTTGTTGAAATTGTTTGATGACTCAAGAAGCCTGTCTTGGGAATGCAGCAACACTGGTGTCAAAAGACCCACAGATGAAATGTGAGAATGAGCAAAGGCAGCATCCCTAAGTTAATATATTATTGTATATGATTTAAAAAAACACGCATGAAGACTAAGTTAATGGATTCAATAGTACCAATAGACATGTGACTATCCCATCCATACCTGCAACTTCAAAAGCTGTTATGTTCAGTTGGCCGGTTGCTTCCTTTTTGTTGGGAAAATGGAGACTGGCCCTATATTCAGAGTTAGTGCAGATCTGGGAGATATTCATTTATTTAAATATTTTGTTTATTGGAATTTTGTTTGTTGGGCCTCCTCTTGACTGTATTTGAGGTCAATGGCGCCCATGCCTCAGTGACTGTACCTGGTTACTCCCCAACGCTTACCTTGGGTAAAACAAGCTTAGAACTGATTAGGTGGGCAAAGTGATATTGTAGCATGGGACTCTGAAAAGATCATGCCTGGTAAGATGTTTAGAAGCTTCACTGTTTGGGCCAGCGGAGGTTTGAGAAGACCTTTTGAAAGACCTCTTGTTCCTAAATCCAAGTCAACAAGCAAGCACTGACCCTATCTGTTGGCAATGTAGGACTGATGTGTTTGGGTTGTATTAGGTGGCTTTGTTCACATCTGTGAAAATGCCTGGGTTAAAAGTTAGCAAGTCAGAGGTCTGTACTGTCCTTCTTCTAGCAGTGCGGTAAGATACCAAAGGAAAGGAAAGCATATTTTAGACCTTCGAGTCCCTTGTAATTTAATGGAGCCCAAAATGTAGAATAAAAAAGAGTTTTAGTCTCAGAATCTGGAGAGGAGTGTAAAAGTCCCCCATCCCACGCACATCCTCATGTCGATGTCCATAGAATAATGATTCAGTCCTGACTTGTATGATTCTAGCAAGAATTTTCCAGTCCTTCACAAAAGCAAAAAAAAAAAAAAAAAAAAAACCAAAACCACATATTTTTAGAAGCCATGATTTGAATGCAAGAGAAATACGGTTTCCAAGACAGGACGAGAGCCATTAGGGAAAGTTTCATTTCTGAGTTCCCACCGGCAACAGGCAAGAGGTGGGGGAAATCATTTTTTTCACAAATGTATTCCTATTTAGGGTTTAGGTTTGTACCGAGTGAGGACTGAAAGAACAAATGGGAGCAGAGATCTGCTGAGGAGAGTTGGTATTTTTAATGAGGTTTTTTCCCTCCCCCTTTCTATATTTGCTGCCGTCCAGGCAAGCATGTACACAAATAGCCACAATTTGTAAATTGTTCCTGACATATTTTCTGCTCTTTGAATTCCCTGAGTGCCTGCAACATAATTAGAAAGAAGCAATCTTTTACATCAGTAATAGGAAAAAGGACATGGTTTCGGCATGCAAATAAGATGTTACCTAAACAGAAAATTATAGATGCAACAGCGACTGTTCTCGTCATGGAGACGGGATGGGAGCTGTTGACGGCAGTGGGAACTGCTCCTGGCTCTGCACGCTGACATTTCCCTCTGCTGCTCTGAGCCACCTACTGCTTACACAAGCACAGGGAAGATGGTGCAGAAGAAAGAGCAGGAAGACAGAGCCCTCCAGAGAGATGCACACAGCCTCCATGGAGGTTTCCTTTTGCGGGTTGGAGGCTCTGGATTTGAAAATGAGAGTTTTTGATGTGCTTCCTCTGCTCTTTTGCAGAGTCCCCCTTCTGATGCAGACACAAGAGCTAGACACACTTCATAAGGGATACAACCCCTAACTTTAGTGGATGGATGGATGGATGGATGGATGGATGGATGGATGGGTGGATGGATGGATGGATGGATGGATGGATGGATTGATTGATTCATCTACTCAGTGAGCATCTGTTTGATGCTGTCCTAAGCTTTGGGGCTACATCAGTATACTGAAAAAAGAGAAAGGACTTATATCTAGTGGGGGATGATGGGGTAGGTGATTTTCTCTAGTTCTATGGTGGGGGTGGAGGAATAAAGCAGAATAGTAGGATGGAAGTGTGACTCGGTTGTTTTTTAGGTAAGGCCGTTAGGGAAGGCCTCTGTAGCTTTTGGGAAGAAGGTACTATTAGAATGTCTTTGGAGAGGATATTCTGGTGAGTGGGAGCATCCTCCTTAAAGAAAGCATCAGTGAGAGGTCCTGGAGCTGGGAAGTGCATGATGTCTTTGAGGGGCAGCCAGGACACCAGTGTGATTGAGGGGAACACAGAGAACAGGCAGCCAGCATGGTGGATAGGCCTCGGACCACTGGGGCCCTCAGATTTCATTCAGAGCATGTTAGGAAGGCATCGGGAGGTTTCGATCAGAGGCGTTACATGAGTTGACTCAAGTTATACAGTACTGATGTCGTGGCCATGTGGGAACTAGAGGGCAAAGGTGGAAAACAGGTTACCAGTTGGGAGAGTATGTTTGTAGTGGAGAGAGAGAGTCACTCTGACCCAGGAAATAGTAATGGAGTTGAATGTTGAACTGATGGGATTTGCTGACGGGTGAGGCTGTGAGGGAAGGAGAAGGACCAGGGAAGACTCCTAGGCTTTTTGGATTGAGTGACTGGGTGAATGGCTGGAGAAGAACAAGTTTGGGGTGGGAGGAATTGGGAGTTTTGTATCGGAGATGACTCTTAACACACCCACATAGCACTATTGAACAGCAGAGGGAGCCATGACTTGTTAGTTCATAGAGATGTCTGGGCCGGAGATGTAAATTTGGGAATGATTAAAGCTGTGGGGTTGGCTGAGATCACCTCAGGAGTGGGGGTAGGTGGGAGGGAGGGAAGGCTGGAGACTGAGAACCAGAGACCTCTATTCAGAAGTCACCAAGTTGAGAAGAGTCCAGCAGAGGAGACTGATGAAGAGCAGCCAGGGAGGGCATAGTAATGCCAGGAGGGGTCCTGTCCTGGAAGCCCAGTGAGGAGTGTTCAGAAAGGATGGACTGTGGACCATGTGAAATGCTGAGAGGATAAGCAAGATGTAGTCTGGGCCACCACCATTGGGTTGGGCCAAAAAGAGACCAGTGGTGACCCTGACAAGAGCAGTCTCAATGGAATGGTGGAGATGAAGGGCTGGTTGGAGAAGGTCAAAGAAAGAAGGAGAGATTGGCAAGTGAAGACAGAATATAGAAGGTTCTGCTGAGGAGTTTTTGTTATAAAAGGGGAGTGGACAGAGGGATAGAGTGGTGTGTGAGTGGCTGTGACATCTTTGGCAGGATTTATTTTTAAGAGGGACATATTATGGAAGGTGTATGCTCATAGACATAATCCAGTAGAGAGGGAGAAATTGATGACGTGGGGGAATGAATGGAGCAATGTGGCTGGCTAGGTGAGAGGAGATGGGATAGGAGTGAGGATGGCCGGCCGTTTCCCAGGACAGAAGGCAGAGCAGATGGTGTGGACACCTGAACACGGGTGCACTTGGTAGTGACAAGCTGAGGAATATTTCTTCCCATTTCTCAGGGAAGTCAGAAATAAAAAGAATGTCAACTGGGAGGAAGGAAGATTGGAGGACCGAAGAGAAAGAAGGTATGCAGTCTATCCACTTTGGAAGTGGTAGCATGTCTTCTCAAGGGGGCTGTGGGAGAAATTCCAGGCAGCCCAAAGAGATTTCGAACCAGACCAGGCAGCATGCTGTTATGTTTTTCTCCAGCCACCTTCAGCTCTTGGGGAACAGGTGCAGAGAAGGTGGAGGGTTGACGTCACTGAGGCATGTGTGTAGGTGTGTGCCAGAGGGTGGTTGCGATACAGGACTACTGCTGGATGAGGAGGGAGGTGAAGACACAAGGTGAGCGTTGGAAGCAAAATGGTGGTTGGACCAATAGAGGAGAGATGCCAGTGGGACCAAATAATTCTTGGATGGAGGGTTCAAAAGAATAGAGCTGGAAATACAGAACACAAGTGGTGGCCATCTGGGATGCCTCAACTTGACATTTTGGAGGTAGTTCCTTTTTTCAGCACTACCCTTGGGGTTAGTTGGCTAAAACAGTGTGTAGGACAAGTTCATTGGAGGTGAGGACGGAAGTACCAAATAGGAGACTGAAGCCAAAGTGTTGGATGGTTTTTCTACATGAACCAGGAATGCTGGCATCGTTAATTATGGGTTGAATATGGTTCTTCTATCTTTAGAGAATGGAGGAAGGGTCTAGGTGGGAACTCAGTGATTGCAAGAGGTGACTTCTTAGTCAACAGCAGGAGAGGAGCATAAAAGGTACTAGCACAGTTGATGCTGGCTTTGAAAGAGGTTCATAGCTGCACGGACGGACCCAGGGCTCACGCTGAATAAATAGGAAATTTGAGTATGCAGGAAGCGTGGGTATGTCGGGGTCCACGGCAAGCTGTTTGAGCTGAAGGTGGTGAGGGAGCAGGAGCTAAAGAATTGGGGGTCTCAAAGTATAGGTAAAACCTAGAAGTTGATTTTACAATCTGGAGCTAGCCCCCAGGAAATCTATTTCAATAACCTACAAGTATCATCAGGCGTCCTTGAGACAATTGGATAAGAATTGCTGTGTTTCGAAGGCACTCTTGAAACACACACAGAAAATCATTTACGTGCTATAGTACTTCTGTCGTAGGCTTTTTAAGGTGATGACAAACCTGGAAAAAGTCTCCTTCTATAGCAAGAAAGATGTTTTAATGATTACTTTTTTTTAAAATCATGTATTTAGTGATGAGTCCTACTAGTGACAATTTTCTCTTTGCAGCTGTGCTCTAGAATCTCTCTCCAGTTAAAAACATTTTATTGTTATTTTGACTGGAATTATATTAAAGCTATTAATTTGAAAAGAATTAGTAGCTTAGCGGCTTACAACCTTTCTGCTCAAGAATACAGAATGCCTCTTCTTCATCTACTTTGTATTTTATATATTTCTGTTTGCCCTGGGTTTTCCTTTTTTGTTGTAGTTGCTTTTAGGGATTTTATTTATTTATTCATGACTGACATACAGATGGAGGCAGAGACATTGGCAGAGGGAGAAGCAGGCTCCCTCCATGGAGCCTGATGTAGGACTTGATCCCAGGACTCCAGGATCACGACCTGAGCTGAAGGCAGATACTCAACCACTGAGCCACCTAGGTGCCCCTCCAGTTTCCCTTTTTATGAAAACTCACTGTTTCAGAGGGACTCCAGAACTTTCCTGCTTACATATCTGCCCCGTAATGGGGAGGGTGGTGGTGGGGGGTGGTGATCATTAAGATACTGAATGTGATCTTTTAGCCCAGAAAGCTACTTGACAAATCTAAAGCAAAAGGTTGCACAGGCAAATTAACGGAGTGTCTGTTTCTTCACATTTAACACTGAACAGAACTGAGAGTGGATTATCCGCTTCCAGGTAGCGGGGCTTGCTGCAGCTTTGTGCATGAGGCTAGCTTTAAAACAAAAGGCTTCTGAGCACAGCCTCGTCCTTCATTAGATGCAGAACAGGGTGGCTGGAAATAATGCTCTGAGGATTTACTGTCTGAGACACAATTGAAAGTAATTCTCTGTTCCTGCAAGTGTCTCAGTAACCGTCCAACAGGACAGGGACTGGTGCCTCACTGGGCCACCGGCAGTGACGTGCTGCTTTGTACAGCCAGACCGTGGGGGCCACCAGCCGGCTCAGGGCACTGGGGTCCGGTTATAATAGGTTCTCCGTAACCTGGACAGAGTCAGCTCAAAGACCAGTCCCTGCCTGGGCCCAGACTGGAGGTCACAGTTCAGTCTTTGAGCTGTGATAGAATTTCCTTCCCTCCCAAATAAGGAGGGGTGGGGGCATGTACAATAGCCATCTTCATGGCTCTCCGCTGGGCAAGGTCCTTTAGACGAGGTCAGGGCACATTTCTGTTGTCCGTTTCTCCCTTTACAACTTGCGGATGGTGATCATTTCCCAGCCAAACCTCAGGAACTATGGTCCTCCCTCACCCTGAATCAGTCCCATGGTCCAGGAAAACAGAGACTTGAACCTGAAATGCCTACCTTGTAACTAACTGGCTCCCACATTCATGAAATTTTGAAAAGCTTCCATTTTAACAATGCCCAAGCATCAGCTTTGCACCATTTACACATCACCTGGGAAGCACATGCCTCAACTGGCTTAGTCGTCAAGAAGCTGCCATTCTGGGTTATCTCTGATTTTCATCCAGATTCATGGCAACAGCTCTCTGTGGCTTTATAGAAGATTCGAAGAGGATGCAGTATCGAGCAAACAGCTGGCACAGACAGCTGTGATACCATCCAGGCCTGCGAGCCCATGCAGACTCAAGTATGCACCCGTTAATAGCGGACGCAGGAGTCCGTAGTTACTAGAGGAGCGCTCCACGTAGAACACAGCCCTTGCCCGCGTTTTGTGCGGTGTTTACTCACATACACCCCAGCTTCCGTGGATCCAGTCTGCCCAAGTGACGCGTGGCACAGCGACGGATCCTCCGTGATGAAACCTTTATCCTTAAGTGAGTAATTCCGCTTCAAATCTTCTGCCTCAAGCAGCCTGTGAAGTCTTTCATTAGGAAAAGCGGTCGACCCAATCCTGCTGAAGTCAGACATTATTTCCTGCCAGTGGTGACAGCTCCAGATCAAACTCAGACAACTAGATTAAATGATTGCAGTAAGTGACTTGAATAAATGAAACAGCAGAGCAGGCCAGCTTAAAAACACATCCACATAGAGCTGCGACTCCCGAGTCAGGCCCGGGGCAGTCAAAGAAAATATGAGCAGAGCAGTAAAATGAGCGACGTGTTATGTCATCCTCAGAGTTCAGAAATGTCTTTCTGATCACAGCACTTGGGTTTTCTGGGCTTCTCCTTTCTTCCTGTCTCTTGACTTGTGGGTATAGGTAGTGTGTCTCTTAAAGGAGTTGAAACAGCAGCTGTTTTGATCACTTCCTTAGACTGTATACCCTAAGGTGCTCAGAAAATTTATTATTGTTATTATTATTGACCGTAGCGACCCCCTTGACCCAATGTCCGGGGGTGGAGAAATAAAACAGACTACTACATCCTAGCCAACAGCTTCTTATTTAGTGGGAACTAGGGGGGAACAGGTAAGCATGATCCGAGGTTGCGGGAGAGAAGCCAGTTCTGCAGCCTGGGTGGCAAAGTGCACACACATTTATTTGGGCACCTGGGATGTTTTCACATGTACCAGAGCAGGTGTTAGGAGATTAGGGGCCTCTCTCGTTGTGAAGACAATACAGAAGGCATCTTCTTGCCATTCCCCACTTACAAATTTTTTGAATCAACAACAGATTTTTGTCATATCTCCCCAAAGTGGTCCGTGGAATGCCAGCTCCGTGAGATACTCATTAAAAGAATACAAGGAGAGGGCAGCCTGGGTGGCTCAGCGGTTTAGAGCTGCCTTGGGCCCAGGGCATGATCCTGGAGTCCCGGGATCGAGTCCCACGTCAGGTTCCCTGCATGGAGCCTGCTTCTCCCTCTGCCTGTGTGTCTGCCTCTCTCTCTCTCTCTCTCTGTGTGTCTTTCATTAATAAATATAATCTTTATTTTTTTTAATAAATAAAATCTTTAAAATAAATAAATAAATGAAAGAATACAAGGAGAAAAAAAAGATTCTGTGATTCTGTGGCAGAATTAGTTTGGGAAATGACATAGATTATATTCTCTTTTGGTAGAATAATCATGCTCTCTTAGGGCCTCTGGAAATCCTACAGCGAAGAAACCCACTCAACATGATTTAACCCAGAGGTTTCTAGATGCCTTCAACAGCTTTACTGACGTCCACTGGACACACGATGGAACAGTACACACCTCAAGGGCACGATGTGATGGATGCATACGTGCACACCTGTGAAGCTACCACCACAATCCAGATAGTTCCTTCTTGTTTCTTTTCTTTCTCTCTCTCTCTCTCTTTTTAAAATGATCTTATTTATTTGAGAGAGAGAGAGAGAGAACAAGTAGAGGGAGAAGTGGGGAGAAGGAGAGGAGGAAGCAGGCACCCACTGAGCAGAGAGCCCAACGTGGGGCTTGATCCCAGGACTCTGGGATCACGGCCTCAGCTGAAGGCAGAAGCGTAACCGATTGAGCCACCCAAGTGTCACCCCTTCTTTTTTTTTTTTTTAAGATTTTATTTATTTATTCATAGACACACACAGAGAGAGGCAGAGACACAGACAGAGGGAGAAGCAGGCTCCATGCAGGGAGCCCGATGTGGGACTCGATCCCGGGTCTCCAGGATCACACCCCAGGCTGTAGGCAGCACCAAACCGCTGCACCACCGGGGCTGTCCAATTGCCCCCTCTTGTTTCTGATTTGAATGTCATTGTGTGGCTACATTAGACAGGTTGGTCCATTCACTTACTGACAGGCGTGTAGGTCGTTTCCAGTTTGGGGCTCTTCCAAACAAAGGTGCAGTGAACGTTCGTGAGCAAGTCGTTACCAGGACATATGCTTTCATTTCTTTTGGATGCAGACCTGGGAGTGGAAGGGCTGGGCCTCATAGGCGGGGTACGTCTAACTTTTTACCAAACTGCCAGGCTGCCTTCCCGAAGCGGTCCTGCCATCTTATACCACGGTCCGCAGTGAGCGAGCATTCTAGTTTCTCCACATCCTCCCCAACACTTAGGATGTTCGGTCTTTATAACTTTAGCTCACTAGGTGTGTCATGATTTTAATTTCCGTTTCCCTGGTGACTAACGATGTTGAGCATCTTCCCTTGGGCTTCTGTGGCGTCAGTGTTCTCCTCAACTCAGGGAATCTTCCAGGCACCACCCGAGGCCCCTCTCCTTGCTCTGCATCCCAGGAACTGTCAAGGTGTTCAGCTGGGGAGGTCACAGGGCTCACTTTGTTTCCCTCCCTCGGAAGTCACCGTCTTTTATTCTCTGTCGCCCACTTGAAAATGGTGGTTGCATTTATTTTTGTCTGTTTTGTTTTATTTTGGTGGTTTCAGGTGAGAGAGTCCACCCCGTGCCTGTTATTCTATCTTTGCCATAAGCAGGGCCTTCGAAACATATTGCTTATGTTGATTTGACTGTGAAAGTGAGTTTTTCTCATCTGTTTTTGTAAATCCCACAGGACTTTGGTTCAATGGAACGCATATTGGCAAAGATGAGATTATATTAATATCCTTGGTCAGGGAGCTCTATGATTTTAATTAATGTGCCAGAATTACAGTCACAAGAATACTTCCTGGCATTCTCATTATGTGAAATATATGGAATGTACGTTTCGTGTTCAAATACCAGGTTTGAAATTGAGACAGATGTCATCTTTTCCATTATAAAAGCAGGGGAAAGAATGTCACATACATTCTTAATGAACATCTCTCAGGCATACTGATCCTTAGTGAATATAGGTATGGAAATAGCCTCTTGCCTTTATTCTGCTCATGTTTGAAACCTCCACGGGATGGACCACTTGATTTCAGGACCAACGCGTATTTGATCCCTAATCCATCATCATACTGCTAGGATGTGAACTTTGTAAAAAGGCCGAATCGATGCAATGACTTTTCTATTTAGAAGCTTACCATTTCCAGCAGCAGCAGGATAAAGTCCCGAGATCCTGAACTTGACATAAAAGCTTTTATTATCTGTGTTTGTAGAATCATCTCTCATTTCCCCCCTTATGCAACCTACAGTCCAGCCACACGGGGCTACTTCTCTTCTAAAAAGAGTACTTCATTTTTCTTTTTATTTTAATAATAAATTTATTTTTTATTGGTGTTCAATTTACCAACATACAGAATAACACCCAGTGCTCATCCCGTCAAGTGCCCCCCTCAGTGCCCGTCACCCATTCACTCCCACCCCCCCGCCCTCCTCCCCTTCCACCACCCCTAGTTCGTTTCCCAGAGTTAGGAGTCTTTATGTTCTGTCTCCCAAAAAAGAGTACTTCATTTTTCTATATTTCTTTGCCTAAAGAAATGTTCCTTCTGTCTAGAGAACCCTCTGTGCCTCAAGATGGTTCAGGAATCTTTTCCGATCTTAAGACTTCTTTGACTTTCCAGGCAGGATCAAGCATGACTTCCTTTTGCTACACTAGTGCCTTGGCAAACCTAACACCAGTGTTACCATTTCGTATGAAAACTGTATGTTGCTCTTCCCTTCCATCACATGTGCTAGATGCTGGGTCTTTTAAAGGTAGCAGCTTGGTTTCTGTTCATCCCTCCACCTCCAACATGCCTTTTTGACAGAGGCTGGAATGCAGGAGCCTCAAGGATGAGGTACATCAAGACCATATTTTCTTCCTAGTGGAGACCTAGCCTGTCAGAGAATCCACGAATGTAGGCAAAGCCTCCTAAGTGTGCATGACACTCTTAGATGACCTGATAAATCATAAAACACCACCAGGATAAGTCAATAAGTCTACTGAGGAGATAGCTTAGGAGTTTGTGCCTGACAGTGATTTTCTGCAGTTCGGGAGAGCATCTATCTAGATTCTCACTCGGGTGGCATTGCATTGGTTCCATGCGTCCGTGGCCTGTTTGAGACGGCTGGTCAGCCCGACCAAGGCTTCTCAGAGTTGTTCAGAGCAGCTGATTCCCACAGGTGGTGTGTCTCTCCTTGGACAGTCTGTCCCAGAGGGGATTCAGTGTGTTGGATTCTATGTCCTGTCTCTCAATGCCCTTCTTCAACTCTACAGAATGAGGTGATGTTTTGGTTGTGGTTAAGATTTGTTTATTGTTTTGAAAGAGGTTGTGCATTTTGGTGTTGAATTTGGCCACTATGCTGGTTCAGCGCAGAATATTTTGCTCCGTGTTTAAACAAGGGTTTAAAGAAACACTTCCAAGACATTTTCATGAGTGGAGGCAGGCAGTCTCACAGGTGTCCAGGGGCACCAAGCTGCAATGAAATGGGATGTTTTCAAAAAATGATAGAACATGGGGATTTTTTTTTCTTTTTACTGGCAGAGATTCAGACTATCCACAGATTGATGCCACCATGTCTCAAAAATATTTTTAAGTTCTGTTTCTACAAATGTACCCTTTCAAATGTTCTGTTTTGCCCTTCGGCATCATTTATTCTACTTACTTGCATTCCTGCTTTAGACCTAAATAATAGCACATGTTGAAAATCTTAAGCATCCATACTAAAAACTGTAAACTTTTTGTGTGTGGGTTAACTTATCTTTGCATTTAAATTTCAAGTCTAAGGAAAAACTGTTAAGTACGGTGTGAAGGCAACTTACCTTTGCTCAAAATTTGATATTGATTTTCTAGTCCGTTGATTTTCAGATTCAGCTGAGCATTAGCTCTAGGATGTGGGATAAGGATGGTGTCTTGCTGGCCCAGGACCCCCTTCACACAGCATTATAGTGCTTCCCTGCCATCTTTGACCCCTTGAACAAAAGATGATAGTCTAGGATTAAATAACAGCCATTTGGATTTGCAAGAAATGTTTGTGTATATGTACATTTTTTCTAAGAGGATGGCCAGCTTTTTAGGGACAAGATGTGGGGGCCATCTGGGAAGGATGAAAGCTAACATCTCTTTGGGACCCAGTTGATGTGAGGTGACATGCACTGATACTTGCTCTTTGAGACAATGACATCCAGGGGCCTTAGGGTCGAGGCAATGCCCTGGGGGTAGAGCCAAGGGCATAAACACAGAACTAATGACACTACCTCTGGAGGGTTTTGTTTTTGTTTTTGTTTTTTTTTTTTTTTTTTTAGAGTTCCCATTTGTCAGGCAGGCACTGGCCTCCCCTCTCAAATTTCTTAGGTTGTTGTCAGGAAAAGCTAATCCTGATCTTTTCAAGACTCCACTTGGGAGATAGGAACATACTGAAATGTGGATCAGCTCCAGGGCTCCAAAGATTGAGATAGCAAATACTTCTGACAGACCCCAAAACCAAAGCAGAGTACTCTTGATAAATGGAATGGGATTTTTTTTTTTTTAAATCCCAGGACCATCGTGCTCTCTATGATAGATGAAAGAGCCACTTAGATGTTGGCATTTAGCATCTTCAATTTATCTTCCTAATTGAAATTTAAGGAGCAACAGTACAGACCACTTAAGACGCTCAGAACATTTAGAACAAATTCATTATTAAAGAAGAGTAGGAATTACTTGAAGCCTGTTTCCAGAGGAGAAATGCAGAACTAAGGGTTGCAGAAAGGTTTAGAAGCAAGAAAGGAACGGGAATCGCTAAAACAGGGAGAACAAGAGAGACCCTTGTGTCACCTTGAAGCACCACTGCTGCTCTGTCTGGGTCTACAGCTCTCAGATGGGCCATATTTCCATGGACTTTGAAGGAGGATTTCTGTGGTCAAACAATAGAACCAGCATGGTGGCCACCCCCGCCACCTCCTGCCTCCCCAGCACACACACACTATTTACGAACTGCTTTTAGGAAAAAATCAAGAGCTACAAGTCATTCTCTCATTTATCTACATGAAGCTGTTGGAACAAGCAGCTCGTGGAGTTAAAAATCTGTCCCATTCCCCCAGGAATATGAAAGCATTAGTAGGTGACAGCTTTGTTACCTACAAGTTCTCCTGGAGAAAAAAACCACAAATGAAGCCCCGTGGGTTTCTAGAAGTTCAGTCTCTGAACTCAGAGAATTTCTGTCATTTTATATTTCTAAAAAAACATAATAAGATGAGGTCAATCTTGGTGACTTCTTTAACTCTAGGAAATATATAAGCAGAGAAGCTAATTAGCTTGGTCCTCTATGGATTGTGTGTTTGCCCACTACAGGCCAGTTGCCATTCCTGGCCCTGCCCTCAGGTCCTGCAAACCAGTGGTGGAAACAGATATTAAATAAATGCATGGAAATAGCTATCACTTTTGAGGGCCAGCGTGATGGAAATAAACATGGTCCTAAGATCAGGACCAGAAGGAAATCTACTTTATTATTTTTTTTCATTACGACTTAATTTTTGCAAATATGATACATAGCTCTTTGTAGACATTTAAGCAATATAAAGAGTCCAGAGGAAAAGTCAAGAAATCTCCCCAAGTCTCACCTCCCAGGAATAAGCAATATAAACATTTTGTAAACATAATTCTAGACATCTGTCTCTGCATATTTATAGATAAAAGGATGGATGGATGGAAGGAATTTAATTAACATAGAAAGGGGAGCACATGCCATTTTACAGTAACTATTGAATTTGATTATATTTGAATTTAGCTGAAGTGAAAGAAAGTACAGCTAAAAGAATTGCTAAGCCTCGGATAAATATTTTTTGACTAAAAGATACTCCTCATTCATTAAAAAACCTATATAGGTAAGCCTCAGATAAATATTTTTTTGACTAAAAGATGCTCCTCATTCATTAAAAAACCTATAAAGATAAGAATAGTGTGAGCGCTATTTGCATATATTTTTTTACTTCTATTTTCACTTGTTTTTGGAAATTAGGAGTGGGAATTGCTGGGTCATAGGATACATGTATGTTACTCATACTGTATAAGAAACTGCCAAATGGTTTTTGAAAATAGTTGTACCGTTTGACACACCTACCCGAGGTATATGGGTAGGTGTGTTGTCTCACGTCCTTGCCAACATTTGGTGTTGTCGGTCTTGTTAGTTTTAGCCATTCTGTATTCTAGTGTGTATGAAATGGTATCTGGGAGTTCTGTTTTTATTTCTCTGATAACTGAAATGTTGAGCACATTGCTGTGTTCTTATTGGCTATTTATATATCTATTCTGGTGATGTGTCTGTTCAAGTCTTGTCCCATTTTATTTTATTGGGCTCTTTGTCTTTTTCTTACTGGGTTGTGAACATTCTTGATATATTCTAGATACAAGTCCTTTGTTAGATATATGGATTGTGAATATTTTTTAACCCATCTATGACTTGCTTTTTCAGTTTTTTTAATG
The DNA here is from genome assembly GCF_048164855.1 of Canis lupus baileyi. Lineage (NCBI taxonomy): Eukaryota > Metazoa > Chordata > Mammalia > Carnivora > Canidae > Canis > Canis lupus. The sequence continues at coordinate 53,909,816 of NC_132853.1, read as the reverse complement.
GTACCTCTTGAGGAGAAAACATTTTTAATTTTGATAAGGTTTTATTTATCAAATTGTTCCTTTAGTCTCTGTGCCTTTTGTGTCCTCTCTTGGCCAACCTTCAGGTTATGGAGAGATTGTCCTATATTCTTTTCTAGTTGCTTTATAGTTTTAGCCTTATACATTCATGTCCATAAGACATTTTTAATTTTTTTTTAAATTTTTTATTTATTTATGATAGTCACACACACAGAGAGAGAGAGAGAGAGAGAGAGAAGCAGAGACACAAGGCAGAGGGAGAAGCAGGCTCCATGCACCGGGAGCCCAATTTGGGATTCGATCCCGGGTCTCCAGGATCACGCCCTGGGCCAAAGGCAGGCACTAAACCGCTGCACCACCCAGGGATCCCGACATTTTTAATTTTTGTTTGTGGTGTGAGGTAGGGGTCAAGATTTCAGGTTTGCTTGCTTGTTTGCTTCCTTCTTTCTATCTTTTTAAATATTGAAATCCAGTTTTGCCTTTCCTCATTGAATTGCTTAGACACCTTTGTCAAAGAATCTACTAACCCACCTAAATGTGGGGTGAGTAACAGGTTGAATCTGTGGCTTTTTAGCAAGACCATGCTAAGGGGTTCAGATGTCTTTGGCAAACTGCAGACAGCGTGTGCCTCCTCCAGGTCAGCAGGGCCATTGCTTACTTCGGAGGGCTCGAAACTACTGCTAGCTTCCTCTCAGCCCACATTCCATCCATGCTTGGAGATTATAGGGAATGGAGCATATGCAGGCTGACAGGAATCTCAGGGTGGCTCTGAGAGCTCATCAGATTCTATACTTAGGAATGGGTGTTCTTGGCATGCACCAGTGCATTCAGAATGCCTCCAGCCTAAACTAGGACACCCCTGGTCTGAGAGCTGAACGGGAGTCCCCAACCCCTCCTCTTCCCTCCTCTTTGCTCATTTCCTCCCTGCGACACCATGTTCCTTCCTCATTTGTAAACTCCATGAAGAAGAGGATACTGCCTTGGTATCTCCAGCTCTATACCACCCTCCAGTGGGTCGGGGGGTGGGGAGGGGGCTGATAGACAAGGATGAGGGTTGAGAGATGAGATAAGAGAAACTCATCCTCTGCCTGAGCCATTGCTATGATTGAGACCTGCCACTTGGTCTGGGAGCAGTTTCTGATGCTCTGTGATTCCAGCTGGATTCTCCTGTAGAGGACTCCTGGAAACAGCGTCCCACCCAGAATCCAGCTCCTCTGCCTCTGTTCATTGGCTAGAGCCCCAATTTCCTTCTCCCCAGGGCTCTCTGTGGTGAACGTCATCAACTTCTGGCTGTGCCCCCAGTGCAGGCCTTCAGCAGAAAGTCACCATCCTACCATCTCAATTGTTTGGAAAATGTGGTTGGGTTCATTGGTATGGAGGGCAAGCACCTGCCTCCTGTCCGTGCTTGCCAGCTGTTCGTGGCCGTTAAGTTCCTGTTCTCTTCCCCTTTTCTACTGAATACACTGGGAGAAGAACCTCAGATAAATGGCCAGGCAGTTGTTTGTCATACTTGCTTTACTCCTGGCTTATGAGCAGCAAGTCACATTTGACAACCTACATATCAGATGCGTATGAAATGTTTCATAGACAACTCTCTACTGGGTCCTCTACAGACCCAGGCTGGAGGGCCAGACTGTCTTCTGTCCACTAGTTGCAAAGCATGACGTTGCACTTTGGAGCTTACTTCTCCTGACAATTACCTGAAGAAAGTATGTTTCTATTATTATTATTATTATTATTATTATTATTATTATTATTTTGAAGATTTCTCCCTTTGTTTTAATATCCATTCATTCTTTGATTTATTCAGTAATTATTCACTGAGCGTCTCTGTGTCAAGTATTGGGGATATAGCGCTAAACAAATTGACAATCCCCCACACTCTCCTAGAGCTTGTGTTTGCAATGGGGCTGGGTGGGGGGCATGTATGTGATGAAGTAAAAAGGTACATCATGTAGGAACTCCATAGCATGAGTGCCGTTTAGAGGAAAAGAAAGTAAGAAAGAGGATGCTGGGGAGCGCTGATGTTTTAAATGGATATTGAGATTGTTCACCACAAAGGTGGTCTGTGGATAAGGGCCAGTGGGAGGTAAGGAGACAAGCCATAGAGATGCCTGGAGGAAGAGAATGCCAGATCAAGAGGGCAAAGCAGAAGCAAAGGCCCTGAAGTAGGAGCAATTTTGGCATGTTCAAATAGCAAGAAGACCCCTGGGGCTGGGGAGTGTGTGTATATTTCTGAAATATGCAAAGAAAATATACTAACTGGCTGTCATTTTCCTAAAATTTCTGAGAGAAGTGAGTGTCAAGACCACTTTCCACAGTAGGGGCAGAAGCTGGCAGCAGAGGCGTGATGGAGTGAATGTGTCTCTAAGACTATCATTTGTTGCCACAAGGGGCCCTGGTTCTGGAGGGGAGGGATCCCCTTGTGCCATTTTCAGAATGAAGATGGTTCAATCACTGGTCCTTGGCATGAATACATGAGGCTGCCAGGAAGCCAGAATAAAGCACGCTTGTCTCCGGGCTCGGTCCCGATCCATCATGACTCCATCAAGTGCGTCTGACAGGCTCCCAATAGGGGCATCTGAGTCCAGGGGCTAGAACAAGCCCTGTCACCGAAAATTACCTGCAATTTTTCCCCTCTTGCCTAGCTGCAGATATTTTTCCATTCCAATTATCTCTCGTGAATAAGTGGGGGAAAATAATTGATGCATTTCAATTGGGCATCATGAGCATATCACAAAGGAAAGGTTTTTGGACCTCTTTTTCCCCATTTCAATGTGACATGAGCAAGAGTGAAAATAATTGCATCAGAGGGTCTAATTGCCTACCCATCAAAAGAATCGGAGAAACGGGCCCGAGTGTAAAGCCACCCATAATTTTGGCTCATGGGTCTCCATTCAAAGACCCAGTGGGAAAGGTGGTCACGAAGCGGTGCTGGACGTGGTAAGGGGGGAATGGAAGCAGGCCCAGATGAGAGGACCAGAGCGAGGTGCTTCGATTTGAAAGGTGCAGCTGATGGTCTTGAAGCCTTTTCTAGCATTTTCCTTCAAAAGCACTCCTCTCACCTGGCACCAGCTTTTTTCTCAATAGAACTCAAGACTGGCATGACTTTCTCAGATGAATACAATTGTCTTTGAAAGACCTGTTACTGCTCTTCTTTACTGAGTTGGGGTTGCTTTTCAATCTATCTTTCGATGCTTTTCAGTCTTTCAATCTTATTATGATTGAAAGGCTTCCTTACTGGGATAGGGAGGCTTTCTTACTGGGATGGAGATGCTTCCTTACTGGGATGGGGAGGCTTCCTTACTGGGATGGGGAGGCTTCCTTAGTGGGATGGGGATGTTCCCTTACTGGGATGGGGATGCTTCCTTACTCTGGTGGGGAGGCTTCCTTACTGAGATGGGGATGCTTCCTTACTGGGATGGGGACGCTCCTTACTGGGATGGGGAGGCTTCCTTATTGGGATGGGGATGTTTCCTTACTGGGATGGGGAGGCTTCCTTAGTGTGGTGGGGAGGCTTCCTTACTGTGGTGGGGATGCTTCCTTACTGGGATGGGGATGCTTCCTTATTGGGATGGGGATGCTTCCTTACTGGGATGGGGAGGCTTCCTTATTATGGTGGGGAGGCTTCCTTACTGTGGTGGGGAGTCTTCCTTATTGTGGTGGGGAGGCTTCCTTATTGAGATGGGGATGCTTCAATCTTAAGATGGTGCTTAATTAGTTTTTTTTTTTCCTAAACCAGATGGAGCATTAACTCACATGCCTTGTTTTGTCTTAGCTCACCTCATCACTGAAGACCTGGAATGTGCTGGGGGCCCAGTGGGGGCATCCAGGGGCTTATTTCCTGTCTGTGGGTGCAGGGAAATTAAAAAGATCCCTGTAGGCTCTAAGTTTCTGTGATTACAGCCCCACTGGCACTATATTCTAACAAATGCAGTCAAACGTTTGGAACTTAATAAGCTCTCTTGGCTCTTCTCTGCTTGACTTTGGTTTTGGGGTCGGGGGTCGTCAGCCCCCTGAGAGGAAGCACAAGGCTGCTGCCCCCACCCCTCCATGAATGTTCCACAGCTGCTCTTCATTTATTCCTTTCTCGACCGTCTTAATCCAACCTTTATTTCCACCCAGAGATCTGGATGTTTGGGGCCATGACAGCATGAGATGATGTATAAAGAGAAAAAAAAGCAACAATTCCAAGTTTAACTTTGACCTGCACAGGAGGAGGCACTAATATAAAGGAAGCCTTGAAAGTGCTCCAAGGAAAAGGAAGGACAGGAGTTAGGGCAGGAGCCTTGACTGCAGGATGATCATGAATTAATGGACATGCACAAACTGGGTAATCATTAAGAACTGCGTGAATGCAGGACAATAGACACATGCCTGGCGGTGAGGGTGCGTGTGTGCATGTGTGTGTGTGTGCACGTGTGCATGCACACTCTGGTGGAAAATGAGCAAAAGAAGGAAGAATGGATCGGGGAGCATTTGCCATCACTGGATTTGAATAGCTTTCCCATCAATCTCCGGCTCGCTTTGCAAGTTCACTGGCATATGGTGAAAAGCCTCGGGGTGGTGGCGGTGGGGGTGGTTTCCAGGATCCCTCTGCCCCCCTGTGGAGTCCTGGGGGTGGTGGCGGCTATGTCCAGAAAGGTGGGCCGTTAATAAAACTACATCTTTCTCGTCTGGCAGCTCTCGGGGACATGAAAAATGCTCTACTCTGCCTGGGTGTAATTAAACTCTGGGCTGGAGTTTTGCCCTACAGCTTTGCTGGCAAATTCAATAATGATGAATTCAGTAGAATATTTACAGCATTAATGCGAACAGGATTTAAAAGAATATATACAGTTCACTTAATTACATTCCCTGTGACTTCCCCCCCACCCTCGAAATGTTAGCTCAGCATCCACTCTCCTTGAAGCAGCTTTTCCATCTCAAAATAGCCTCTGTCTCTTTCTTTCTTCTCTCCATGGTCATTTGTTCTCTGTGTTTATCTCCAATCCTGCTTGAGATATATTTGCCTGCCTGGGTTTTTTTTTTTTTTTTGGTCGTGAGGTTCCCTTTCTTCCCCTCCCCACTGTGTACTCAATGTAGCAACTATAACATTCCTCAGCTTTATTGGAGGTATAAAATGATTAGGCCAAGTTTTCAGGGAAAAGAACTAGAAGTGACCGAGCCTCAAACTCTGCAATCTGTGTCCTCCTTGCTTTGTCTATATTTGGCGGGAGACCCTGCTTGGGCTCTTTCTCCTGGGGAAGGGGTGGGGTGGAGCTGTCCAGAATACAGAAGTTTTGCAGGTGAAAATAAACTTTCTCTCTGGAATGGTAACTTTTGGCTCCTCTATCAACCCCTGCACCTGCAAAATTTATAGGACCTTGATTTACCATGAGCGAGGTATCCCCCCTTTCTCCGGGTGCCTGAGCTTTGCTCAGCATCCCTGGGACAGCCTTGCAAATGGGTGCTGAGCTGTCATCTGCTGAGTATCCAGCCTTGCTGGGGGCAGGGAGGGGGGCAGTAGCTTTCCCACCATTGCAAGAGGGAACTGCTTGGGTCTGGGGTGGCAGACAGGGAAGAGAGGTTGCATGAGGCCTTGCATGCAGCAGAGAATGCAGAGTGAACTCTGGACTCGTCTCTTTGCGTTGGAGCAAAATTCGTCCGTGCTCTCTGATCCCAGAGGCTTGCTTTCCCTGGGCAAACATTTCAGTGGTTATTTCCAACCTACTGTTCTCTTGTTCGGCCGACAGCTGTCAAGACTTTATCATAACTGCGGTTTTGTCTTGATCCAGGAAGGAGCTTGTGGCGAAGGGGAGGGAAGCCCACTTCAGACGAGCTAGAGGAAGAGGAGAGAGTGCATTTTAAGGACACAGAATCCAGGGTGAGGGGATCAGCCGGGCCTTTGGGGACACTGGAATTAGGAAGTGGAAAGCCAATGGCACATGTCTATTCATTCCTCCCTGCTTCCCTGCCAAGGTCTGTCCTTTCTGCTTTCCATCTGCGTTCTTCACCCTGCAAGCCTGCTTTCTCAGCTGTGCCCTAGCCAGTTAAGGGCTCCCCCACGGCTCCTGGGTCATTGTGTCCACCGTTCAATAGAACAGTTGAGGCTGAGACTCTGGCAGAGTGGGTGAGTTGTCCCTGCCTGGTGCCCTTGACCATCTCTGGCGGGGAGAGTAGAGCACGCCTACCTCAGGCTCTCCTGCGTGGGGTGAAGGCACCCCCAGAGGATGCAGGTGGGATGGGGATCTCGGCTGCCAGCTCCCTTCCCCCTCAGGATTCTGTCTCCTGGGTGCGACCACCTGCCTTCCCAGGCACTGGGACAGGAGCAAAAGGACCATCCTCAGGCATCGCTGGTCCTGTCCCCCTGTAGATCTCCCAGGGACAGGCGCCATGGCTGCAGCCAGGGAAGGGGGTCGCTGAGGATTTTCAGAGATAATTAGGTGATGGACAGCATAGGCTCATTAGCAGGCAAAACTTTTCTAATTAAAAGACAAGGGAGAAAAAAAAAAAAAAGACATGTGAGGCTGGAGGATGATGCTTCAGGCCTCTCGGCTTTGGAGCCACTTAACGGTCAGCCAAAAATCTGCAGGAGAGTGCAGCCAAAGGAGTAGGGGGAGAGGGGTCCCTGTGCATCTGGAGAGCATCTGAAGCCACGTGGGACCAATCTCTCACCCGCTCCCTTTGCTTTGGCCTGGAGCCAAGGTTGAAACCGGGTGAGTGTTGAGTTGGAGATCTACCCATGGGGCTTTGCAGATGAGTGAATCACTCACCCCCCCCACCCCCACCCCACCGGGCACACCATTTTCAGAGGTAAAGCCAAGAATAATTTCCTGCCGGGTGCTGCCTGGCCCCCAGGCAATTATCCTGAGACCCTTGCAGGTGGATAAACCAAGTCTGGTTGGGAGTATTTACCCAGTTGCCCTGTGACAGGATGCACACGGGCATTGTGTAAATGCAGGGTGTTCAGAGGTATTCCGAAGTCCTGCTTGCCGAGGCGGGGTGGAGGGCATCTCCAAGGCCTCTGCAGGGACAGACACCACAACCAGAGAGTTTTACACGAACACACCTGTCTTCCCGGGCCTGATTTCTCAGTGTGGACTGCTGACCGACCGCCTCCCCCCCACCTACCCCCACTGCCCCATCAGAATCATCATGAACCCTGATTGAAAAATGTGATCACTTCTCTGCTTTAAACCAATTTACAGGGCAGCCTGGGTGGCTCAGCGCCTTCAGCCTGGGGTGTGACCCCGGGGTCCCAGGATCAAGTCCCACATCAGGCTCCCTGCATGGAGCTTGCGTCTCCCTCTGCCTGTGTCTCTGCTTCTCTCTCTCTCTCTCTGTGTCTCTCATGAATAAATAAATAAAATCTTTAAAAAAAATAGATTATTAACCAATTTACATGAACAGGGTAGGTTTTTAAAATGCGATTATAGAAAAATCTATAGGGTATCATAAACAAAGAAAAGCAAACTACAAAACTGGAAACAATATTATTCCTTTTGAGTGGAAAAAAAAAAAAGGAACTGTTGGAAAGGACATATTATGTCCTGGTATTAATGTGGTATTTTTTTCTGGAAGAATACATTAGAATCTGTGATGGCTGCTTACCTTGGAAAGAGACATTTGGGGCGGGGGAGGGAGGCTCCTGGTTTTCATCTCAACCCTTCCTGTTTGCATTTCTAACCACGCATCTGTGTTACTTTCATGCTTTTAAATGTCATCAGGGATTATCTGGGCAGTGGGATTACCCACCATTTTCTTTTCTTCTCTCCACTCTTTTTGTGTTAAAATCAGTTTTTAAAAATGCGCTTCAAAAAAATGAACCTGTCACTGGCTGACAGTACCAGATTCTCTGAGGAGGGAATCCCAGGCTTGCATTTTTTTTTAAAGCTTTTATTTATTTAAGAGAGAGAGAGAAAGAAAGGAGCAGTGGGGAGGGGCAGAGGGAGAGAGAAAGAGAAGCAGACTCCCCGCTGGCCAAGAAGCCTGACAAGCCTGATTCAGGGCTTAATCCTGGGACCTGAGATCAATGACCCAAGTCAGAGGCAGGCGCTTAACCAACTGAGCCACCCAGGCGCCCCCCCACCATCTGTCTGTCACCCTTAAATGCAAATTGCGCTTTCCTTTGTCTTGTCATTTTTCTACAGATCTGTTCCTCTTTGTTACGATGCTCCATAAGCCCCACATTCTAATCACCCCTTTGAGTTACTCATCACCGAGCTTCACTTACATATGTATGTGCTGCACATGTTAATAAACTCTGTTTTTCTCTTGTCAACCTGTCTTTTGTCTGTTTTTAAGCTCTAGGCCCCAGCTACAGAACCTAGGAGCGTGGAGGAAAAGTTATTATTTCTCTCCTATAAAAACCTGATGCTTCCCAGATCCTTTCAAACAGGCATCTTGACAAACACCAGAGCAAACGCTGGGTGGTGCTTCCTTGTTCCTTTCTCTGCTGCCACTTGGGGAGGGCAACGCCGGGACTCATTTACTTGGGGATGCCCACTTCACGTGCACATTTCTGAGCCTGTCCCCAGAGAAATCGCCGGCCTCCTCTTTTGGAACGAGCTGGAGGAAACTCTCTCTTTTAAAGAGCTCATTTGATGAGTAGGCTACCTAGCTGATCTTCCCTATTTTAAGGTCCATGTTTTGTAATCACAGGACTGAGATCCATTGTGTTCACAGTTCCAGGGATTATGCAAAAGGTGCGCACCAGGGGGAGGGGTGCTATATTTAGAATTCTGCCTAGAATGCTAAAGAGAACTTTTCTACTTTTTTAAAGATGTTATTTACTTATTTGAGAGAGAGAGAGCTTGAGCAAGGGGAAGGGGGAGAGGGAGAGGGAGAAGCAGACTCCCTGCTGAGCAGGGAGCCAGATGCAGGACTGGATCCCAGGGCCCTGGGATCATGACCTGAGGTGAAGGTTCAAGCTTAACTGAGCTAACCAGGTGCCCCACTTTTCTTTTTTTCCCCACCTTTAATATATTCACTATAGATTTTTGGTAGATACCTTTTGATAGATACTAAAGATAGCCTCTTTTTTGTGTGTGTGGTTTAAGATCATTTGATTGAGGGGTGAGAGGCAGGGAGAGGTGGGGGGCAGCTACAGCCCCCTGAGCCCCACCAGGGGGAACAGGCCTCCTCCCCACCCCGCAGATAGTCTCTTTTTATCCACAGTAGTTTGCATCTATGTTCTTAAATGGGCATGGCTTAAAATTTATATTTACGTTTTATTTCTCTGGGTTTGAATATTAAGGTTATACCAGTATCATCCAGCGTTGCATTGTTGTCCTTCTTTTTGTCCCCCCATTAGTTCTCTGGAATAGTTAGCCTGGAACTGGGATTATTTATTCTTTGATAATTTAATAGTATAGAGGAGCGGGGGGAGAAAAAAACAACTTTACCTCTACACGCTTATGTTGAGTGCCTGGGGCCTGTGAATTAAACGTACAAAAGACAGACTAACAGAAGAAAAGCATACAAATTTTAATTTTACATGCACAAGGGCTCCACAGGAAAATGTGAAAACCCCAAGCAGTGTTTAGGATTGAGACTTTATATACGATTTTGATGAAGGGTAACTCATTGCAGAAAAATGGCTAGATAAAGGAAAAAAAGATACAAGCTTCTAGGGGCCATGCATTGTAGGAAGAAAATATATAAGGAAACTAAGAGTAGAGGAGGATTATCTAGGTAGACTCTAGTCCTCTCTGGAGTTCTCTTTCTGGTACTGGGATGGACCCTTTTCTGGTACTGTTTCTGGACCCTTGAGACACCGTCACAAAGGGCGATTTATGCCCTGCCTTTACGCAAAGGGGAGAAGCAGAGAGTTGTTCCTGCATCTGCTGTTTCTCAGTTCCCTTAAGTGCAAAATAATCCTTATGCCAAAATTGTATATTTTGGGGTGGCTTATTCTGATCTTCTTCAATAGTCTTTATCAGTAATATCATCTTGCTGCTAAGGTGTGTATGTGAGTACGCGTGTGCATATACACTTCAGCCAGCACCCCCAAGGCTGTGCACCTTGGAGATGTGCTGTGGATGTTGTGCTCACCTTATCCAAGGCTGATAATACTTCTCCATGTTTTATATTGTTCTTTCTATTGATCAACTATCTTCTCCCCTCTTTTGTACTTTATTGGGCTTATTGACTTTTCTACATGACTTCCTTTTTTTCCTCACCCTTTATTTGTTTGGGAGTTTTAAATTCAGTTTCTTTTTTGTGACTACCTTTAATGTTTTAACATGCATAGTAGACTTAATGATGTTCAAAATTGACCAATATCTCTCCTCTCCTCCCTAGCAGTCTTTTAGGACCCTGGAATGCTTTAAGTTGGTTTACCCCATGTGGCATCTTGCATATTGTCATTTTTATAATATTTTTTAGTTCTTTTTTTTTGATACCTCCAAATTAGCTACTATTTATTATTGTTATTGTTGTGGTTTTCTTTAAGAATCTATTTATTTATTTCAGAGAGAGAACACATGGGGAGAGGGGGAGAGGGAGAAAATCTCAAGGAGACTCCCTGCTGAGCAAGAAGCCTGATTCGGGGCTTGATCTCATGGCCCATGAGATCATGACCTGAGCCAAAACCAAGAGTCAGACACTCAACCAACCAAGCCATCCAGGTGCCCCTTATTGTTGTATATTAAAAAAAAAAAAACAACAACAACAAACCCAAACCTTTAGACTTTATTTTTTAGAGCAGTTTTAGGCTCATTGCAAACCCCCTCCCTTATTGTTGTATATTAAAAACAACAACAACAACAAACCCAAACCTTTAGACTTTATTTTTTTAGAGCAGTTTTAGGCTCATTGCAAAACCCAGCGGAGGGTTCAGAGATTCCCCATGTACTCTGCCCTCATTCATACACAGCCTGCCCCATGATCAACACCCCCAACCAGAGAGCTGTGTTTGTTCCATTTGAAGAATCTCCGTGGACGCATCACTACCACCCAGAGTCCACAGTTTACACTAGGGTTCTCTGTTGGTGTCGTATGTTCTTTGGTTTTAGACAAATGTATAATGACATATATCTACCATTATAGCATCGCGTAGAGTATTTCTACCACCTTAAAAATGCTTTGTGCTCCACCTATCCACTCCTCCCTCATCCCTGTCCTCCTCCTACCCTGACAACCACTCATCTCTTGATTGTCTCCATAGTTTTGCCTTTTCTGGAATGTCATATGGATGAACATATACAGTCTGTGTTCACATATAGTCCTTTCATTATTGACTTCTTTCACTTAAGTGATATGCATTTAAGGTTTATTCGTGTCTTTTCATGGCTTGATAGCTCATTTCTTTTCAGTGTTAAATAATATTCCAGTGTCTGGATGTACTAATATCTGGCTATTTATTCATTTACCTGTTCGAGGTCATCTCAGACTCCCAAGTTTTGGCAATAATGAATAAGGCTGCTATAAATATCCTTGTGCAGGTTTTTGTGCAGACATAAGACATATTTAATATTATATTTTCCATGGTACGTCTGTTGTATAAAGCTGTGTTTCTGCTTCTTTGTATGTTCACGGACTCCATTTATGGTGTATCATTTTCTCCTGTCACTTTTTAGATCAGTACTTCTCTGGTGGAGTATGCTTTTCCTCAAAGGATTCCCAGGGCCTCAGATCACGGGAGAGCCTGTCAGTGGGGTTTTGCATCTGTTTCTGTAAGACCCCTTTATAGAGATTTTAGCTTGGAACCGATATTTACAGTCACACCCAGGTTGGGATTTTCCAGCCCATGCAGAAGCTAGAAATTCTGAACTGTTTGAGGTGAAAGCCCATGTTTTTTGTTCTTCAAGCATTTTTTTTTTTCCTCCAGAAACCAAGCAGAAGCATATAATCATCCTTTTTGTCTCTCTGTGCTGCTGGATGGATTTTTTTTTTTTTTTCCTAGTCCCTCCTCTTCTACCTAGGGACAGAATTTCGTGACTCTTGCATTCATAGAATTTCACCTCCTTCTCATGGGGCAGAAAGCCTCCTCTTTGCCCCATGTGGACAGTCACACCTAGAACCTGTCTGTGGGACCTTGTTAATAATCCCTAGGCAGCATCTGAACCAGTTTTGGTGTTTCAGCTCTGGTTTATAGGTTCCTTATCATGAATGATCCCCTTTCTTTGTTGCAAGCTCAAGTGTGCATTTAAACCCTTTTGCCTATTTCATCTGTCATTTCTAGGCATTGTGGAGGGAGACTTTGGTTTTATCTTAATCTTTAATCTTGCTGGAAGCAGACATAGCTCTAGGAGAAATGTAAATTTGCACAATTGTGCTTGTGTTCTGTCTCCAGGGCTTCAGCAGATCCCAGGCGGTTCAGCCTCTGCCCAGCAACAGGCAGTGCCTCTCCAAGGTCCCTTCCCGGAGCTTCGCGAACTCCTATCTCTTTCAAAACTTGTGATTGACGTTTCCACAACTTTGACAATGAGACGTAGCTGAGCTCAGCCTGACTTATAAAAGACAGATCTATAGGAGAAGCCCAAATCGGTGGTCCACATTTCTCACATCTCTCAAGGGTGGATTGTGATGTGTTGCCATCAGGATTCCCTGGGGCACCAGAGGAAAAAAAAATGCAGATGCTTCTGTTTTGCTCCTGATTTGCCTGAATCAACTCTCTCAGGAAGGGCTGGTGAAGTTCCCTGGGGGATTCTTAGTCATATTGTAGTGTGAGAATATTTGTCGGGGGTGCCTCAGTGAGGTGGGGATGGTGAAGCCAAGTGCAAGCCTAAGAATCTTTTGGGTAAACGATTTCCTTTGAGATGGATAGGCTATTAAGGAAGAGAACCAGGTTCTTAGGTTCTCCTTGAGTATAAGGTAGGGGAGGGGGATTCGGCTCATGGTTTATCAGAAGTCTTGCCTATGCATGTGATTTTCTTTTTGGGGGGAAGGGGATGGTTTAAAGCCACTTGATGACACGAAAGACAGAAGGGAAAGAGGACAAGAGAAAAATCTAGCTGAGCATTATTAACTTCCTTGGGGCTTATGCTAAAATGTTGCCTGAGTTTCAATTAGCAGAGCACCTTCTTCCCCATCCCTGGTTGATCATGAGTTGCCATGGCAGCAGGCACACTGCTTTCTGGACAGCCCTCCCCTGCTACCTGCTTCTGGCACAGGCGGTTCTACAGTTTGGCTGAGCCCAGACCCGACTTCTCTGTAGGCTCGGGGCTGCAGTGGCATAAAGTGGGACGGATTTTGGCGGGGAGATGAGAACCTGCCACTTCAGGTGGTTTATGGTTTCGGGAAGATGTGCCAGGCAGCTCTGTGTGGGTCAGATGTTCTGTTCCAGCTCAGATGCTTTGGCCTGGATTCAGGAACCTTATAAGCAAAGGTACAGCAGGTGATCCCCTGGGCAAGCACAGCTCCTTGTCGCTTCCCTTAGGCACTCACTCACGCAGTGCCTGTCTGTGGATTTCCTTTGCTTGAGTCCTCCTGGAACAGGGTTTTTCAGAGTGGATTCCATGGGCTTTCTGCACTGACACTTGCTCCCACGTTCCTGGTTTGGAAAATGAGGAAGATTATGGAATCGATCATTCTAACAGAAAGTACGAGAGGGGCAGCCCGGGTGGTTCAGCGGTTTAGCGCCGCCTTCGGCCCAGGGCATGATCCTGGAGACCAAGGATCAAGTCTTCTCCCTCTGCTTCTCTCTCTCTGTGTCTCTCATGAATAAATAAAGTCAGAAAGAAAGAAAGAAAGAAAGAAAGAAAGAAAGAAAGAAAGAAAGAAAGAAAGAAAGAAAGAAAGAAAAGAAAGAACAAACAAGAGGAGGAACACGCTTTGGGCATAAGGTGATGTGTTTGCTTTGGTGCAAGGTGAGCAAAATGTAAAAGCCCAAGTAAAGATTGCCAGTAAACACTTGCCAAGAGATCTGGGCTAGACATGACAAATTGGGAGTTCATTCTCAATGGGTTTCCATTGTATTTATCTGGATCCTTTTTTCTCCTCTAAATTATATTCCCTAGAGTGCCTGTCACATCTGCAGACTCCTGAGCCCTGCTTGGGTTCTCCCAGAAGTTCCAAGAAACTGCACTTTAAAAAAAATTTTTTTTAATGTGATTTTTGTAAAAGTCATTTAGGTCATACATATTTTTTAAATTTTATTTTATTATAACCCAAGATCCACCTTCTTAAACAAATTTCGAAGCATGTAATCCATTATCGTTGACTTTGGTATGATGTCGTACAGCAGATCTCTCCAACTGATTCATCTTGCTTAACTGAAAGGTTATGCCCATTGATCAGTAAGCGCCTCTCTGAAAAATATGGAATGCTTCGCCATTTTGGGTGTCATCTTTGGACAGGGACCATCTTCTTGGTATCTTTCCAATTTTACTATACACACTATCGAAATGAGGTGATTTATTTATTTATTCGTTTGCTTGGGTATATATATATATATATGCACGTAGTTTTGCATCTCAAGTTTGAGAACCACTGTGGAAGACTATACACTTGGCCAGGGCTCAATTAAGGTCGTCTAGCATCCAGCTGCTCCCTGACAGCTCCCAACACACAAACACACGCACACACACTTGCACACACACATATGCACACACGCACACACACACGCATGCATGCATGTGCATTGCTTCGGTCCCGCACCTCCCTGTGTAAGAGCTCCCATGTGGGTTGAGATAACTGGCACTCCACCTTCCAACCCTCTTTGACGTCAATCCTTTTTTACGTTCATGGTCCATCATAATCTGGACGTCGCTTGGAGAGTCTGTCTTTCTGAAGCCTTCATTTTCAGCAAGGCGTTTCTGCTTTTCGCAGAAGCTGAAGGAATACAGAGCACTCACCAGCCACGTGTCTCCCTTTTTCTGAACCTGGATGGCATTTGTTTTCCCACTAGAGACCAAGCCATTCTTCATGTGTCCCTTGTGGTTGCTGTCTGAGTAGGAACAGCATGAAAAGGTCCGTTCCCAGCCTGGCAGACATTTCTGCTCTGCTGCATTTAATCTTATCATTTCACCAAGTGAGGTCACCCTTGAACATGAGGGTGGCACTGATCCTACAGGTAAGCCCCACTCCATGTGACATCCCAGGGTTTTTATTCCTGGTATCTCAGAACCAGGTGTTTTTTTGTTTGGTTTGGTTTTTTTGCTTTGCTTTTTGGCTCCGAGCGACCTCACATCAGTACAGATAGCTTTGCCCATCAGTCTTCTGTCCTATCTGACCCAGCTCTTCTGCCTCAGAAGGCAGAGGGCTCAGGAACTAAGCTTCCCACACTGGGGTCCACCTGGGGCATCCCCCAAGGCAGCTGGGCATCTGGACGTAGTCCCCCCCCCTGGGGTCCTTACACAAGGACAGCCACCCTTTGAAGATGTGGTAGCCCTCCAATCCTAACCAAAAATGGTAGAGGGGCACCTGCGTGGCACAGTTGGTTAAGCATCCAACTCTTGGTTTTGGCTAGGGTGGTGATCTCGGGGTCCTGGGATTGAACCCTGAGTCAGGCTCTGCATTCAGCATCAAGTCCACTTGGGATTCTCTCTCCCTCTCCATCTGCCTCTCCTGCTTGTGCTCTCTCACTCTCTAAGATTAACAAAAAATCTTTTTTTTTTTAAATTTATTTGGCAGAGAGAGAGAGAGAGCACACAAGCAGGGGGAGAGGCAGGCAGAGGGAGAGGGAGAAGCAGGCTTCCCACTGAGCAGGGATCCTGACATGGGACTCAATCCCAGGACCCTGGAATCATGACCTGAGCCAAAGGTGAACACTTCACCAATGGAACCACCCAGGCACCCCCAATAAATAAGTCTTTTTAAAAATTGGTAGAGAAAGAGATGTGTCTTCCTCTAGGGAGCTGCATTGGTTTCCAGAAACCAAATATCCCATCTGAAACTAATGATGTGCTATATGTTGGGTAATGGAATTTAAATTAAAAAAAAATTATTGTTAAAAAAAAGACAAAATAAATTTACTCCTGGTCATTCCCCTTCTTACTTCTGTTGATGGCAAGTCTAGGGAATAAAGAATGGTGCTCATTATTCTCAGCAATTAGCTGTCAGATGCTATTTCACCAAAATCATTATGTTTCAGTTTCCAAGGTGAATTTCTAAAAATTACATGTCTATGATTTTTAAAGATGTTAAATTTAGAAATGGAAATATAATGGCTTAATGAAATAGCATTGAATACATAATACTTATAGTGTACAGATCATGTATGTATTTATGTATGTGCATGCACAGTTCATCTCTCAGTCTGTCTATCTCTCTATGGATAGATTATAAGTAATCATCCAGCACACTTTAGGGATGCTAGCAACCTACCTTATTCCCATCTCTTTGGTTGTAACATTTTTTTAGGAAGTGCAAACTGGTGTTAATGTTAGTCTAAGTAAACTACATTAAATGACTAAATCTGCTATTCAAAAAAAGAAAGAATGAAGGAAGGAAGGAAAAGGAGAGAAAAAAAAAAGAGGAAATTACTTTGTATTCCAAAGCAGAATGGACCACCCTAAAGGGCACCAGCCCTCTCCTTATATTGATGGAACATCTCTATTATCTTTAGCAGCTGGTGACCCTTTATGAAAGTTGAAAATGTCAACATGACTGAATCTTTAAAAGCACTCCCAGTACAGCCAGAGCACGGCTCTACTCCGCAAACACAGAGTATGGGGATCTGAAGGTATTTGAAAAATCTGCACCAAATCCTATCATGATCTAATTTTTTTCTCCCCTCCTCATGGCCTCCTGCCCTTTTGGATTTTAGTTAAGAACGGATTAAGTGTACCAAGCACGCCATTAGCCTTTCTTTTTATATTTGTGTAAATTCAATACAAGCTCACTGCGGGAACCACGAAAGTATGCTTTGTGTCGTGCTCGAAGCATGCCAGCCAAGGAGGCCTGTGTCCACTCTCATCTACGCCCCACGATAGTCCCTTAGGGCAGGTAATTTAGCTCCCCAAGTGGCAAACATGGAAACTGAGTTATAAGGGGTAGGTACCAAGTGACAGCTCCAGAGACACATAAGCAGGAAATGGTTGGGCTGGGAATGCGGGTTCTCGATTCCCTAAAACCATCCTTCATTTTCCTTCTCATGTGGTGACACCAAGAGTGCTCTGTGTCATTGCTCTGGGAGAAAATGGAAAGAGGAAAGCCTGGAGAGATAAGAAAACAGGAGTGTGCCAGAATGTCACCGCATGGAAAAGATGCCCCCAGCCAGCCTGCCAGCCACTTAGGCTGTGTCGACCTTGCCCCTCCCTGCCCACACCACCCTGGCATCTCTGATCGTCCATCCCCAGGGGAGGATTGGGAAAAACTACCGGACCACCTCCAATCCAATAAATTGGTGATAATTTGCATGTGGACACACATGTGCATATTCCCTTTGTCTCTCTCTCTCATACACACACACATGCACACACACACCCGTGCACACCCATGCACATGCCAAAAAGGCGAATAAAAGGAAAACATCAGGGACTCATACCCCTTGCAGCTTTCTTCCCCATTATTCCTGGCAAGGTGGCTTCCTTGTCCGAATCACTTTTACTGATCTGGTGAACAGGGAGTTGGTGGCAGAGGTAGCAGACCAGTACCAGGGCTGCCGGGCATGTTTGCCATGTGCCCCTCTGACGGCACCAGCAGGTTTTTCTCTTCCCAGCCCATCCCCCCCCACCTGCGAGTCAGACCTTGGCCAAAGTTTACCTAAATACGGTGTGACCTGTGTTCTTTTTTGTGTGTGTGAAGGGCACCCATGAGTCTGGGAGAGTGGCTTTTCTGTATCGGTTTGGTCCCCGTTCTTGTAGAGCTGGTTTTTTCTTAACAGAGTCGGTGGCTGTGCTGGTTTACCTTTGCACTCTATCTGAAATGTTTCTTGAGCAGATTAATAGCATGAGAATATTGCTTGGAAAATAATTAACTAATTAAGAAAACAAACTTTCAGAGACACACGTTTAGCTGCATTTACATAATGTGTAAGTTATTCGCATCTCAGTGATGTGTGAATCTTAGCTCTTGTAAGCCCAGGCTGATGGGAAATCAGCCCACCCAGCCCATGAATGTCCTTGACGTGGCTTCGCCTTTCTAGATTTGAAGGGCTACTCTAACAACAGAGGTTCTTCTCCACCTGTAAGAATACAGGTGCTTCTGCCCTGTGCAGGTTCTGTGGCAGAAGATACTTTGCCACCACCCATCCTCTCCCCCCAGACAAGAGACTCTCTCTGCTGATCCCTGTGGGGTGCTGTGTCATTTGCTCTCGCCCTCCCACCCTCTGTCTGCTGGAACGTCTTCCTGGATAGTAAGCTCATCTGCTAAGATGCAACTCATCCACTTGTCCCACCTCCAAATAATGCCTTTGTTATTCTTCATGTGGCTCTTCTTGAATCTGACCAGTGTCTAGGAGGCTTCAGTCTTGGCCAGGGTGGGCTTTCTCGAGGCAAAGGAGAGGACAGCATAGGACGACACGGTGCCTACTTGGACACGCTGGCCTTCTCCTAGACTCCTCCTGAACCTGCTCATCTCTGGATGGGCTTCTGGACCGAGTTGAAATGTGAGTGGCCAAGGACCAGGACTGGCTGGGTTGAGAAGATGGGCTGCTTTCTTGGGCTGAATGGTTAATGTGGCCAGCACTCATGACCAGAGGACCGTGTAGGGAAGTGGGGATTTGCACTAGGTGAGAGGGTGGCCCCGAGTCTGAGCCTGTAGGTCAAGTTTGAGTGAGTCCTCTTGACCCTTGAATGTCTGTTCCATTTTGCAGCCTGGGGTGAAGTATAAAGAGCTAACAGTCACCTGAAGCTGACCAATTAATTTGGAATCGCAGGGTTCTTGCAGAGACCAGGGGGAAGCAGGGCTAGGAAAATACGAGGTGCTGAAGAGCAGAGACTGTCAGGAGCGTTCTGCCCAGGGGGGTCTTGGAAGGGTGCCTGACAGCATGGGGGCTGATGAAATGGGGCATTCTCACAGCCTGTTGCTGGGAAGGATACTGTTGCTATGTGACCCAGTGGTTCTCTCAGGCCAGCCAGCGGGGGGTACCAGCTGCATCAGCTCCCACCCCAGAGCTTCAGGGACACTCACTGGCAGCCTTCTCCCTGGGAGGTGCATACCTGCTAGGTCTGCTGCCAAGGCTGGGAATCTGGCTTTTTAAAATTTTTCAGGTGTTTCCAACCTGAGGCCTGTTTCCAGAAGCTCCAATCCAGTCCTTTTAGGAGACTTCCCCGGCAACAAGTCTCCTCCAGCAGGTGCATCCTCCCAAAACCTCTTCCTGTCTCTGCTTGCGAGCAAGCACAGGGAGCTCTGAAGCTGCAGCAGGCACAGGGGTTGGATGCATCCTGAGACACCTGCATGGTCGAAGGAGACTTTCTGCCCCAAATGCTCTGGGGAATTAGTAGGTCGAGGGGTTTTGGGTTTTTAGTGGAAGTGGAGGCTCTGCCGGAGGATAGATCGTGGTGATGGGAACGGCTGGAACCAGGCCTAAACTCACAATCAGGAGCTCAGGGTGGGACACTGTCCTGCTGCTTTACAGCTGGATCATCCCCAGGATCATTCAGTAGCCAAAGGCTCCCTATTTCAGTCAGACTTCTGTCGATTGCCGGTGGCAGGAAGCAACTCAACTAGCCGAAGCCAAATCTGCTTTGAGTTGCTCACTAGTGGGGAGAGGTACTGAGAGTCATGGAATTAGGGGGTGTGGGAGCTATAGGAATAGGCCTCAGGTCTACATAGGGAGGGCCAAGGTCCATGGGGTAGTATCTGCAGACCAAGGGCTCTGACTGGCTGGCTTGAATCATACAGTTCAGCCTCTGAACTGACCACTGTGCTCTGCAGCCTCAGTCAGGCTTGGGGTCAGCAGTTGGGTTTACAGAGACCTCAGGCCAAACACCCAGCCTTCGCTGTCTGAGCTCTGAATCCACTTTAAGATACAGTGGAGGCAGAGAGGAATAAAAACCCCACCCTTGTTACCAGTGAAGATTGGCTTAGAAGCCACAGCTTTGATGTGTATCAGAGTGGGATTTGTGAAGGTAGACTGCAAAATTAGGCCAATTTACCCACCAACTCACAGATACACGAGGGGACTCCTGAACCTCATAGCATAGAGGCCTAGGCCAGAAGTGGGGCACCATGGCCCTCACATTCATCTCTCAAGAAACTCACTGTCTCCATGGGGAGGTCTGGAGTGTGGAACAAAAGGCCAGATGTATTTAGGGGCAAGTTCCTCCTCATGGAAACAGGAATGGGGAAGAAGTATTTCATACACCACCCAACAAGGAGTAGACCAGTCAGTTCCATAAAGGAGGCAGAGCTGGGAAGAATGGCTGGGCAGCTAGTTGAAAGGGAAAATGTTGAGGTAGGTCGCTGAGCTAACCAGTTCCTTACCTGTAACATAGGATTTGAAAGAACCCACCTCATAGGGTTGTTTCTAGAATTAAAGAAGATAAAAAGTTGGGGCACCTGGGTGGCTCAGTGGTTGAGCATCTGCTTTTGGCTCAGGGCATGATCCTGGGGTCCTGGGATCGTGTCTTGCACTGGGGTCCCCGCAGGGAGCCTGCTTCTCCCTCTGCCTGTGTCTCTGCCTCTCTCTGTGTGTCTCTCATGAATAAATCAACCAATCAATCAATCAGTCTTAAAAAAAAAAGATAAAATTTCTCCAGGTGGCTATACATATGGGGTCTTGTGTGGTGCAGAATAGGAACTTAGTGATAGTTGAACCTGAATCAGGGAGGAAAAGGAGGTCATGAGGCAATGTCCTGAGGTCCTCCTCTTGGTCCGCCCTGTGTCACAGCAGGGTTGGTGATCACATGAGCCTTTGAGAGTTAGATTGTCCTTTCTTTGGGTTGTCATCTACTGTCTATGGAACTGCTCTTCCCTCCTCTTTTTTCTTTTCTTTGTCCCCTGGTGAGGATGAGGTCAAAGTAGTGTCTTCTGTTAGGAGGTACCTCTAATAGTCTGCAGAAATAGTCTACAGTGAGATTTGTCTGGTTCCACCCACTGCACAGTGTTTCCTGGAAATCCAGGTGCACTGAACTCAGGTTGGTCCATTGGTTTTTCCAGCCAGGCTGGTCCGGATGGGTGATGCAAAGCTCAGAGTTTTGGGGGAGAGGACAGATAATGCTTGCAAAGGTCAAGGCAAACCATTGTATGGACACCACGAGGGGGCCTTCCCCATAGGATATGGCATTCTGTCTTGGTGGTCACTCTCTGGACCCTTCTTTCGAGTTAGCCAAGCTGACCAGTGACTTCCGTGGTAATTCACACGTAGCTGGATTATCCACACCAGCTGCTGGGTGGATCCAGATAATTAATTCCCTTGGGGAACAGAAAAGCTTTGGAACAATTCTCATGAGGGCCACTGATGACCAAGAGATAGGAATCTTAAAGAAATCTTAAAAATCCTGCTTTTAATAGTCTGTATCAGCGGCCAGCAGAGGACAGCCTGCAGGCTAAATCTGGCCTGCTACGTGTTTTTGTGAAAAGAGTTTTACTGGAACACAGACATACCAACTCCTTTATATATTGTCTTGGCCTCCGTGGTGCTCCAACGGCAGAGCTAAATAGTTTGCCAGAAAGATGGAATGACCTACAAAGTCTAAAGTATTTATTATCTGGACCTTTACCAAAAAAGTTCGCTGACCCTCGAGATGTGTGTCCATATGATAGGCATTTGGATAAATAAATGCTGGTCTGTCAATGGATAGGATGTTTCAGAACGAGGGTCTTAACCCTAAATAAAACCATAAACTCTGAAAATATGCACAAAATGCTCTGTGTAGACGTGTGGGCATCTTTTTGGGAAAGAGCACCGTTGGCTTCCATTATCCATTTCACAAATATTTAAATTTAAATTCCACAAATATTAAGTACCTCCTCAGTGCTTGGCACTGTAGACACAATTGCGAGCAAGATGAACTCAGGCCCTCACGGTGCTCACAGACCCAGCAGGTGGTAGACATGCGCACAGACAGTTAAGCAAGTGGATCCATGAGAAAATAGCTAAATATCATGGAGGCCAGGCTGCAGAGGAAACTCTGCCCCCCTCACCCCTGCACACCACCATGTGCATGTTCTTTCTTTTTTCTTTTTTTTCTTTTTTAATTTTATTTACTTATTCATGAGACACACACAGAGAGAGGCAGAGACACAGGCAGAGGGAGAAGCAGGCTCCCTGCGGGGAGTCCCATGCATGACTGGATTCCAGGACCCCGGGATCACGCCCTGAGCTGAAGGTAGACTCTCAACCACTGAGCCACCCAGGTGCTTTCTAACATAGCATTTAAATTGAGCCTGAAGAAGGAAAGGCTCAGAAACCACCCCGAAGATAACATTTATATCACGGAAGTCTCAGAACAATAAATATTGACCCTCACAAGTTCAACAACCAACATTTAGCCAATTGTAAAGTGCCCGTTTATAATTCCTGCCCGGCTAGCTTTTATTACTCTCTGCCCCAAAGCTCACTGGAGACCTGGAAGGTAACTGGTTGTGTTGGACTTTGAAATGATTAGGACAATCAACCTATCTCTTCTTCTTTTTTTTCTTTTTTAAAAATTTTATATTTTCATGAGAGACACAGAGAGAGAGAGGCAGAGACACAGGCAGAGGGAGAAGCAGGCTCCATGCAGGGAGCCTGACGTGGGACTTGATTCCGGGTCTTCAGGATCATGCCCTGGGCTGAAGGCAGGCGCCAAACCACTGAGCCACCCAGGGATCCCAACCCATCTCTTCTTCTAATAAGAAACAAGTCTTGAGTGTATATTCTTGGTTCTCTGCTGGGCTACTGGAAATCCTACACTATTCCCCACCTTACCTCTAGCAGGTCGTGGAAATTTGGTTGAGAGCCAGTATGTGGGAGAACGTATTATGATCTGGAGTATATTCGCACTTGACTGCTACGTGAAGTCACATTTCAGAACTGCAGGATCCACCTAAATATGTGTGTCTCATCTCTACGGATACAGTATAAATATAAAGAGGATTGTCAGGATTTTTATGAAGGTGGTCCTCTCTGGGCAGTGAAGGATTTTTTAGTTCAGTTTCCTTCTGCCCTCATCAGTATTTTCTGCATTTCCTATAACGTATGGGGAGTTCCTGTATTGTCAGAGAATATTTTAATACATTTAAAGGGGGGAAATACTGCTTTTCATTTTAGGGTACAAAGAGCAGTCGATTCTGGGCAAATGAGTTTGCTCCTCACGTACTGAATGTTCTCATTTTATGAACAGTTCAAACGTGCCGTCCCCTGAAGCTCATCTTGGGGAGTTTCTTGCACTGGAAATAGCCTCTCTCGCTCCTACTCACCCTGGATGAGTGATCATGGAGGTCAGCTGTGGCAGAGCTTAGACTCGGCGCTGGAAGGAGCCCTGAAGTTTACCTAGTGAGCTCATTTACCATTGGAAGAAGCTAAGACCTTTAGAGGTTGGGACTTGTGTAAGGTTATATACAGAAAACTGGGGATAGAGTTGACCTGAGAATGCTATGCCATGGTTTAATTCATTTAATTGTGGCTTTCTAAAGAGAGCAGGAAGCTTGGTGCCAATTTCATATAGACCAGTGTATCAAAGACATGGGTGTCCAAGGATGTGGATAAGGCTCCCCTGTGGTAGTCTCCCCTACTCATTCCTTCCCTCTCTCCCTCCTTCTCCCCCTCCAGTGGCTTAGCTTCTGAACTCCTTGACTATGTTTGGGAATCTCCCTTCCTCCAATTTTGGGAGTCTTGGTGGAAGACAGGGCCTATCTCTCAGGATAGAAGTTGGGCTTCCAGCCTCTCTTGCAGCTAGAGCTGACCTTGGCTTGGCCAGTCGGTTGGGTCTGATAGCAAAGACATTCTGGCAGGACTGACTGGAATTCAGTGCCAGGGACCTAAGCTGGGGCATTTGATGGCCAGCACTAAGGACAGAAGTGCTGCCACAGGGGTATGTGGTGGCATTTTGGTGGAGCAGGAGTCCTGGTCTCCCTTAGCTCTGTTGGGGTGCCAGGGTGGATACTGTGGCCTTCTGCGGTTGGTTCCATGAGTCCCCCTCCTCCTATACTTCTGGTTAATTGACATGGCTTCTGTTGCCCTTCACTGAGGCCTGTGCCTGATAGACTCTCCCTGTTGAACATGGACGTGGACTTAAATTCTCCCTAGCATCCAGATAAAGTCTTGGCTCTCTGACCTTCTTGTAATAAAGACAACAAACCATAAATCCTCAGACTTATGCTTATCTTTTCCTTTCCATGTTGTTATCTCCCATGATTACCCTGCATGCCAGGGTCAACTGTTTGTATCCTGAAAAGAAAGAAAGTCCCTCAAACCAGAAATGTTTGTGCAATGTGAGTCTCACGGGAACTTTGATTCGCACTGTGTTTTCCATTCAGTTGCATGGCCTGTGGCAAGAGGAAGATTTTGTTTCCTCTAGTAGTTTGTGGACTATAGTGCTCTTAGCCCTGGCACATGTGTGCTGTCTTGGATATAGCAGCTGACAGCATTCCTTGTTAGGGTCAGGTTCGGTTCCTGGTGACTAAATCCTACGACAAGAGAGGAAGTTGGAGATATAAAAAGACGGAGGATTTATATAGACATAGATTCTGTGTAGACCCTGCATAGACCCTATGGGACCCTATGGAGGTGCTGCATAGATCATGCATAGACCCCACAGAGACCCTTCTAGACCCTGCATGGACCCTACAGAGACCCTGCATAGACTCTACAGAGACCCTATACAGACCCTGCATAGACCCCACAGAGACCCTGCATAGACCCTACATAGGCCCTGTATAGACTCAACATAGTCCCCACAGAGACATTGTATTGACCCTGCATAGACCCTACAGGGACCGACAGAGACCCTGCATAGACCCTAATAGACTTTACATAGACCCTGCATAGACCCGACAGAGACCCTGCAATGACCCTACAGGGACTCCACAGAGACCCAGGGAAGATGAGAAGGTACCTTGATTTTAGGGAATTAATTTTTCTCTCAATTCTTTGGCTGGTGGTTGTCTTTCCTTATGACAACGGACCATATCCTGTCAAAAATAGGATTGTCATTTGTTAAGGAGATGAAGCTTTCTATCAAGACAATATGATGACTTTTCACCTTCTAGTCTTAAATTCCTTTGCCTTCCCCACTGTTTGGCAGAGTCATATGTATTCTTAGGTCCGCAGATAGAACTAAGGATCCAGTCTATCCCTGTGTATTACCTCGATACATCTAACTGGGCAGTAATATTTGGAGTGACGTAAATATAGAGAGTGAGGAAGTATACCTGGATTAAGTAGTACTTATGCGATCTAAACCATTAATTTTCAAAATTCAATCTATATCAGAATCACCTTGGGGGTGAGGGTGAGAGAGGGCACATGGCAGATTCCCGGGCCCCCCTCCCACAGGTTCTGATCAAGGAGCTCCAGGATGGGCTCCAGGAGTTGGTGTTTTATAATCTCCCACCGTGACCCAGTGATGGATGGTTTTTCCTCCGACTTGGAGATACAGTGGTCTAGGGTAGTAATCTTCATCCTCAGAATTAGAGAGGATGATATAACAGCATTACCTCAAAGGGGGAAAGTAAGCCCAACAACTATTAGGTTAATATTGGCTGTTGGACATGAGCCCTGAAATGGGTGCTCTTCTCCTGGACGCCTCCTCCCTGATTTGATAAGTGACAACCATTCAGTGAAATGTGTGGCTCCCATCTTTCTGTGGTCGGCTGAGAGTCCTTTGCAAAGCTCTGATGAGCACTGGTGTTCTCCAGAATGCCCTGATGACCATGCTGGGACTTTTTTTTTTTTTTTTTTTTTGCAGCAAATATCTTTCTCTGGTGACTCCCCCAAAGCTATCATGATCTCTTTCCCACGGGGGCATTTGTGCTAAGCACACACATGATGCAGGGTGGGCTGAAAGCCAGAGAGAGGGCTCTGGAGCCCACTTGGGATTTATTTTTAGACCACAGTCAATTTACCAGGAATGAGTTCATGTTGATTAATGGGTTGGTTGTGCCTTCAAAGCAGAAGCGCTGACCTGGTAGGTGGATGTTTTAATCTTATTAGAGATTTTGGCTCCCTTGACCAAGAGTAGAAATTATTCCTTTTAGATATTTGGAACAAGCCATGTTTTAGTGAGTGGTTTGCTTAATAGATGAGAAATCTTTTCGCTAAGAGTGAACCCATCTCTTCTTCTGATGTACATTTAATTTTTACCAATTACACAGATCTGTTTGTGTCTGTGTTGTCGCCAAGCAGTAGCTTGCTTAATTGTAAGCATCGTAGGTGAGGCGTGGATTACTTTCAGTGCCCGGGAACGATGGACTGAAAAGACAAGATAATCAAACCAGCCACCTGACCCAGGCAGCATTTATCCCTCTGATAACTGTGTGGCTCGGGATCTTTAGAATGTAACTAGAAGAGCTGTCTCCATTTATCAGAGATTGTAAATAAGTTTTGCATCATATTTCTTAAACTCCAGATGCTTCTCTGCTCAGAGATTAGTAACTGAGCCTAATAAATGCTTCAGTTATCTTTCCATGAGCTTTCCTTCATCTCCATTAGAATCTTTTCCTGCCCTGGATTACACCCGACCCGTGCAATGCCTCCTTGGACAGTTTTGCACTCAGCGTGTGGCTGCTTCCAGAGTAGAGTGTGGTCAGTTTGTACAGCCTCATATAGAATGTTTGCAGAACTGCAGTGTTGCTCACAAGAATCCCGGGGTCGTTAGATAGAAAGAAGATGAGGGAAGTAAGAGAAGCTCTCACATACCCTGCTTTAGAAAAAAGTGGTGTTTCATTTTGAGAGAAAAGTAGCTTTCAGGACCATACAAGCTAAGAGCAGAAACGAAGGAAATGACCTCCCCGCACCCCCCCTTTTTTTTATATAGGCACTATGCTGTCTTGAGAAATGATAGAGGAACTTTTAAAAATGCAGACTAGAGGGGTGCCTGGGTGGCTCAGTGGGTTAAGCAGCCAGTTCTTGGTTTCGGCTCAGGTCATGATCTAAGGGTTGTGGGATCAAGCCCTGCATCAGGCTTAGGGAGTCTGCTTAGAGGATTCTCTCTCTCTCCCTTTCCTTCTGCACTTTCCCCTGTTCATGCTTGCATTATCTCTCTCTCTCTCTCTCTCTCTATCATTTAAAAAACAAATCTTAAGAAAAAAAAAATGGAGGCTAGAGCCCCAAGTTGGCCAGGTGGATATATCAGTCTGGCGTGCGAAAACACCTGCTGCTCTCATTGGCCGTCGACAAGCAGAAGTGGATCACAGGAAAATAACTCATGTCTGTAAGGAATTAACTAATCATGTATCATTAAAAAGGCCTTGTTTGGACTTAAGACCTTTCACAAAAGAGGAAAGAAATATGCCTAAAATCCTTAAAAATGTTCAACCTCACCTGTAGCCAAAGAAATACAAACTAAGGGAAATGTCATTTCCTTTGTAAGAGAGTATATTTATTTTTAAATGAGAAATACCCATGCCGACGAAGAAATGCTGTGATGATAACTTGTAAACTCTACTCACTGGAGCGTAAATGGCATGGCCTTTCTGGAAATTAATTAGCCAAATGTATCACAGCCCTCTGATCAACACTTCCACTTCTGGGAATTTTGTTCAAATTCCTGATTGTTTATACAGGTGAAAGATTTTGCAGTGATATTTATAGAAATAAAATTAGAAATAGCCTAAATGCCCAACAGTATGGGAATGCAAATAATAATTTGTATTGCTTGAAATGCCTGTAAGAGTTTTCAATCACAGGGGAGAAATGCTTATGTTATATTTAGTGAGCACAAAAAGCAGTCTCCAGTTGTATCATATGATATCTCCGTTACGTAAAACCATATGAAAAAGCATGGAAGGGGGCGCCTGGGTGGCTCACCCGGTAAAGCATCTATCTGCCTTCCGCTCAGGTCATGATCCTGGGGTCCTGGGATCAAGTCCCTACTCCGAGGGGCGCCTGCTTCTCCCTCTCCCTCTTCCTGCCACTCCCCCTGCTTGTGCTCTCTCTCTGTCAAATACATAAATAAATCTTTTAAAAAAACATGGAAAACAATGCACCAAACTCATATATATATATATATATATATAATATATTATATATAGTGATGCGATCACGTGTGATTTAAATTTTCTTCTGTTTATTTTTAGGGTTTCCAAGGTTGCCTTGACATGCAATCATATTTGTAGTCAGAATGAGGTTACTGGCAAGAGTATGGTATTTGGAGCACCTGCCCATGGTGAGGTGGGTCTAATGGCTGGCCAGCCCTGCCTTGACTACTGAAGCCCATCAAACTTCTTAAATGGGCAACAGGGGGAGGGGCTGAGGCAGAAGGAGAAGCAAACTCACTGCTGAGGAGGGACTCCGATTTGGGGCTTGATCCCAGGACCCTGGGATCGTGACTTGACCTGAAGGCAGATGCTTAAAAGACTAAGCCACCCATTTAAATGAATGGCATACTGCTGGCTTTATGCAGGGACTTCACATTCGCGGCATATATGCTGGCGTTTCCAAGGGCTTCTGGAGAATCTAAGGACACTCGTGGATGAGTAGCCTTATGGGGGCTCAGGAAAGCTAGGGAACTTCTCCCAGGGGCATCATCTTGGCTATCCTATTTCCATCAAAAGAGAGACCATGTTCCATCGCAAGCCTCCAGCACCCAAACCTTCCCAGTTCCTCACAGCTGAGTCATGTCTCAAGTGCCCAATGGGTTCTAAAGATGGCATTTGAGGCAAAAACAAATGTTGAAGAGTCAAGATTAACCCCTTGAACATCCTTTTTCTCCCTTAAACCACCAAGACTTGCCCCTCCCCCAGAACATCAAAAGCCAAGCATTAAATTTGCTTTACCATTGCAACAAACACCGCTCTCTTTCTGGGAACTCGAAGCCTAAATCACTTTGAAAAGATAGTGGAGAGGAGAAAGAGGGCGATGGATACATGAAGAGGATTTTCATGGTTATCTTCAAAGGCATATCCCTGCATTTGCCATTTGTAAAATGCACCTGCCGTACAGCTCCACCTCAGCTCAATGTTAGCTAACCAGTTGTTGGCCACGTGCAAGATTCAACGATCATTGCACTAAGATTCCCTGTCTGCGATAGGAACCCTTCCTCACATGCTGGGGTGTTTCCTGGGATAGGTCAGCCCTATGCTTCCATGGTATATATAAATCATGAAGCCATAAAACAGTGAGCGCCTGCGGTCAAGAAGTTACTTTCCCTGGGCCGGTGCCCATTCTGGGCGGGAGGGAGCAGAAGGAGTTTGCCCCCGTGTGGCAAGACGGGGGCACTGCCTCTTTTAGCATCTGGGTAAGAGTGGCCATTCAAACTTGCATAGAAAGAGATGGTTTTGCAAACGATGGGCTCAGAACTAAGCAAAATTCCCTCAAGGCTTTAAACACTAGAGTCACAGAGGCTGAGATATGTAGGAAATATTTCTAGTTTTAAGTGAAAGAAGTAGAATATGAAACTGTACGTTAAGATGTGTAATCAATAGGAATCGCTGACATGAACCGTGCTTTTTATGTGCCAGGCACTATGCCAAGCACTTTACCCACATTTTAGTTCTCATAGAAACCTTACTAAGAAGTTAGGAGTATTAAACCCATTTTAACACAAAAGCACTGAGACACAGAGACAGCATCCCCCTGAAGCCTTATGGCTAATGATTGACAGAGCCACAATCCTATGGTTGGCAGATCCCTGATCCCATGGTTGACAGAGCCACATCCTGTGGTTGGCAGAGCCATGATTTCATGGTTAACAGAGCCACATCCTGTGGTTGGCAGAGCCCTGATCCCATGGTTGATAGAGCCATATCCTGTGGTTGACAGAGCCACATCCTGTGGTTGGCAGAGCCCTGATCTCATGGTTAACAGAGCCACATCCTATGGTTGGCAGAGCCCTGATCCCATGGTTGACAGAGCCATATCCTGTGGTTGACAGAGCCACTTCCTGTGGTTGGCAGAGCCCTGATCTCATGGTTGACAGAGCCACATCCTGTGGTTGGCAGAGCCCTGATCTCATGGTTAACAGAGCCACATCCCATGGCAGGCAGTGCAATCCTCCATCTATTCTCTTCACCATTTGCACTGACTGCAAATATGCAAAACATGAATGTGCATGAACTGGACAAGGGGTAGGAACAAATGACAGCCAGTGTGGTGAGGATATTGGGGACTTTTTCTTTAATCCAGTTACGTCTACCACTTTATAAAAGTATGGATGAGTGTGGATAGGTTTAGAAATAGTCATAGCCTTTAGTTCTGGATGTCTTTGAGCTGAAAGGTCATCTGTCAAGACTGGGAGAACCACCTGGCTCCTTCTTAAATTTTCAGACTGTCAGGAAGGGCCTCCATGGTCCTTGACTCCTCTATGTGCCACGGTTGATGCTAACCCATGTCGAGTCATTATTTCATGTTCACATTCGGCATTAATTACGTAAAGGAAGTCATGCTAATCCCAGAAATGATTAAAGAAACAGAACCAGATTCTTCACAAGCACTGTCACACTCGTGACAATAATTGAATTTCTTCCCGCAAATCAGTGATTCTCTGGGAAACCAGAAGAAAGAAAAAATATAGTTAAATTCTCCCCTCTCCCTGCTTTTGATCTTGTTTGTGCATGTATAGTACATCGTAAATATGTAACACTGACTACTCTTCATTTTGTGTTTTGTAAATGGAGTTTAGAAAGAAGACACTTCTCCAGAGGTTTGAAGTTTTCTGTGCTCAGCAGAGGAGGATTTGCCCATTTGTGCTAATCCAACCAAATCATTTCCATTGATGTCTTGGGGATGTTTTTAAAGCTCTCATGGCTGGTGATCTGTTAATTAGTGTTGCCGCATTCACTGGGGGCGGAGGTTCCTTCATTGGGCCCTATTAGATTTGGCCGGTTACATCATCAGACGAACAGCAAACATCCTGTGTCCCTGCAGGGACCAGGCCCATGGGTTATGAAAACAAGGGTTAATGTAGCGTTTGTCTTGCATGATGTTCTTGGTCTGAAGTCCTTGAAGCCAGAAGGATTCAAAAATTTTTTCAAAGTCGTAATTTTTTTAAAAAGATTTTATTTATTTATTCATGAGAGATACAGAAAGAGAGGCAGAGACACAGGCAGAGGGAGAAGCAGGTTCCATTCAGGGAGCCCGATGTGGGACTCAATCCTAAGACTCCAGGACCACACCCTGAACCAAAGGCATCTAGATGCTCAACCACTGAGAAACCCAGGTGCCCCGTATTGTTTTCTTTTCTTTTTCTTTTTCTTTTCTTTTCTTTTTTTTTTTTTCTGGAGAGAGGATCATAGCTTCCACCTTACTTTCAAAAGCAGTTGCTGACTCAAAATGGTTTATTTAGAGTCACTGATCTAGAGATGTCAGCACTTTTTGCTTCACTGGAGAGAAGGTCAAACCCTGAAGGGGACAGGGCCTCCCCAAGGCAACAGGGTTCACGATGGTAGCCTAGATTGTGCCCGCCAGACCAGGGGTGGCTTTGCTCTATGATACGATGTGTTGGGATGAGAATCACACGCATGATTGTGTGAATGTGTCACATAAGTTCACCCTGTGATTCAGCGGGAAGAGGGAGCCTCCGATGGGTCTGTTTGTTCCCCTCCGGTCCTTCTCAAATGCAGCAGTGCTGTGCCTCCCCAGGAAAGATGAAACTGGGGGACAACCAGCTGGCCCCAGCAGTGGGTCCCTTCTTTGTGTAGATTCTTAGATGCTGGAGCCTAAATTTAAAAAAAAAAAAAAAAAAACTCCTTTGATAATGGGGAGCTTTGAAGTCTTTTCTTCTACTTTCCTGAAAGAATTGTAAACCCCGTGTTCCTTGCTTGATGTTAATAACTATTTTCTACTTACAGCTGCTTTACACTTGGAAATAGTAGAGCTATTATTATGAAACACTGTTTCCGTGCATCCTTTTCAGGTTGTCTATGAATGGTAATGACTGTGGACAGGAGATTTCCACTGGGCCTTTCCCACCTCTGGGGTCATGGGATGCAAGCTCATGAGACCCTCTCTGCACCCTGAACATTTCCAAGCTAAACATCTGGGATTTCAAGCCCCCAAATATCATGGCAGTGACTACTCTCACCACCCTTCAGATCACCGTGGCAGATCACCGCTCTACCCCTCTGCCCCCTAGTCAACACCAGGACCTTGGTTAAGAGGTCTCTTCTAGAGTCAAAGACCTGGCTTGGCTCCTGAATCCATCTAGGACAGGTGATGTGGGGCTGGGACCAGTTATCTCCACCTCTCAGCTCTTTAAGCTCCTCCTTTTTGGGGCCTTCCGAAGGATTGAGGAAAAGTTCTTAGTACCAGGGCTTAGTTGGATGTCACTGATGCCATTTTGCGTTTCTGAACCGACATGGGCTGTTCCATCTCTAAATGTCCTTCCTCTTTGCCAACTCTTGCTTTGAGTGTCCAGACCTTTCCCCTCTCAACACATCTCACAGGTTCTTGTCACTCTGGCACACCCCATCGCCCCCTCCCGGGCTTGGCAGTTGCCTCCACGAGGTGGTCATCCTTTGCCCACAGCGCTGGTGTTCTACTCTTGGTGTGCAGTGGTTGGACCTGCCTTGCCAGGAGAGGTGAGAAGATTCATTGCTCAGGAGGCATCCGTAGTCTCTGTAGTGATTTATTTGGACTAATTTTCCTCATTGCAGGCTCATTAGAGGCTGTTACCAAATGGTGGCTTATTTGCTTTCAACAAGCGTGTCAGGTGTTCACCGCCCCCCTCCTGTGCCCATGTCCCACTAGGGGAGGCACCAACAGCAGCTTTCACACGCTGGGGCCCCAAGGCGGAATGTGCAGCTCTACTTCCATTAACAGCTCTTTCTGCTTCTCGATCGTTCCTATTAAACACTAGTATGCCGCCGGAATTCCCTAATGGTGCCCCCATCTCCGTTGCTCACTGTGCATTATTTGCAGGAGATTCAGAGTCCAATCCTTCTGTGACCCTGACAAAATTCAGAGATTGTCGGAGAGTCTACATTTCTGCCCTTAGATTGAAAGGAATTATTCATATCATCCCTGTCTCTTCTCTTTTAAATTGTAAAATCCCAAAGGGAAGAGTGGCCTCCCCACCCCCGACCCCATCAACTCCCACTGGAGAGGTAGGTCAGGTCTGTGCCCTCAAAGGAAGCCCAAGGAATTGGTGGTGTTTTCCGACTGGCCCAGGAAGAAGGCGAGCACCCTCCGCCACCCCATGCCTTAGTTCCTGGGTGTCGCTCGGGCCTGCTTTGCTTGCGCTTTTATGGATTCGAGGTCCCAGATGTGTACTTCAGTTTTCTGACCAGCCTCTGCAGCCTGAGTCATCGAGTATTGTCAGCTTAAAAGGTGTAAAAAAACTCCCCCCGTGGGTGTCGAGAAACACGTGTGCAAACGTGCACGACGGCTGTGTGATATGTGGGGTGCCAGGTGAACAATCCCGTGCTTGTGTGTGTCCACACACACGAACACACTTGGTGTGGAGACTGCACAAGGAGTGTTTAGCTTCATCCTGTGCAAATAGTGTCTGGGAGGAATCGCCTTGCAGCTGAGACATCAGTGTCCCCAGAGGCCAGTTATGGGAGCTGTGGCCTCTGACACTTGGGGGCAGCTGTCATTCCTGCATTTGGGGGGATCCGTAGGAGGTGCCTTCTCTCTCTGGGGACTGAGATTCAGCTGTCATGAGAGAGAACAGGTTGGGATCTGGGGCAGCCTGAGTCAACCTGCCCTTTGGCACTTGCTTCCTCTTCACGCTTACCTGTTGGATTTGAGTGAACAAAGACAAAATGATTTTCAAAAGAAGTGGGTTTTTTTTGGTTTGTTTGTTTTTGCTTTTTTTTTTTTTTTCCCTGTCTTGGAAATATAAAGTAGTGTTCACTTTGACGGGTTCATCTTAAAAGGGCAAAAAAGACCGGATCAAGTTTGCATAGGGAGAGACTGGTCTTGCTTTTTTTTTTTTTAAAAGGTTTTATTTATTTATTCATGAGAGACACACAGAGAGAGGCAGAGACACAGGCAGAGGGAGAAGCAGGCTCCCTGCGTGGAGCCCAATGTGGGACTCGATCCCAGGACCCTGGGATCATGCCCT
This sequence comes from Canis lupus baileyi, assembly GCF_048164855.1. Classification (NCBI taxonomy): domain Eukaryota; kingdom Metazoa; phylum Chordata; class Mammalia; order Carnivora; family Canidae; genus Canis; species Canis lupus. The sequence continues at coordinate 53,875,839 of NC_132853.1, read as the reverse complement.
GAGCTGAAGGCAGGCGCTCAACCACTGAGCCACCCAGATGTCCCGAGAGACTGGTCTTTAACCAAAGCATCTGAGAGGGTGAGCACCCCTACCTTGCCTTTCGCCAAAGAAGTAAGGAGAGGCACCTCCAGAGGCCCCTGGTCAGGGCCAGCAGGGTCCTTACAGTTGCCTGTTGTTTCTTAATTTGACTTTGGGAAAAAATTTTCTGCAACTTCCAGCTTAGAGATGAGAATTCTTCTGCTAGTGGAAAATGTATGGAGAAGGGAAGCAGAACCGCCACAGTTCAGCAACTGTGTCTCCCGACACAGCAGAGCATCTGTCAAGCTTCTGCTGTTTCCCACAGCCGGGGGAGCCACATTGTTTATTTTCCAAACCAGGGCACTTTGAGAGTGAAAAGGGACACGCGTAATCCCCCCAGGATGGTGGGCCCGAACTGGGATGAATGGGTGCCTTACTCAGGATGGGGATCCTAAAAACACATTCATGTGTCCTGTCTGTGACCTCTGAGTTATGACTTGCGGATTCTTATACTCACTCGTGGTGGAGAGACTTTCCTTTCCATTCGTGCCACCTCATTTCTGCAATTTGCTCAAGACTCTGCTCTTCCAGGAAGCCACCGTTGCATCCCATGCTGAGCATCACCACAGTCTGGGTGCTTGGCCTCAGACCCAGGCGATTTGCCTCCGTTAGGAATGAGCAAATGACCCAGGAGAAGACCGTGGGTAGTTGGCATAACCTGGGCTTATGAAACGACACCCTTCAAATATATCCTCCAAGGGGAAGGTTTGCAAGGAGGGTTGCCTGGTTAGCCAGTTAACTCATGAAATCATGGCTGGGTACCTTAGTCAGCCTGTGAGGGTCAGAATGTCCTGTGACACCCAGGCTGCCATTTGTCCATCTGTCTGTGTGTCTATCTGGGTGGTACACCTGCTTCCGTCTATCACCCATCAATGCTTCCTTGTGCCCTTCCTGCGTGGAACGTCAGGCTGCTGGTATATGACCTTTTGGATTGAGCATCCACACTTGAATCACCGGGCCTGTCCCCACTCCAGTACCCACCCCCATCCCCGGGGAAGGAATCTGATTGGCTGGGCCTGGCATATGGATGGGTCCCCATGAAGCGGCTTGACCAGGAGAGCGGGGTCACCCACGATGTGTGACAGCCACCACTGTCCACACCTGCGCACTTAGTAGCAGCTAAGTGCTTGCCTGCGGCCTCTCATTTAATCCTTACACTCCCCTATGGGATAGGTACCGTCATTATCCCATTTTATGACTCAGGAAACTAGGGCACAGAGAGGGTAAACAGCTTGTTGGGCACCACACAGCTGATAAGTGGACGAGTCAGGAGTGAGCCCAGCTGCCGGGCTCCGGAACCTGAGCTCCTAACCACTCCTCAGTGTCGCTTCTCCTTGGTAAGCATTGCTAGGGTGCCCCCACTTTCATCTTTTTTTTTTTTTTAATCCTTTCTGGTCCCTGTACATTGGGCACTGAACACTGTTCAGGGAGTGTTTGCCGAATGAATGAGTAAGCAAAGGAAGGGAGGGAGGAGGAGAGGAACAGAAGGTCCATTAGGAAGGTAGGAAGCAGACCAGTTCCCGGGGCGGGGGGCGGGGGAGCTTCTTCTGCTGCTACCTGCCCAAGGACCAGGGTGCACAGTTTCAAAGTACTCTCCCTGTCCCTCTCTCTCTTTGCTCAGACAAGAGCGAGAACGGCGAGGCCTATCAGAGGAAGAAGACTGTGGCCGCCAGCCTTCCCGAGGGCCCTGCAGTCCCCGAGCCTCCGCGGGGGACCCCGATGCAACCCAACAGCGGCAGCTGGAGGAGGATCGCACTGCTCATCCTGGCCATCACCATCCACAACATTCCAGGTGAGGTCCGGCCACCTGCCTGAGGGGGGAGTCACTCTGTCAGCCTCGCTGCCTGGCTAGAAGAGGGGCACCGACAAACGTGACTTGGGTCCTTTTTGCAGCGGGGAGGCTCAGGGACAGAATGCAAATCTTTCTTGACATCATTTTTAACTCACATCATTGCTGTGGGGCGCACCTCGTATAATAAGTGTGGGATGTCTCTGGTTCTGCTTTAATGCTCTTTTAAAATAGTGAGCTCCGTAGAGTTTGGCACAGGTGGTTGGTTGCCTTACCTGCCTTCTTCCTGCGGAGCACCTGTCTGGAACACCCTTGCCCAGTGGAATCCTTTTTTAGCATGCTGCGGTAGTTTGCTTTGCATCTTTGGATTTATTTTAATTGAACAAAATGTGTTGGCATTCTAACTGAAAAATAGTGTTTCATTTAGAGTAACTAGAAAACACAGATAAGCATAAAAAAGAATAAAGATATTATTTAGAACAACAAATTGAGGGAACCTCAGGAACTCCTTGAGTCACATCTTGGAATTCCAGCTCTGCCACTTACTTGCTAGCATATCTGGACAAGCTGCTCAAGCTCTTTGAGCCTTGTTTTTCCCATCTGTGAAACGGGCATAAAGCTACTACTGAGATAACCAGGACTTTATTGGCAAAATGAATTGCATTTATTTTGATACTTAAATAAGATGCTATAGCACGTGCACGCACACACAGAGACACAGATTTTGGTGCAGTACTTAGGCCACATGAGCATTTGGAAAATGGTAGCGGTTATTAGCATTAATAACACTCATGTCCTTCCTTTCTGCTGTGACTTCCTAGTCTTGAGTTCTTCAGCTATCTGATCCATCATTGTTTGCGCTAGAACTTGAGTTTTAGGAATAACCTCCCTTGAGGGAGTGTCCCTGGGTGATATATGATCCGAGCCCTTTGCATATCATAGTGCCAGCTCGTCACCCTGTTTCAGGGCAGTGACTCAACCAGAGAAAGCTTGCTAGAGGCATGTTCTTCTCTTCGAAGCTCGTGTAGATGTTGCTCCACTACCCTCCGGTTTCAATATTGTGGGAACGAAGGCCATGGCCAAACCCAATTTATTCCTCCTTGGGTAGCTGGATATTCTTCTACTTATGCAATGAAGATTTTTTTTTTTTGGCTGGGGGAGGGGGTCATTATTAAGGAATGAAAATTTTGATATGTTATAGATTCCAATATATACTCAATCTGTCTAGAACACTATGTTTCCAATCAGTTTTTTTTTTCTAAAGATTTTGTTCACTTACTTATTTGAGAGCGAGAGAGCAAGCATGTGCATGAGCAGGAGAAGGAGTAGAGATAGAGAGACAAGCAGACTCCACACTGGGTGTGGAGCCCGACATGGGGCTTGATTCTAGGACCCCAGGATCATGACCTGAGCCGAAATCAAGAGCCAGCTGCCCAACCAACTGAGCCACCCTGGCCCTCTGTTTCCAGTCAATTTTAAAGCTCAGGTCTTCCGCTCGATGGGAAGCTCTGTCCTTATTATTTCTATCCTGGTCTTAGGAATTTCTATCATCTGATTGTGTAGGCTGGTTTGCTCCCCAATTTTTCTTCAGCATATTTCTCTCATTTCCCTCTTGGCTCTTTCCTTTTGGGCCATGGGAAAACTCCTTGGTGTTTCTATAGCTTGCTGTTCAGTATTCCTTGAAGTCTTATGTGGGACCCCAATGCACAAAGGTGACCAAAACGGCTTTTCCCTGGCAGGTGGTTCTGGCCACAGTCAGCCTCAGAATCTTAGCAAGCTTGGAAGACCAAGGGCTTGGCAGAGGGCAGTTTGAAAAACCTCCATAGTCACCTTCAACCTGTGGAAATGCTCATCAGTAGAGAAGAGAAGGTTCTTATCTTTTCAGTTGTAATAGTAGCTTTCTTTCTGCCACTCAAGGCTCCTTCTCTGAGCAGTTGAGAATGAATAAAGATGTGTCCAGTGGGTCGACAGTCAAATAAGACAACTATACTGGTTCAAGGTGTCCCGTGGGGATTCCCTGTCTCCCTGAAGAATGCAAAAGTGCTCTTAAACCCAGATTTCATTGCACTGGGCTTTGAAAAGCCGGGAATATGCTTTCCTCTGGTGGAGGTCTTCCTATCTCTCACCTGCCACTGCCCTTCTGTGTTCCCGTGTGCTCAGCTGGGACTCTTTCCTGGCTCATTCTGACAGAAGGTTGGGGAGGGTCAGAGTTCACATCTTTCAATGTTTATTGACCTCAGGGAGAGCTCAGATTAGGACCGGAAACAAAAGTGTTAGCAGGAAGGTGTATGGGATGATTTGATGATTCCCAATCAGCACAGATTCAAAGGTTACTTTTGGCTTGACAATAGACTTTCTTCTGGATCGTTGGCTTTCCCAAGTTCATGGTCACCCCATGTCCCTATTATGGTGAATGTGGAAGCGTCTTTTGAAATGAGGATTGAGTGGCCCATAGGAACCCCAACTGAGTCGGCTTCATCAGAAGCCCAGTGTAACGGCCCGTGACCTGGCTTGTCTGGATTCGAGAAGTTCAAAGGGAAATTTCTTCCCTAGTCTTGCCTTTTTAAAAAATTAATTGCATTTTAATAATGAGTTGTAGGTACTTGAGTTATATCAGTCATAAAACAGACCAAGATCCCTGGCCTCCTATCCTTAACATTATAGCAGGGCAGAAAGACAACATAATAGTAACAATTGGCTTGTATGTTATGTTCAAGGGGGTTGGTGCTATAAAAAAAGGACACGTCCAGCAGGGCTGATGAGATCCAAGTTGTTACAGAAAGGAATTGTAATTTTAAAGAGTGGCCAGGGGGGTCTCACTGAGACCTAGCATTGGAGTCAGACAACCAGTTCTCTGGGGCAGAGTGAATGTTCCAGGCAGAGGGAGCAGCCAATGCAAGGGCCCTGAGGCAGGAGCATGTCTGGACCTATGAGGAGGAGCCAGGAGTCCCGTGTGGCCGGAGCAGGGTGAGTGGGAGGGAAAGGCACAAAGTGAGGACAGAGGGGTCAGCCCTGCTCCAGGTGGAACTCAGACGCATTGTAAGGACTTTCCTTCTTACTCTGAGAGATGGGCCCACCCCAGGGATTTGAACACAGAAGCATATGATTCTCTCTAGGTGCTGAATTCAGACTGGACCCAGGAGGGGTGTGGGCGGCCACCGGGAAATTGGGCAGAGGCCACTCTAGGAATGCGGTCTGTGAACAGGGGCAGCTCAGACCAGAGTGGGGGATTGTGAGACAAAGATGGGAACCAGGGAGGACCCCGGGGTTTCAGGGCTGACTGGCTGCGAGCATGGAGTTGCCACCCACTGGGATGGGAAGGACCCCGAGGGGGCAGGTTTTAGAAGGGCATCTCAAGAACCCAGTTTTGCACTGGGAGGCTTGGTTGTTGGCAGACATCCAAGTGGAGGTGCTGATTAGGCAGCTGGGTGTACAGATTCGGAGTGGGGAGCAGAATCTGGGCTGCAGAGAGAAGTCTGGACCAGATGTGAATCACTGATTGGCACAGTTGTCATCGAAAGCCCCAGCACAGGATGACATCACCAGGGTCTCGCTGCAAGTAGCCGAGTCTCCCAAGGCCCTGGTGGGGCCCATCCCCGGAGCCCCGGGCTGCTAACTCCAGTCAAGAGCACTTCGCTCACCGATAGTTACGGGCAGCAGCTTCCTGCCCTTTGATGGGAACAGTATCAAGAGCTGGTCTGTCACCAGTTTGCCTTTGAAGGGATTTTTTTTTTAACATTATCCTTTATGGTTTATTAAAAATTTAACTAGAGCTTTGACGTTCACCGAGACTCTGGGTTTTAAGATAGACTGTTCACAATGACTAAAAGGATAATTGATTTTTTTTTTTTGAAGTTTCTTGTCTTTGCTAGTTCAGTTTTACATGTCCTGGGGATATTTTGTTATTTATTTATTTACTTTTAATGTGAAAGTGAAAAGGAGAGCTTGTTAGCAAGTGTCCCATCCTCCAGAGGTTTCCGGCACGCAAGGACACACAGGTCCGCATGCACACACACCCAGAGCGCTGGGTTAACATTTAATAGGCGTGTGCAAGGACGGATGTGCTCTTAAACTTCTGTGGCTCACAGTTGTCCTTATGAATGTGGGAAGAGCAGGGGGGCCCCCTAACACACATCCTACGGGCAGCTCTGGGTATGCACGGGCCCCACGAAGACCATCCGCAGCCCCAGAGCAGAGAAGAAATCCCGTGTTCAAGAAACAAACACACAGTCGTGTAAGCAGTTTAAATGTTTTAGGAAGAAACCATCATGACTGATGAAGACCATCAGACGTGAGCCCCTCCGGCTGGTGGGGTAGACACAGCATCTCCACAGACGGAGATGCTGCTCCTCTGTATGCCACATCCCTTCTCTGGCTTGGCCTGTGTGCATTGGCGGCAGGTTGGGGTGCACGAGTCCTTCGGAAAACGATCTCCTGAGGAAGTGACATGTTATCTGGGAAAGCAACTCCGGAGCCTTTTGATCATTGTCTCTTAGAGCGATTTTCATGCAACATCGTGCAGGCTCAAGGGCTCTGAGCCTTCCAGAGGTTCCTGGGCCTTCAGAAAACAATCTCCCTCTCTGCGTCTGAGTGGAATTAAAAATCAACTAGCAATCGAGTCCCTACTAATCTCTTTTCATGAGTGGCTTATGGTCTTGACAGTGCTCTATCGCATGGCTTTGTATGCCAAAAAGTTAAATTTAGAGCTTAAAAGGGATATTCCAGAGGTTATCGCCTTCAAACACTACTCTATTGGGTGATTCAGGGTGTGTGTGTATGCGTGCACGCATGTGTTAAATTATCACTGTGATTCCTTTCAGCCCTGGCATTGGATGATTCTGTGAAAAATAATACAGATAGTACAATATTCTTTTCATGTGTCTAACAGTGTTAATCATCCCTTCCTTTGTGACTCCATGCTTCATCCTGTGTCTGCTTCTGTTGTGATCCTATCACTCTGAATGGGGATTATTCAAATAGGTTCTCCCCTGCCCTCCCCCGCCCATCCATAGGTGGAGCTTCTTGCCAGAAGCTCCATGCCATCTTCCTTTTAGGATCTCACATTACATATTGAAGCTGAAAATCTATTCGAGCATGTGGAATAACCGGTGCACTTGGTATCTAGCCTCCATCCTAGGAGGAGGGGGTATCATTCGAGAGCCAGGGGTCCCAGTTCCCCTTCTCTTTTGGCCAACCAGGCTGGCGAAGGGATGGCATTCAACTCTTGAGGGCCTCCTGGACAGGGAAAGCTTTCCTTTGTATTTGAACTGATTTATAAATCCGTAGAAGAGATGAGCTGAGTCACAGGCTTTTTATTTTCCTCTCATTAGAGTCAAGAGTCAAGTTCACTTCGCTGGTTGTTGCTGTGACATAGAGCGAGCTAGGGTCGCTGCCTGTGTCTGCAGAACAGCACAGTAGTTGATTTTAATTATTTGGCTTGTCTTCCTTGACGGTTCCTATTAGGCTCCATTTCATGGCTTTACATGAGATGCTTGGAGTTTTAATCAGAAGGGCTTTTTTTTCTCCCTCGAGGAACAACACCTCACAAATTTACACACTGAGATATTAACAGTGGTTGGGTATTCCCGGGGTTGTGGATGACTTTTATGTTCTTCATGTTCTTGTGAGATTTACCAGCTTACCTATAGTGAATGACTCATAGGACAAAAATGGGTCTTGGAAGGAGAACCTCCAATCACCTAACCACCGCAACATCCCTAATCCCCAAAACACACAAAAAAGGGTAAAAGTAACAGTTATTCCTTTATGCCTGAGATGATCTTGGTAGGGTTGTTTAATGACAGGTTGGAAACAAAACGAAGGATTGTATTCACTTCCCGTGGCTGCTGTAACAAATGATCACAAACGCAGTGGCTTAAAACAACCCAAACCTATTCTTTTACTGGTCTGGAGGCCAGAAGTCTCACATCAGTTTTATTTAACTAACATCACAGCGCTGGCAGGGCCGTGCTCCCTCTCTCGGGGAGGAGTCTGCTCTTGCCTCTTCCAGCTTCTGGAGGCAGATGTCCCTCTGGCCTCGTGACCACACCTAAGTCCAGTCTTTGCCTCCATGGTCACATTGCTTTTTCTTCTGTGTCTAATCTCTTTATTTCTCCCCCCCCTTTTTTAAAGTTTTATTTATTTATTTATTTGAAAGAGAGAGAGCGAGAGCACGAACAGGGGGTGGGGCAGAGGAAGAGAGAGAGAGAAGCCAACCGTCCAGGACAGTCCTCCCTGCAGAGTCTCCTTTGTCATGAAAGGTGGCATTCACAGGTCCCAGGGCTTCTGGGTGGCACATGCCTGGACATTCACTTTACCCTTGTGTGGGCTCCACGTGCTGCAAGAGCAGCTTCAGAGGGGCAGCACTGAGGCCTTGCAGGAAGGAGCCAAGAGCTAGAAAGAACAGCTTTCCGACTCTTCATGTTTCTGGGACAAAATGCGGACAGAAAATTCTGTCATGAGGGTCCTTTCCAGGGAAATCACCAAAGCAACAGCCTCTCCTTCACATTGTTCTGCTCCCAGAAACTATAGAGGAGTGTTTTGCGCAGCCAGAGACCCAGGCTCAGGTAATGAGTAAGCTGAGCACTCAAGGCCACAGCTCGTTGGCGGTAACAAAGGCCACTGCTCACGCTAGAGGCTGCCACTTACTGGGGCCTTTGTAAGCGTCCTCCGTCTGGGAGGGAGATACTTGTACCCCCGTTTTGCATTTTAGAAACCGAGACCCAGGGAGGCCAAAGAGGGTGCTCCAGGTTGAGAGCGGGCCCAGGAAGAGCCGGACTCATGCTCCGTCCCTCCTGTGCTTCTAGCTTGCCTTTGGCTTTGGTGAGCCAGGCTTCCTTCCTCCAGGCGGATCACAACATTTTTTTCAGAGCCAGTCACAGAGAAGTTCAGGAAATGCTTCTCATTTTTTGAAGCTTGCCACATTAAATGTTAATGTGTGCAGCACCACCACACTGGCGTGTTGGTGTGATGCGCACTTCAGATGCCGCGGCTCAGTTCAGCAAGGAGGTTTTGGCGGGGGCAACGTGAATCACCTCTGTGGGTGCTTGGCAGACGCGTGTAGCACGGGCACCCATGCGGCTCCCACGCACCTGGCGCCGCCACCACCACCACCTCCACCGAGTGAGGACCGCCCGGGACCCAAGCAGATCGTCAGCTCTTCAATATATCAAGGAGGGTGATGAGGGGAAAGGGGACAAGCCCAGGACTGAAAATCAGAAAGGCCAGGGTGCAGATCCTCGAGCCACCAGATGCTTTACTAGGTGGGTGACCTTACGTAAGCCTCTGGGAGTTTCAGTTTTCCTGGCTGTAAAGTGGAGATAATATCCATCTTGTGGTTCTGTGTTAAGTGAGATGACAGTGCCGGCCACCAACAGAGTCACTCACCATGTCCTCTGCTGTGACGTGTGCATCACGGGGGCTAGAACATGATAGGACCTGAAAGATATTAACTCTCTCATACCACATTCACTCACCTTGCCCTTTCTCCCTCCTGCTTTGCCTTCCCTTTGCTCTGATCCTGAAAGATGGCTTGGTAATGGCCTTGGTGGTCTCCCAATGGAACATCTCCAACCACTTTAATTTCTAGCTCCAGCAGGTTACATTTGAAGAGACTTCTCATTTACCCCAGGAGTCAGAAAACACTGTAATATTCTCCTCTAATTATCTGTGTCTCAGTGGGAAGCCTGACATTATAATTAGCTCAGGCTCCTGTCTGGGATGACATTTTGCTCAGCATATTGCGTTCCTGGGTGTGTACTGTAGCAGAAGCTGGTAGCATGCTCCCCACTTATGTGATAGGGTTTGAGCATGAGAACTGGCACAAACACCCCGAAGGTGAAATTGTTAGCTCTGGGATTCCTGCAGGATTTCCACCCGCCTCCCACCTCCAAAAAAGCAATGGGGTGACACTCAGATTCACTGCCAACCCCTGCCACAGGCTATATAGACCCATGCCGTTTCCCTACCGACTGGCCTTCAGATCATGTGAGTTATGTGCTAAAGCTGCACGAAGACTGGGGTTAAAATCAAGACTCATTTCCACATTGACTTGATTATGTCATCCTCCCACCTATTATGTAAATTAAAGGAAAGAGTTAAGGCAAGAGAAATTGAACATATTTTTGTATTAAGACTCAAAGTTTCCGGTAAATTCTAGTCCTCTTTCTACTCTGGCCAGGTGGATATCAGCTAGAAAACATGGTTTTCCTTCCTTTTAGACCTATACTGCCTAATACAGCAGCTAGTAGCCACCAGGACAGACAAACCAGAGGCTGTGGAGTCAGAAAGGCTTAGGACCCAGAGCCACCAAATGCTCTGTTATTTATTTATCAGATTTGAACAAAAGGCGAAATTGAGGTCTTTCTTCATAACCGAGCCCCATGTCAAGTGCTGAGTAGCCATTAGCTAGTGGCTACACAATTGGACAGCACAGATATAAAACAATTCCATCACCACAGAAAATTCCATAGGATGGCACTGCTCTAAACCCTGGACAAAAAAAAAAAAAAAAAAAATGCAACTCCACAAATTATTTAGAGCCTACCCAAGCTTGCCTTGGGCTGAGTTCTATTTAGGGGAGGCAACCTGCTTCCCGAGACAGCTGTTCTTGTTAGTATGGGGTGTGTCAAACATATATTACAAATAAAATGCCTTAAATTTCAAAATTTGAAAATAGGTAATCTTAAAAAAAGATTTTATTTATTTATTCATGAGAGACACGGAGAGAGAGAGAGGCAGAGACACAAGCAGAGGGAGAAGCAGGCTCCATGCAGGGAGCCCAATGCAGGACTTGAGCCCAGGAGCCTGGGATCACGCCCTGAGCTAAAGGCAGACGCTCAACCACTGAGCCACCAGGTGTCCCAAAAGTAGTTAATTTTTTATATGAATTAAGGGTAGTACAGAGTCACCCCATGATGGCGTCATCTTGTTCCCATTGGTCCTGACCTGACTTCTTATTTCTGGAATGCGAGACAGCACAGGGGTCGGCGGCAGCTTGTGTGGGGAATCCACAGCGGGCTCATCAGATGTCGGGAGTGGAAAGAGCTGCTCCAAGGATGAGCTTGTCATCCTCTCCCCTGGGTGACACACACCCGTCCCCTGAGCAAGACAGCACATTGGTTCCTGCCAATTTATCCCTCTTACAGAACAATTTCTCTTGCCTCAAATCGGGTTTCAAAGGAAGGATATTAACTGTCACATGCAAATCACTACAGAATTTGTTATCACCTTTCTTTACTCCCTTTCTTTCTTCCTTTCTTTGGCTGAGGACATTGCCCAGTTCACTCCCCAGCGCTCCCAAATAAGATATTTATTGTGGAATGCACTCCCTGAGAAAGCTTTGCCTCCTTTGTGGAAACAATATTCATAATTTATTGTGTTTAACTTTTCTTTTCTCCCTTGGCTGCTAAGAAGCTGCTGAGATAAGAATGAAGTGCATTCTGATGGTCTCATTATCTGAATTCTTCCCTCCTTTTACAACCTATTGTGCTATACTTTATTCCATTTCAAAAGGAGGGACGTTATTCGTTAATTGGCACGTGCGATTTGATTCTTTTGTCTCCAGTTTTCTTTGTGTCCTGGGCAAATCCCCATACCTGGCCTGAAAAATGCTGTCCTCTGGTTACAGTGGACACTGGGGACCAGGTGAGAGTGATGGAGTCATCTGTTTATAATGTATCTATTGTCTGCTTTCCAGTAGCCATTTAAAAAAAAAAAAAAAGAAGAAGAAGAAGGAGTAAAAAGCAAGTGAAACTAATTTTTTATTTTATTTTTATTTTTTTTAAAGATTTTATTTATTTATTCATGATAGACACAGAGAGAGAGGCAGAGACACAGGCAGAGGGAGAAGGAGGCTCCATGCAGGGAGCCTGATGTGGGATTTGATCCCAGGACACCAGGATCACGCCCTGGGCCAAAGGCAGCCACTAAACCACTGAACCACCCAGGGATCCCGAAACTAATTTTTTAAAATATATCTTCTTAAATCCAAAATAGTCAAGATATTATTATTTCAACATAGGATCAATCTAAAAAAATTCTTTTTTTTTCCCCCACACTAAGTCTTTGAAATCCAACGTCTGTTTTACACTCTGGCATACCTTGATTTGGATGCTAAAGTTTTAATGGTTCAAGTGAAATGTAGTCCCACTGAATAAAGCTGCGTTCAGTGGGGAACAGGTATTTTCCATTTCGTCAGTTTTCAAATTCAAACTTAAATTGAGGGGATCCCTAGGTGGCTCAGTGATTGAGCATCTGCCTTGGGCCCAGGGCATGATCCTGGAGATCCAGGATCGAGTCCCACGTCAGGCTCCCTGCATGGAGCCTGCTTCTCCCTCTGCCTATGTCTCTGCCTCTTCCTCTCTCTCTCTGTGTGTCTCTTGTGAATAAATATATAATTAAAAAAAACTTAAAGTGATTAAAACAACATAGACTATTCATTTTCTCAGTCCTGCTAGCCAAACTCCAAGTGCTTCGTGGCCACACGTAGTGAGTAGCTGCCGAGTCCATGGGCACAGCTCTAAATGCTCCGAGAGATACCAAAAAAAAAAAAAAAGGAAAGAAAAAAGGATAAAAAGCAGTCCTTGCCTTGAAAGAGCTTCCAATCTGACAGATGAGATAAAGTTTAAGCATACACATATTATAATGTGGTGCAGAATGAATCCATCATCATGGGAAGTCAAAACAAGTGCAGGAAGGAAGGGTGTAATGTCTTTTGGCTCCATGCGGTTTAAACAGTAAGATTTACTGCCCTCAGACTTGGGATTAGACCCAGGCCTTGGAGGACCCAGCAGGTTGCCAGTGATCCACATCCCCACCCCACCCCCCACCCCCACACACACACGGTAGAGGGGATGAAGGTGGCAGCAGGAATGCCATGCACAGCAGCACACGGGAAGTGTCAAGACCACCGGCTTGGTGTGAGGCTGTTCTCTTTCTTCCCGCTAGTTAATGAGATAAGTAGGAGGGATCTGGAGCCGTAGCACTGACCCTGCTGTGTGTGCGAGGCAGATGGGTCTGTATCAGGAATCATCTTTGCCACCAGAAGCCTGCATCCCTGCAGCTCTGTTCAGCCGGGCGGCTCCACCCTAGGCCAAGGCTGCAGTGAGAAATACCTTCAGACCCTTCCCCCCTCCTGGAGAAGCCACACCACACCGAGGACAGTTGCTACTGCAAACTGGCCCCTTGCTCAGAGACATTGTCATGTGCAAATCCATGTTGGCTTCATGATGATCTGTGCCCAGAGCTTGGCTTGTCTTTGCTTCACTGTAAAGACAATCGTAGCTTTTCTAAAACTTTGTGTCCTATAAAAAACACCCTGAGCCTTTGCTTGCAGGGATAATCCTCCAGGGAACGGCTCACCTGCTGCTGAGTCCTTGTCCCCTGATGAGAGGGCCTCATTTGTTCAGAGGCTGTAGCACAGAACGGGTTTAATCAGGTGATAATATTTGAGATGCGTACTTTGTAAGAGTCCCAGCTCATTCGTATTTATATATGCTAATTTTAGTGCACATTAATTATGTATTTAATAAGTCCCTGTTTATTCTATTTTGTCTTCATTCCCTTGATAGCTGTTATGGTGCGGAGTTGAAAATAATTAAAATGTTACTTGTGTTCTGCAAATAACAATTAACCAAGGATGAATTCTGAAATCAAAATTCCGTTCTCTTTGCCTTCCTGTGATTAAATACAGTGAGCGAAATGACACCTAAATGCACTTGTACGTCCATTCCTCGTTCGTCGCTCAGTTGGAGGGTAATTACTCCCTTTAGCAGGGGGTAATTGCTAGAAACGTGGGGATGATCTGACTGAAATGTCTTCCATGGCCTTGGGCAGCTCTCTTCTTGTTGACCTGGAAGACACACATTCAGAAAGTGAGCTCGGCCAGGGGCTGCAGGAGAGGACAGGAGGAGGGAGGCTGTTCTCCAGAGAACACACGAGAAGTTGGCCATTGACAGGTTCTGTCTGTGGGAAGCCCTTGGGAGAGGGATTGCATTGGATCCAAGCTTCCTCCAACACCTGGATTTCCAAGCCGTGTCAAACCACCGTCCTACAGGCAGCCGTTCAACCCCTTGGAGAAGAGGCAACCCCATTGCCTATGTTTTTTGCATATCACCTGCCCAAAGAGTGGCACCACCTCCTCATGCAGGGTCTCATCCTGGTCGGTCTCGATTCTGCATGCACATGCAGTGGTTGGTAGCTACTGGGAGTAGACATTGGGTCACATTTCCTTTTTTCTTGGAGTTTGTGCCACCTCTTGTCCCCAACGTCCTGCCACTTACCAGCACATTAGTAACTCTTCCTGCCCCTAATCTCCGTCTTCCCTAACTCCAAGAGTGGCCCTAAGCTGTCAATCTTTGCAGCCCATCCTCAGGGCTTAAGCCCCACTGTCAGCTTTGTAGGGCGCAGATCCCTCTGCCAAGTAGCTATTAGAAGTGGAACTCACATGAGCGCTCAAAAAGGAATTCATCACCCCATTTATTTTATTCTTAAAGATTTTATTTATTTATTCATGAGAAACAGAGAGAGAGAGGTAGGGACACAGGCAGAGGGAGAAGCAGGCTCCATGCAGGGTGCCCAAGGTGGGACTCGACCCTGGGTCTCCAGGATCATGCCGTGGGCTGAAGGCGGTGCTAAACAGCTGAGCCACCCAGGCTGCCCTCATCACCCCCTTTAATCAGTAGTTCTACTCCAGGGAAAATACACAAGGAGAAGAGTCTCAAACAGATCCATCCTGTTGATGAGCTACTAGGAAAATTTAATTAGAAGATAACTCAAAGCTCATGGAATTTGGAATTTGGAAACTGCCTTTGAATGATAGCAATTGAGACTAGCCAAAACTGTCCCTTGCCACGGATAAGCAAGAGCTAGGACTCAGAATCTGTAGTTTTTACCTTATTTTGAAAATAACCATGTGGTTGTACTTTAGCAAGTTGTGATTTCCAAATCCACGAAGGAGGGTGAATCTTTCCAGCCCCACCTCCCTGCCTCACAGGTGATATGAGGATAAACTCTGATCCTGGACCTGAGCCGCCCGAGGAGTAAAGGGACCAGCAAGCCAGTGGTTTCCCTGATGATCAGATACAGCAGTTAAAAGCACTGCTGGTCCGCACCTTCCCCTTACAAATCCCCATGTCCTCCCAGACGCAGAGCTGCACGCTCATGCTCATCATCTTCTCTGGCTCTGATTGAAGTTCAGAGCTGTCGTTTCCAGATATTTTGTTCATTTGCTCCTCTTCTGTATATTCCCAGAAATCCTTCCTGGTGCAGAGATGTTAGGGAAGAGGCCGAGGCGTGCTGGTGGAAAAAAAAAAAAGAAAAGAAATTATCTGGCTCGTGTTTGCAGGTGCAAATGAAGTCTTCTCAAATGTTAGTCTGGAACAGAGGCATATTCTCTCATCCGCTTTTAATCGAACGCTTTTCTCCAGCAAAACTATTCGTTTACAAGATCAGCAAGTCACAGAGGCATCTTCGTTTTCCTTCCTATGCCCTGTTCTCAAGGGACGGCGTTCCCTTCGCTCTAGGGACCACGCAGGGCTTTCCTATCGGGAGTGGGATACGTGATGAACTGAGCCACTGACCCTTCCAGAGGACAGAGGAAAAAGGCAGAGAGTAGAGAGGTGGGATTTTAGGCACTAAAGACGTGGGGGGAAGCCGGGTTGTGTTTGGGGCTTGGTGAGAGTATTTGAGGCCATGCACCTTTCCATGCCATTTGGGGTGTGCCCTGGAAGGGACATGCTCTGCCCTTGTTTGCGTGGTCCCTGGGGGCTCAGGGATAAGCTCTGGGTTTTACCTCCCTGTCATTCTAAAGAGTGCCCTGTTGCTTAGAGACAGGGGATGGTGCCTGGAGTGAAGATAAGGTTGCCAAGGAAACCAAGCCACAAATTCCCTTGTTTTTCTCCAAGTTGCTGGACAGAAGAGTAAAGGATTTTTGCTCTGACAACTGGAAGAAAAGTATCTTCTTTTCTGCGTGTGTTTTAGACAAACATCCGTTGTCCCAGACACAGCCGAGTTAGTACCTGAGTTGACAAACGCGCTTGAGTTTTGCGTTGCTTTTTTGTTTTCCGTCGGTGAGTGCGTTTTAATTCTTAAGTAGGTTCCATGCCCAGCGTGGAGCCCACCTCGGGACTTGAATTCACGACCCTGAGATCAAGGTCTGAGCTGAGATCAAGAGTCAGACGCTCAACCGACTCCCCCAGGGAGTGCTTTCTGATAGAGACAGAATTCAGCCATTTTAATGGATTTTTTCAGATGTGTGGACCCCAGGACCCAGACCCCTCTCTGAGCTTTGTTGAACTCTTGAGTTTTCATTTTATGCCCCAGCTTTTCTCTTTCTGGGGGCATTGCGATGACCTTTCTGGAAATTCACAGCAGCAGCGACCCTCTCTGTCCCCCATCTCTTAATTTTTTTGCATGTTTCACATGACAGGAATCCATAAACCCATTGCCCTCTCAACTCTGGTGTTCATAATTCAGAAAAAAAAAATCCTTTTTGGGGTCATCCTCAAGGGATCTCTTGGTGAAATCACAGAAGTTCATGTCCACTCGATGCCCTTGTGTCGGTGGACTGCTGAGTTGAGGGGGTCCACACAGTGGTGCCCCAAATGCTCCCTCCCCCCTGGGGAGTCTGAGCTTCGGTAAGGGGTTCTTCATTTATCTGTGGTAGCAATCCTAGCTCCTGCCAGGAGCTTGAAGAATCACCTGTGTGTGTGTGTGTGTGTGTGTGTGTGTGTACATCCCCCTAACTTTCTCTAGACTTACACCTTTTCCTACTTGTTCAGAAACGCATCCTTGGCTTCTCTCCCTTTCTCCCCACCTCTGGCCTAGATATTCCTCTTGAGCAGTAATATGGGCTTCCTGAATTCCTCTGATCTGTTCTTTGCGCCATCACCTGATGTCACACATGACTTCTGTGCTGCTTGGTGGACATGCCTGAGCACCCCCAGGACTGCCCCTTTCCTGAAGTCCTAGTGCTTTCATGATCTCTGGAGACACTTGGAGGGCCACTCAGCCAAGTGAGGGGTTCAAAACACAGCCACGGAGGGGGAGGATCTCCCTCCCTGGTGACCGAGAGAAAGGGCATCAGGGGCTGAGAGGTGGCCCCAGTGTCGGGGATATGAGTCCCATGGGGAGATGGGGAGGAAGGGCAGTCTGGAGGAGTTAGTCAAAGATGCACAGGATTTTGATGAATGGAAAGAGGATGGAGAGGAGGGGACTGGGTCTCTCTGGAACCCCAGACATGGGTTGTTCTTGGCTACAGTGTCCCTCCAGTGACAAAACACACTGTTTGGTCCTCACCTCCAACGTAGGGCTGAGGCCGAGTCTTCTCAGGTTTCTGCCCTTGATCCTTCCTCCTATCCAGTGTCCCTGGGCTCCCGTATTCACACAACAGCCCCCGCAAACGTGCTGCTTGGGGAACCCCATGCTCCGATCTGTCTGGAGGCTACTACACCCACACACTCCTCTGCCTCTGCCCCGTCCCTCTGTCCCCTCATTTCTGGCCCACCTTCTCACCTGGCCAACTTCTACTCAACCTTCAGTGCCCAGCTCAAGGGTCATCTCCTTGTGGAATGTTTACCAGATCCCACCTTGCCCAGTGCACATCAAGGGGGCCCCTTCTGGTGACTTCAGTGCTCCGGACAACCCCATCCCCACCCCAAGCTGCATTTCCCCTCCTTGCTCTACAGGGGTTCTAGATTTCTAGACTCTCCAAATCTATGTGGACATTTCCAGACAGTGGCTCCCCTTCCTTGTTACTGGGGTTGGCTTTGTTCCCATCTGAAATGGGGAAGGGCCCTGGGGAGCAGGGAAGTAGGATGGGGGAGGAAGACATGCGGAGCTGAGAGGGACCCAGGGCTGCTGAGCAAATTACTACAAACCAGAATGGTTTAAAGAACAGAAAAGTAATGCCTCACAATTTTGGAGGCTGGACCTCCAAAATCAAGGTGTGGGCAGGGTTGTCTCCTTCTGAGGACCCCAAGGGAAGGATCCATCCAGGCCTTTCTCCCTGTGGCTCTCCACATCTTCCCTCTGTGCATGTCTGTTACGGAAGGACACCGGGCATGCTGGATGAGGCGCCCACCCCGCACAGTATGACCTCACCTTAAGTAATCACATCTTCAACAACTTCATATTTCCAAACGAGATCACATTCTGAAGTAGTGGGAGGTTAGGACATCAACATATGAACTGGGGCGGGGGGCGGGGGGTGAGGGGCCATGATTCCACCCATAATATCCTCCTTCCAGAAAGACCAGACAAAAATGTTTCACCTGCCTCTCCCAAAATTATAATATGAACAGAAGTCGAATATAATCTAATTAATCACTCACCTCATCCTATTGGTAGCGTGACAATTAATCTGTAGCTGACATGAAGCTGGGAGGGACAGGTAATTTGCAGGTTGATTAAATCATTAAACCAAAACATCTCTACATGCTGGAATTCTGATGCGCTCCAATGAGTTGAAAATGGACAGAAACAAGGACCGAAGTTCCCCGAATGTAGATCTCTCCCCCAAACAGGTGATAAAAGTGTATTCAGGAGGAGGAAAATGAATTTAGGCTCTGGTTTAATAAGAAGCCTAATCATTCATTCAATCACGTATTGATCAAGATGTTCGCTGTTCACCTCTTTTCTGTGAGGCATGAGGTAGCCTTGGGAGCCTAGGTCAACCTGGGGAAGTGGTTCCTCCCGGGATTCATGCTGCGTCTGTCATCATGAGGACAAGGAGAAGCACAAGGAGGAGGACCCTCCTCTGAGATACCAAGAATAGAAGAGAGCCCCACATCCTTGGACTTGCCGACGAGGATCCCCCAGCATGCTGGGCTGGAAGCTAAGATGGGAGCAGTAACTAAGGTCACTGGACCTTTTGGGCCAGAGCAAAGAAGACGAGGGGTGGTGCTGCTCCCTGGTTGGGAGGACCACCATGGGGAGAAGAGTCTGGGTTTGTCCTGTGCTCCCTCCCAAGCCAGAAGTAGAACAAAGGAGTGAGAGGTACAGGGGAATAGACGTTAGCACATCATAAGGAATAACTTCTTCACAGTTAGAACTAAGAATGAAATATTCTGATTAATCTTGGGAGGTGGTGATGTTCTCCTCGGCAGCATCATTGGGTGCTTACTATGCACCAGCCTGCTCTTAACACTTTCTGGGGAAAGAGACCCAAGGATCTGCCCTAGTCAGCCATTCCTCCATCTGATGTAATACGGACTGCCTCTCAAGAACCCCTAAAGTCAGCAAATGCTCACAATCAAGCTAATTGCTTTCTTTCCCAGACCACAGAATTTGGAAGGAACTAGTTACTTGTTTATTAGTGGATTCGAAGTAAATTTTTCTTTTGGAAAAAGAACTCTCTCTTTCCTATCCACATACGCTTGGGCTGGGCTGTGGTGTATGAAATCTAATCTCCTACCAGGAAATGATCATTTATTTGAACGCTTCCCCCAAATCCATTAGGCACTCTGGAGTGTTAGCTTAGGATGACAGATCTCATAGCTGTGCTGCTGACACTTTGGGTTTCTTCTAATTCACGGGAGCCTTTCTTCCACGCGTGGCCAGCAATGAGTGAGAGGATTAGGAGGGCCCCCAGCCGTGATTGACAGGCGCCTCTAGGGATCTGGATCACCTTTCCCACTAGCTTGGAACATGTTCTCCGACCCCCATTGCTTTCCTTAATATGCTAAGCTTTGCGCTTCTGGATAATTTGCAAATGCTCTTCAAGTGACTGCCACTGGCTTTTCAAATGTTTTGCTCCTTGCAATTAAGAAAGGGAATTGGATGTGCTCTTGCCTGGCTAATGTTTTTTTTCTCCCTGACATGGGATGGGGGTGGGAAGGAAGAGCAAAAGAAATAGCTAAGAGGGGGCACCTGGGTGGCTCAGTCGGTTAAGCGTCTGCCTTCAGCTCAGGCCATGATCCTGGGTCCTGGGATGGAGCCCCACCTTGGGGTCCTTGCTTGGTGGGGAGCCTGCCTCTCCCTTTCCCTCTGCCCTGCTCATACTCTCATGTACTCTCTCTCATAAAAAAGTAAAATCTTAATAGTAATAATAATAATAATATTTTAAAAAGGAAATAGCTAAGAGATGTTTAGGAAGAGACGTCTGATGCCACCCATGACAAAGCTGTATCTGGGAGTTCATTCCTATGAGAGAGGTGTAGGGATCACCAGGTTCAAGTCCAGTCCAAGGAGCACATTCATGGAGATAGGAATAGACCCTGCAGCTGGGCACCTGCCTTCAGGCACTTCTCTCAGCCACAGAAATGTGGGCAGATGATTTTGAATGGAGCGTGCAGAATTCGAAGACCAACACGGAGAATTTCACTACTGGCTCTCTGCCTTCCCAGTTGGGGTCAGCTGCATGTAGAGAAAACCTGAAGCAACAGCATCGGGTCTCATTTAGAAGTCCAGAGACAGGCAGCTCAGCACGGGTATGACGACTCCAAAATACATTTAGGGACACAGGCCCCTTTTTGTTCTCTGCTATGCCTATGGCTTCGGTCTTGAATCGCTCATGGTCAAGATCACCATTTGAACTCCAGCCATTCCCCGCCTCCTTCAGGTAGTATGGAGGGCAGCTCCAAACTCTTGTTTCGCCTTCTGGAAAGTTCTAGTTCACAGTTGCGCCCCTGCTAAGGAAAGGAGGAGGATGGATATTGGAAGGCAGGAGCAGTCTCTGTGCCCCCGCAGACAGTGGTCGCTCAGAGAGTCTCAGGACCAATGGCATGCCCGAGTGACGTTGTGGGAAGGGTTCCCCATTCAAGACCACTCCTTGCAGAAGCAGCAAAATGGTGGTTAAGAGCCAACCTGAGTCTAAATCCTGATTCACCTGCTCACTGCAGTCTTTGGGCAAGTTATGGAACTTTTCTGAGCCTCCTTTCCCTCTGCATAAAAAGGAACAATTACCCATGCCTCCTGGCGTTCCTGTGGCCAGTCGCCTGCATTCCAAAGCTGACAGATCACCCATGTCATTGTTAATTGCTCTTACCATCGCCTCCTTGTGGGCTAATGGCATCCCCGAAGTCCACTTTTCTCATCTATTCCTTCTGAACCTTCTGAATTTGTATGGCAAAATCATAGAAGGGCTTTATATTCTATCACTGTCCATCTCACTGCTCTGATGGTTCTCCCTTCCTGCCCCTGGATGATTGCATGGGCAGGCATCTAAATTTTCCAGCACACTTGAGGTTCATGAATACTTTTCGTTATCCTGTTTGGTGCTGATGAGCCCTTCTGGTAACTTCAACTTCAGTCCCTCAGTCAGTATAACAAACATCCTTCTCTCCGCTAATAGCTCCTCATCTGATTAGCCTTGGAAGCCTGCCTGAGTCACAGGTGGGTAGTCTGATTTTTCCTTTTTTTTTTTTTTTAAACCCATTTACCCTGTTCATCTTGCTGGGAATGGCTCAGTCATGCCAAGGAATTGGAGGAAGAGGGAAAGAAGAAGTAACGATGGAGTATAGTTGATGGTGGTGCCAAAAGGTCTTTCTTAAAGATTACAGTTGTATTTTAGTGTTTTGTCCTTAAAGTGGCAGATCCTCAAGCATGGACCCTTTGTCTCGGGCCCTAATTTTGAGGGCTTTTCCAAGCCTCCAGTGGGCATATCTACTGGTACATATAGGATACCCTGTGGTTGACCACTAGAAGTTTCCTCTCCTCCCTCGGTGGTCCTCTCTGCACAAATTCCATTAGAATTCCATTTGCCTTTGAAAGTGGACCTCTGAGAAGAGAACTTCTATATGTTATCACCTTCCCAAATGTCAGGTTGGCTTCTTGCCCTTTGGAAATGGAGGATACTTTCAGAAGAGCTTCCTGTCCTCATTCAGCCATTGGAACTCTCCCAGCCACCTTTTCTTCTTGAGACTCTTCCAGGAGATGTTCAGAGAGCAGTTCTACAGGGAAGCATGCCACACTTGGCAAGCTTATTTCTTGGAGTGGCCTTTTACTTGGCTTGAGTGCAGAGAAGTTCCCTCATCCTCAGGGCATACTCTGAAAGCTCTCCTTGAGGGGGTCCTGGATATTGTTTGTCCTCTTTACCCCACTTTCCAGGGACCATTGGGAGCAATACCATTTTGGACAGACAACTTTGCTTTAAGACCTGCATGGAGTATCAGGCATCTCCGTGTAGATCAGTACTGTCCAATAGAACTTTCTATGATGATGGAAATATTCAGTATATGCGCTGCCCCATATGGTAACCACTAGCTACCATATTGGATATGTGGATATGTTGTTAAATTTTAATTAATTTAAATTTAAATAGTCACCTGTGGCTACTATATCGACAACACAGTTTTATAATGAGAAGGTAGTGCCAGCTATTTTTTCTTAGCAATGGTTCTGAGACCAGGTAAGTCCCATTAGATATCTTGCTCTCCTCTTTCAAGAAAGTAATCCTCAAAGTATGTCCCAACCATAAATAAGTAGCAGTGTCAGTGACAACTTTTAAATGTTGGTTCCCAAAGCCACATTGTTAGGGAGATTGACTTTAGTCTTTGTTAATGGGGAGTAGGTGTCTTTCTTTGAACCTCCCTCTGCCCCACTGTGCCCTCACTGGAGGCATTTTAACTCTTTTGAGAGTAATGACTGAAGACTTAGCTCTGGCATATCTTTTGACCGCCTGTTAAAAAGAATCTCATTATTTTCCTGGAAGATATACTATACTCCCAGTGGTGCCATAATGGGTTTTGGCTGAGATCATTTTCTGCTTTTCTCTCCAGGAAATGCTTGGTAGACTGGATGCTGCCAAGGGTTGCACAGGATTCTGGTGGCATCCATGATCACGGGAAAGGACAGAACTAATTCGAGAGTTTAATACTTAAATGCAGTTGACCTTAGTTCAGGTCCAGCATGATAAAGAGCCATGCTGTTTGACCAAGTTAATCTAGTACAATCTATAGGAGCAAAAATTAAGATTATGACTCTCAGTGTCCTGTAGCTCTGCTTATTCTAGTTAGAGAAAATGTCCTATTAGAAAAAAAAAATCTAGTTTTCTAGAGTACTTTAAAATGAGTTGGGGCAGCCCGGGTGGCTCAGTGGTTTAGCACCGCCTTCAGCCCAGGGCCTGATCCTAGAGTCCTGGGATCGAGTCCCACATCAGGCTCCCTGCATGGAGCCTGCTTCTCCCTCTGCCTGTGTCTCAGCCTCTCTCTCTCTCTCTGTATTTCTCATGAATAAATAAAATCTTTAAAAAAAATGAGTTGGGTTTTATTAACCTAAGGATAACCTTAGGTCCCATATAAGATCAGGAAAGAGTTCTAGGTCAGTTAGCGTTCCTTAGTTGCAAGCAGGAGAGGTCAGCTCTGGCCAGTTTCATCAAATCAAGGAGATTATCAAAAGTATAAGGAGTAACTCGGACAATCAGAGGGCAAGTGGAATAGCCGAGCCTTGGAAGATCATAGTGAGACATCCCCAGATTTGCAATGATAGACACGAGCTAATGGGCAGCTCTTGAAAAGGCTGACACCAGGATGGCTCAAGAACAAGCATTTTCTGACTCTGTGTCATTCAGCTCAAGAATCAGTTCTGGAAGAGAAAATCTGATTGACCTTGTCTGGGTGTGGGGGAACAACATCCTCAAAGCAAAGCAGAGTGCTATCTCCAAAGAGAGGGGGCTGTAGGGGTTCTGAGCATGTGAGATCTGAGCCCTTCCCAAACACATTGCCTCCTTCAATAGCATCGCAATAGTTATAGACACAGTTACAGTTAAAAGGAGAGACTTTGTGTTTATCTTTACAATTTTTATTCACGTCTCAGACAACAGCAGAGTTCATCACAGAAAAGAGATTTTGGATGTTATTTCATTTACCCTAATATGCCCACTTTATAGATCAAGGTTCCATGTCCAAGGTTCCACAGTTAGGTAATGGCAGAGATGGGACCAGAAGCAGTTCTCTTGACGCAATAATGATGTCCCTGCCACTATACCAACCACTCTGCCTCTCCCGTCAGCAAATGCTTTCCAGTTGCTCAAAAGCACATCATCTTCATATGTAGCTGACCATTGTTTTTTTTTTTTTCCTTTTTCTTCTTTTTAAAGGTATTAATTAATTAGGGAACATAAGCAGGGGATGGGGCAGAAGGAGAGGGAGAAGCAGGCTCCCCTCTGAGCAGGGAGCCACACATGATCCCAGGACCCCGGGACCATGACCTGCACCGAAGGCAGACACTTAACCGACTGAGCCACCCAGGCGCCCCTAACCATTCCTTTTTCAATCTTCCACTAAGTTCAATTGCTTAGCATCTTTGTAGCTGAAGTATCCAACCCTAGACTCTAGATTCTGAAGCATTCGAGTTCATAATACTTTTTATTATTGCTCTGATTTCAAATAGTGACTAAGATGTCTAGGATATGATGGTGATAATTCTTAAGCTTGACTCTGGAGGAAGATCTGCAGAGAGAAAAAGACTGCTAGGCCCTCAGACTGATGGCCCAGATACCTTTCCCCCCTCGCAAATGATCTCTGATTAGAATAGGATGACCCTGGGGAGTAGCTTTCTCTCCAAACATCATATGTGTTGTTTTTCTTGTATCTGGCCAAAGGAAATATAATATATATCTATCAAGGCCAAGTTTGGGGTGGAGAGAAACAGGCAATTTCTTCAGTGGCCCATTAAGTTGGCTAGTAGGAATAGTAACTCTCTCCAAAGTCTTCTATTGTTAGACAACTTTGCTGATGGGATTTTTACTGTGGATGCAATTTCATACCTTTATAGATATAAGGCTTTGTTCTAGATCCAATATATTTTATGGCAAAATAAGGTTCTTTCACCTAACAGCATCTGCTGTATTCATCTCACTGAGATAGTTCAGTAGAAAAAACATGAGTGATGTTGTCTCCGACCCCTGAGCGTTTAGCTGGTCAGTGGTAAGAGGCTCAAAGCAAAGGGATTGTGTGTCTGATTGAAAAGGAGGAAAGAGATAATGTATCTTTTGCTAAAGAAAAAAAAAATCCCAACTTTCCAGTGGTCACAGAATTTTAGAATTGGAATAGGACTTCAAAGATAATGTACATCACCCCCTCTGGTTTAAGAGAAACTCAGAGAACCAGGAGAGAGAAGAGGATTGGGCTCTGTGTGTCAATCACAGCATCTCAATGACTACACTTCTGGTTTGCAAAGATGCCAGGCCCTCCCCTTACTTCTGAGATCCAGATAGGTTTCTGAACACATCTCTCTTTTTTTTTTTCTCCCAAAAAATATTTTCCCACAAAGCTTTACAATTACAACCAGTGATATTTTATTTTTTTAAAAGAATTTATTTATTTGGGAGAGAGAGAGAAAGAGGACATGTGTAGAGGGAGGGGCAGAGGGAGAAGCAGATGCCCCACTGAGCAGGAAGCAGGATGCCTGTGGGGATGGATCTCAAATCCCAGGACCCTGGGATCATGACCTGAGCCAAAGGCATACGCTTAACCGACTGAGCCACCCAAGTGCCCCAATTTTTTCTCTTTTTAAAGTCAAATTATAACCTATGTGCATCAAACAAATCTTAAATATACAGCTCTATGAATTTTTATGTATGTATGCATCCCTGTAACCACTATTGAGATCAGGACGCAAAATATTTCTAGCAACACAGAAGGCGTCCTCCTATTCCTTTGCAGGCGGTAACTTCCTCTAAGAGATAACTATTGTAACTGATTTTACCCACAGATGGGTTCTCCTAGTTCTTGAATATCATTTAATGGAATCATCCTGCCTGTTCTCTTCTATATCTGGTTTCTTTGGCTTGGAGATTCATTTATGCCTCTGTTGCATTAGTTGATTAATCAAAAAAATTATTTTGCTATGTAGTATGCCATTGTATTTATGTCCTACACTGTATCCATTCTGCTGTGGATGGATACTTGGGTGTTTCCAGTTTGGGGGTATTAGGAGAAAAGAGGCAGTGAAAGTTTTATTCATGTGTTTTGGTCAACATGTGCCTTCATTTTTCAGGTATATCTATCTATCTATCTATCTATCTATCTATCTATCTATCGGTAGAATTGCTGGGTCACAGGGTAGAGACATATTTGGCTTGAATAGATTCACCAGTACTATCTTAGAATCGGGAAAGACATTCCCTTACTGTAGTATTCAGTGATGATTATTATTGGTGGCTCTTCTTTTTTTCATTTAAATACGAAAACAACAAAGCAGAGTCTTCGAATTAAGCTGACTTCCTTTAAATGTGGTAGATTTAGCACATGCATTTCTGCGCCGTCCCCAAATCCCACTAAAAATGACAGTAAGGAATTAAAAATCACTACCTAGAAGGACAGAGACTCCGAGTGGTGAACAGATGTTTGGTAATGGAAAACAGATGAAAAAGTGCTAATTGATTGTCTTCCAGTGGAGAAAGACTTAAGTGCCTGCAGAAAGAAAGCCACCAAGAAGCCAGCTGAAATGTGCTGCATCAGTCCTAGGAAGCCTCGACGATCCTGGGAGTAGAGCTGGGGACAAGATGGGAGAGTCACCAGGGTGGCTGGTCGTCATCTGTATCAGGAATAGTTAGATCCCTATTCCACATCTAGTAATTGGATGGTCACCCCTCGTGCAGCACAGCAGGAGAAACATTCATTATCTGCATAAATGAGTCCAGAGAGGCATCTGGCTCCATAGACCAGGAGAAAATAAAGACAATAATCCAAGCTGATATAGTGAATAATAGTGGAACCAAAAGCATAGCATCCAAGCAGGAAAGGGAGGGACTCTTTGCTAAGGAAACAGAAGATGATCTCGAGGAGTCTGCCTACCAAAAAGATGCTGCCGCCATGCAGTCCCTCAGGCTTTCACCCAGTCCCTGACAAGCCCCATCTGTCCTAAGACTCCTGTAAGCTTTCTAATGTCTTGCAATGAAATATGACTGGACAGCTAGAGTTACTCAGTCTTCTAAGGAATGCCTTCCTTATGAAAGATAAAATCCGAAAGCTAATTTGGAGATCACAGAAACAATGCTGCAATCACAAGAAAACATGAAAACAAACAAACGAAAAGGTTAATATCCTCGGAGGGAGAAGAAGAGGATGCTGTCACTAATAAAAAGGGATGATCTGACAAAGAAGGAGCTCTTGGAAATTAAAAACAAGATAGCAAAATTTAAAAAAGGAGAAAGGCTAAAAGAGTAAGTCCGGGGAAATTTCTAAGAAAATAGCATAAAAGACAGAATGCCGCAAAGTGTGAGACAGGAAGATAAGAAAATGATCAGGTGAAAAGAAATCCTGGGTGCCAACCCCATAAGTAGAAAAGGGACCCTTGCCAGGAAGCACCATCATGAATTTTTCGGGTACCATCAACAGAGTTTGCAATGGGGGACACGGTTCCAAATTAGAAGGACATCAAACATCCCAACAGCAGCACGCCAAGCCAGAGGGCCATTGAAGGAGGTTTTCAAGATCCCAAGCTTCAAGCTCTCAAAGGTCTGAGGATTCTGAAACTGGTACAGGTCTCTCTTCGTTTCTGTGCTTTGAAGACCGTAGGCCAGAGCGGTTTGGTGCAAGTTAGCGCTGTGTCACTTCTCCTGGTCCCCACTATTGGGGCATCACCTTGACCTGGGTGGCTTCTTCGCACCTCCTGAAGGTGTCACTTTTCTCGACCTGAGAGGTCATGCACAAGCAGGTGGTGCATATTCTGGGTAGGTTCATGGTCCTGAGCTGCTTCTGCAGAGACTTGTGGGACCTCTTGCCAAGCCCGAGGCCAGCAGGAGCGTGGGGCCCTATCACAACACCGTGAGCCCGGGAGTCAGGAGGCATTGCTGGTGCTACACCCTGAGGGATGGGCCGCACTGGGGGTTCTCAACAAAAGGCAGCAGGGGAGGGAGACCCAGTCACTCCAGAGATACTGGGGAGAGCTTAAAGTGGCAAACTCCTTCACCCAGCCCTTGGAGACTCCCCCTCTGGCCTCGTCTGCCCATGCTCCCTAGTATGAAGCTTCCCACAGAGTCAGCATGAAGAATGATTGTGAGCATATACCTGGAAGCAAATTGGGTTTGGGTGCTGACTCTGCCACCTACTAGCTTGGGCTGGACACTGGATACTTCTGAGCTACGGTTTCCCTGTGTGTAGACCTGGACAACAGTAGTAGCATCATCTCGAGTTAGCGGGGAGGACTAGGTGAGGTGGTGCGTGCCAAGCGCTGGGCACTTACAAAGAGCTCGGTGAATGGAACTGCCAGTGTGAATAGGTATATGACAATTAGCCTTTGTGTGGCCATTTCTTCCACTATTTCCTGGAATAAACAGAACCCCCATCCTTTAAAGCCCTTCTTCTGGGATCCCTGGGTGGTGCAGCGGTTTAGCGCATGCCTTTGGCCCAGGGCGCGATCCTGGAGACCCAGGATCGAATCCCATGTCAGGCTCCCGGTGCATGGAGCCTGCTTCTCCCTCTGCCTATGTCTCTGCCTCTCTCTCTCTCTCTCTCTCTTTGTGACTATCATAAATAAATAAAAATTTAAAAAATAAAATAAAATAAAGCCCTTCTTCTTGCCTCACTGCCTGCATGGAATGGAAGGAGGAGGAAGGAAAGCATTCAGGCGCCCTCCACCTGCCAGTGATTGCGCCATTCCCTATCTTATTCACTACTCATACAACCCACATCTACCGATGTGGAAGCTGAACCCCATAGGGGCTCCCTATTGCCTCCAGCACTAGAGAGTAGACTGCTTGGTGTTCCCAAGGCACATTGTTGCCATCATTATTTGTTATTATTCACAGTAACGTGGTCTTGTGCACTGCTTTGGATCCCAGGTGTTTGTGCACCTGTGAGTCTTATGTCTTCCCTAAGCTCCTAAACTCCTGGCGGGCAGATCCTTGTTTTGTATCAGGCTGTCCCACTGTGCTGCACATGGAAAGCAGAGCAGTGTGTGAATGCACACACTCGTCATACACAGGCATTTACCAGCCGAAGCACCCTTGTCTGGGAGTAATCTTCCCCCAAAGCTCTGCAGGGAGTCAGCAAGTTTCAGCCCCAGCAACCTCAGGAACTCTCAGGGACTGTCTTAGCCTGCGGACAGCTCCCTCCCAACAACTCTTGTGTGAATCACTTATTCGGCCTGTGGCATCTGCCATCCTGTATATATTGTTATTTGTCCTTTCTGCATGTGTGTTGTTTTCCCAAGTGACTCTGAAGATCAGGAACTGGGGTAGTGTCCTTTTTTTCTTTTTTTATACTGAGCACTTCCATTATCTTGCACAGCATCAGTGCTAAGCCAGTATTGCTTATGATGGGGAGATGCCATTGGATTTTAACGTGTGCGGTTTGCCCTGAACGCACCTGGACACTCTCCAGGGTCCAGTTTTTCCAGCCTCGCATTGGAATAGGCTCTCCATCCTCTCCATCCTGCCCTCTCCCTCCCTTTCTGCCACCGTCCACCTCTGCCTCCTGCCCTTTCTCTCATCTGGCATTTCCCCAGGAGAAGGTAGAAGGTTTTGCTTGCAGAGGCCACATCTCAGGCTGCTGCTTAATTATTGATGACAGCCTGGCTCCATGGGGAGGGCATACTTCCAAGGGTCTGGAGCAAGGATGCTGGAAACAGCAGAGATATGAGCCTGCATTCATATGGGGTGACCCAAAGTGAAGGAGGCAGGGCACACCCGCCGGCTGGCTTCACTGGGTACTGTGGGTGGGAGCAAGTGGATTTGAAGCCCGTCACTACCAGGAGGATGATGAGGGAAGCCTCATTTAATGCCAAGATGTGACTTCCAAGATCCTCTGTCTCATGTATTAGAAAATGGGTTTTCTGTTGTGCCTGGAGCCCTGCTGGGCCAATTTGAGGAGTTTCCTGCTGCCCAAGGCTGAGCCCAGGGCTCCATCCTCATAACTCAGAGCATCTGAGCTGCCGGTCACAAGACACAAGACACAGAGGCTGACTGCCATGCTGTTTGGGATGGAATGGCATTTTGTGACATTGCCCTTGCACTCTATGAAAATCGACCCAGTTTTTACTTCTTTCTTTTAGTCACTTTCTGTTTCCTACTTCTTTCTCCTCCATCCTTATTCCTCTTGCACTTGTCATTTGTCTCATTCATTCTTTCGTTTTCTCATTCATTCAAAATATATGTGTTGACCCCCTGTTATGTACCAAATGCTGTGTGTTATTCACCAGGGGCATAACCTGCAGCTGTTCCTGCCTTCATGGAATCTTGTACTTAGAGAGACAGTACCCTGCAAATCACACACACACTTAGGTACATGCCATTGTGACAAGTAGTGAGAAGCAGAAGCATGGTAAGGTGGGACTGCTGAGCTGTTGAGCCGGGAATCCTGACCTCACATGCTAGAAGGATGTGGTTGTTTTAGAACTATGTCAATAAATTCTTTGACATTCTTCCTTTTAAGAAGTGGAGCCTAATTCTCTTTCCTTTGGAAGGAGAGTGACAGATTTAGTGATCTGCTTCTGACCAAGAGGGAAAAGCAGAAGTGATGGTGTGCCACTCTTGGAAACTAAGTCATCAAGTCCATATGGGTTCCATCTTGACTGCTCTGTTGATCTCTTTCCTTTTTGGATCACTTGCTCTGTAGTAAGAAACTGAGGCCTCAGCCAGCAGCCATATGAGGGTGTCATCTTGGAAGCAGATCCTGCAGCCCAGTCTGGCCTTCAGATGACCACCGCCCTGGCCAACAGGTTGACATTGGCCTCCTGAGAGGCCCTGAGCCAGAACCACCCAGCTAAACCACTCCTGAACTCTTGACCCACAGAGCTATGAGATAAGACATGCAGTATGTCTTAGGCTAATTTATTACATGGTAATAGATAATTAATACATAGTATGATGGAGATTCATTCTTTGATACCCTACTTATCTGAAAAATCTTTATTATACCCTCACTCTGGACTGATGCCTTGACTGTATATAGGATTCTATTCTATGTTGGAAATCCTCTTCTCCCAGAATTTTGAAAGCATGCATCCATTGTGTCCAGTGTGGGTGTTAACATGTCCACAGCCTTTCCTTCCCCACCCCTGACCCACAGAAATTGTGTGAGGTCATAGATGTTTGTTGTTTTAAGCCGCTAGATTTTGGGGTGACTTGTCACACAGCAGTAGATAATTAATACAGAGAGGCAGAGAGAAGATGGGGTTGATGGTGGGGACTTGCTCAAGGAAGTGAAAGTTACCCAGAACCCTGCAGGCACAGAAGGAATCGACCAGGGGAGGAGGAGGTTGGTTGGGGGGCAGGCCAAGGGCACAGGGGCACAGGAGCCCTGCTCCAGGAGGGAGTGTGGTGACATGCAGCTCATTTGCTGGAGTAGAGAAGGAGGGGCAGAGAGTGGCCAGCCATGAAACCCGGGACCTAGGGGGAGGACAGGGCACCAGGGCCTCTGGGACACAAAGCGCCCACTCTTCTGAGCGATGAGGAGCAGAGGTTGTATAGTCAGGAGAGCAGTGTTACCAGATTTTACCAAACTAGCAGAGTGACTGCCTGGGACCCAAGAGAAGAGGATCCCGTTGTGTGCTTGCTGCAGCCTGTCCATAACCAGTGCTACCGCCAGACCAGCCTTTGCAGCTCTTAAGATTACAAGATGCCTTTCAGCAGTAACCATCGGGAACCTTTTAAGAAAAAGGTGTTATTACTTACAAGACCTGGGAATTAGGTAGCACACTAGTGGCCACAAGTGGGGTCGTGGGGAGAGGGCGCGAACAGAGAATTAGCAAGAGTATGAGAGCCAGCACACTGGGCCTTGGGTTCTGCTTTTATTCTGCTTAGATCTGCCTTGGGTCTTGGGTCGAAGGTAGGGCCTTCGACCACAAAGGTAGGGCTTTGTGAATTCACTCCTTATTACCGGATTTAAATCCTGAGAGCGGGAATCTACAGTGTGGGGAGAGAAAGGCAAGTGGCCCAAATGGCCAGTCATCAACAGCAACCAAGATCTCTAAAACTGGAGGGTATTATGCTGAGTGAAGTAAGTCAATCGGAGAAGGACAAACATTATATGATCTCATTCATTTGGGGAATATAAATAATAGTGAAAGGGAATAGAAGGGAAGGGAGAAGAAATGGGTGGGAAATATCAGAAAGGGAGACAGAACATGAAGACTCCTAACTCTGGGAAATGAACTAGGGGTGGTAGAAGGGGAGGAGGGTGGGGGGTGGGGGTGACTGGGTGACAGGCACTGAGGGGGGCACTTGACAGGATGAGCACTGGGTGTTATTCTGTATGTTGGCAAATTGAACACCAATAAAAAATTAATTTATTATTAAAAAAAAAAAAGATCTCTAAAACAAAGGGGCCTCCGTGTGGGGAGGTGGCTTGGCTCTTCATCTTTTTGTGTGGCTGGCAATGTGTTTATTCCAGAGAGACATCTTTGAAGTGGATGCCTCCTTTGAAGTGTGTGTTTAGGCAATCAAAGCTTAAGTCATGCATTTGCATGACAAAAAGAGAAGAAAAATAACTGTCAGGCCTTACACTAAGTACAGATGGGTGCTGTGCTGGTCCTCATGGCCCCGGCTGTCTTTATGGGAGCTGGTCCACTCTACTCTGTTCTCCGAGGCAGGGCTGCCTCCCCTGAAGGAGGCCTTTGCCTGATTATGGGGGAATCTGTACTCCTGGATTGCACAGCTCTGCTGAGCATGAGCTTTCTGAATTTCCTCTTTCTAGGCAAGAGGAGGTGCCAGGACCCACTGAGAACAGCACACAGTGACTGTTCCCCGGTGTTACCGCCAGCGCTAAGGTGTAGTCTCATTTCCCCCAGGATGGCTGAGGGTGCTCTGGGGACAGAGCTGCGAATCCCAGGCACAGCCGGCTGCTAACAGCAACCCTGATCTTGCAAGCTGCTCATACCAGCTTGGAGGCAAGACTGTGGTCGCTCAGGCTTCCTTCCAGCCTCCAGACTCTGTCTTTTCCTGCACACCAGTCTGGGCTGCTCCCGTGGGGAAGGGGCTTGCAGCATGGGAAGCCGTGGAGGCTGGTTCGTGCCTGCAGAGCAGGACTGGGCAGCTCTGCTGGTCCCATGTGAAACTGCTGAGGTCCACCCTAAAGCTCCATCCCACAGAAGCAGAACTTGGTCTCTGCTGTTGTTCTTTCCCTTTCTGAGTGCCTTATCCTTTCATCCAGACAAAGCAATGTGCACAGCAAGTGACATTGTGTGTCCTACACCTGAAAACCCTGAAAATCGTGTGTCAACTCTACTTCAGTTTTTTTTTTAAAGATTTAAAGATTTTATGTATTTATTCATAAAAGACACACAGAGAGAGGCAGAGATAGGCAGAGGGAGAAGCAGGCTCCCTGCAAGGGGCTCAATGCAGGACTCTATCCCAGGTCCCCAGGATCACGCCCTGAGCCAAAGGCAGAGGCTCAGTCACTGAGCCACCCAGGCATCCCTTCATTTTTTTTTAAAAAGGTATTTTCCCCTTTCAAAGGAGAAATCTATTCCACTTAATCCTTTTCCTCCCTTACTCACCCATTCCTCTGTTCCACACAATGCATTCTGCATCACCTCCTATGTATTAAAGAAAAATCTGTGCAGTCCAAAGGTCACGAATATAGAGCCTCAGTAGGCCAGACAGCTCCTGCAAACAGTGCGAGCTGGCTGGTGAAAGGCAATAGTGAGGTGTGAGTGGGGTGTGGGCCCTGCGGCTAGCAGGAGGATGCTTGCCCAGCTATGGGGCTTTATAAAATGTGCCTTCTGTGTGGCCTGCCTCTGGTCCCTGTTCGGCTGGCACCCTGGGAATCTGTGACCTTGCCCCTGGTCCTTAACCACCTCCTCTCCCCACAGCCTTTTGTCTGGAGGTCTTACCAGAAGCCCACACTTTGTCCCCAGAACCACCAGATCTCAGCCATGCCCCACAGGAACCTCCACTGACTCACCAGAGCCACAGGGTGTGAGGCGGGGCTGGACACCTTGGGGATGAATTTAAGTCCCCCAGTAATTTTCTCCCAGAGCTCCGTGTGTATTCTGGTTCCTCCTACATCCCCCAGCCAGGAGTTCTCAGGGCCCTGTTGTTTTAACGTTGCCTTGGCATGTCTGGTGCTGAGCACAGTGCCCTTTGCAGAGGGATGGCATGTTTGGGACATGTGGCACACCCTGGATGGTGTTTCTGCCCTTACTGATTTGCAGCGGGGCGTGAGGAGGGGGTGAGGAGGGTCTGCCACCACCACGGGCTGGAGCAGGTGACTCAGTGGAGGGAGATCTTTGACTGAGATGCCCATAGCGTCCCCGACACCACCTGCTGCCTTACCAGGTGTGTCTGGGCCCAAGAGGGAATCACGGCAAGTCCACCAGCGGTGCATTGTGTGGTTTGGTGATAGGTGATGCGGGACTCTGGGACCCATGGGCTTGGGTTCGAACCCTGAGCCTGTCACCTCCGACCATGTGACTTTGTACATGTTAAGGCCTGAAATTCTAGATGCTACCCTGAACTCTCTGAGTCTCAGAGGGCTCCAGAGTTCTAGCCATGAGCTCCCTGCTCCTGTTAGGCTCCTCACCCGGCGGGGTGGGCTGCCCTCCCAGGCTGTCCAGCTGCACGTTCACACAGGCCACTCACATCTGCCATCAGCCTCAAGAGCCACTTCACCCTCTCATCATTATGTACCTGCCTCCTGCCGCCCCTTCTGGTTCACTCTGTACCTGAATACAACCCCCAAGTGGCCCTTTGTGGCGTGTGGTGTCCCCCTCCACTGGCTGTGCGTATATGTGATTGATGAACTGCTGCAAATCTCACCTGAATAGTGGCCGGTGTCCTGTGTCTGGTCATCTCATACTATGCAGGGTGGGGAACCCCGCCTCATTACCAGGTGAAGAGAGGGGTGGTCAGAGCAATCTGACCTCTCTGTGCCTCAGTTTTCTTCTCTGTAAAAGGACAGGTTATCGTAGTTCCTCCATCCTAGGGTTGCCATGAGCATTAAATGGAATTAATGACCTGTAAAGCACCTGAAACAGTGCCTAGAACACAGGAAACACTGCGTTTGCTATGGGATTTGATATTATTGACCTCAGATGTGGTGGTTCTCAAACTTGGGACTGCATCAGGATGACCCAGAGGGCTTTGTGGCACCCCACTCCTGGAATATCTCGTTCAGTAGGTCTGGGTTGGGGCCCCAAAATGGGTACTTCTAACAAGCTACTATAATGTTGATGCTGCTGATCTGGGAGCCTCACTTTGAGAACCACTAGGTTCATGGAAAGATCCACCAATCGAGGGAGCCAGACTTGTCCTTGACTTGGCTACGTGACTACGTGGACTTGATCTAGCTGGTTTGCGTTTAAGCTTCCCTTCCACCTTCTGTTCAGTGTCCTGCTAAAAATAAGTGAAAATGTGATACAAATCCCAGAAATCCGTCACTTCCTGTGAAAGAGGGCTTTTCTTCTTGTGATCTCACTCCTTGGAAATGCAGTTTCGGGTCTCTCCACGGAGTAAAGAACATGCTGGCCAGGGAACACGTGCCACCACCTGCTGTCTCCGTTCCTGCACATTGTGGTTCTATTCTGGAGGGAGTGCTGCCTACTTCCATGCCAAGTTCTGTTTGTTCAGATCACTTGGAGTGTGTATTCTGGATGTTTGTTTGTTGGAGCTTGACCACGGGCCACCAGGATGGAGTCTTTTTCACAGTCCAAAAACCTCTGGGTTGGGGGGCACCAGGATGGCTCAGTCTGTTAAGCATCTGCCTTCATCTCAGGTCATGATCTCAGGGTCCTGAGATTTGAGCCCTGCGTCAGCTCCCTGTTCAGTGGGGAGCCTGCTTTTCCTTCTGCCCTCTGCACCCCACCCCCACCACCACTTGTGCATGCTTACTCGCTTGCTCTCTCAGATAAATAAAATCTTTAAAAAAAAAGAAAAAAGAAAAAGAAAAAGAAAACCTCTGGGAGTAGCCCAGCCTAGAGTCCTGGATGTACCAGTCTGCTCTCCTGGGGGTGCAGGAAATGTTGACGCTACCTGGTGCTTAGTGCCCTAGTCTACAAGAAAGAGGAAAATAAACAGATACTCGTCCCCAGTTCGTAATTGCCAACTCCCCATTGTGTAGCCATAGGTAAGTCGGCTTCCTTGCATATAGTACAACCACTTTACGTTGTTAAGTCCTAGGCAAGGAATAGATTTGTTTTATCATAGCAGCCTGATTTCCCCCAGCTTAATCTTTTGTCCTCTGGGGGATGTCTGAAACCAAACTAAAGTCGGATTCCAAAAAAATAAAAAATAAAAAAAATAAAATCAGATTTCTCTGCACAAGCACCTCTGTTTGTCAGACCAGACATGGAAAGTGAAGCTTGGGCATGTTCATCAGTGATTTATTCAATATGATGGGAGGCCCATACCTGTCAACAGATTTCTCCTCCTTCTCCAATAATGCTTGACTACTGGGCCTGGGCTTCTGGATGTCCCTGCCTTCACACTGCCCCAGAGAATGAGGTTCCATAGATTCCCAAGTAAGGGAAAATGTTCTTTTTTATACCTAACTCAGATACTTGCTTGAGAGAAAGGGTGATTTTTACTTGGGTTGCTGTTGTAGACCATGCCTCTAGGCTACCTGGTGTCTGCCACATGTGGGTAACCGGTAGGCGTTTGCTCAAGTGAGCGAAAGGGTGGAATCGGAGTGCTAGCCATTGTCTTCTCCGCAATAGGCCTGCTTCTGGGGAGGTTCTCACCTTGGTGACCCTGGACCTGCTTCCACATCCAGTCACAAAACCATTCTTCATCTCACACACCCTTTGCCCCGACAAATTCTTCTTTGACGTGAGTTTCAGTGTGGCCAATCCTGTATCCTGTATTGTTCTCTATGGTCCCGTGGCCTGTGTGCAAAGTTAATGACAAATATAGAGAGATTGTATGGTGTGGATGGGGTATAATGTTGCTCTGCTTGCAAAGTCTTTGTCTCTGTCGGTGACCAGGAGAAAAATGGAACACTGACCTCAGAACTTGACACTTGGTCATGCAAAGATAATGCCATCAGGATAGACATGAGAAAACAGGCCAGGGTGAGACAGCTGGCTTTGTCACTGACCTTGTCACCTGGGGTCCCATTTCAGTTGCATGGTCTACGGTGGCTGCCTCATTTCACTCCAGGCATGACCTACCTGCCCTCTGCACCTAGCCTTCCCACAGCATCCTGTCCCAGTGCTTGGGATTGGGGTCTCTGCCCTTGGTGTCATCAGCGGCTTCTGCTCAGGTGGGGGCAGATTACCTCTTCAATACACACTCCTGACAGATGTCCTCTCCATCAGCTTTTAGAAGTGGCCATTGTTTGGCTATTTTGTAATGATAAGCCCTCCTGTGTCTGAAAGTTATGTGTGTCTCATTCTTATACTCCCTTTTCTGGGGCCAGGTTATTGAACATGCTACTGAAAAAAAGTGGGACTTCAGAAAGCAATACAGCAAAAAGAGTTGTAAAATTGAAGGATAGAAAGCATAAACTGGAGCTGCTAACCGGTTGTGTGAGGTAGTCAACTTCCTTGACTTTGTTCTTTTCCTTTCTATATAAAAGAAAATGGATAGGGGCACCTGGCGAGCTTAGTTGTTGGAACATGTGACTCTTGATCTCGGGGTTGTCAGTTCGAGCCCCATGCTGGGTGTAGAGATTACTTAAAAATAAAATCTTAAAAAAAAAAAAGAAATGAAAGAATAAAGAAAATGGATGAATACTAGCTATCATCAGAAACTCGCCAGATGCTAATACGGTATCATTCTCAGACCAGAAAGTTACTAGAGAAAACTATTAACCACAGAAACAGGGAAAGGATGGATTCAGCCAGAAGTAATGGCAGAGAGCTATCAGGAGGGCCTGCTGCAGAATGGATGCTAAGAAGGGGCTAGGTCAAGACAATTCTGATCAAAGGATCCAGAAGGTATGGAGGAAACAACTTGGGGTGCTAGTTGTGGTCTAACCACTGGGGGAAGCACCTCCGTTTCCCAGGCTCAGAGGATGCAGTTAGAGGTGACTTGATTTGCAAAATGCTGGGGAAACAATGATTTGTAAATTAAAGGCCATTCGAACTGTGCTAAGTGTTAGGGATACAGCAGTTAGTAAAACATGCTGTCCCTGCCCTAATGGAGATTTATAGTCCAGTGGCAGGATGGGGGTGGGGGGTGGATGCTAATTAAAGAATCATACAAATAAATGTGAATCTTCAACCCTGATAGAAGTAAAACAGAGAGGTGCATGGTGCCATGAGAACACATAATGGCAGAACTGGCCCAGAGAAGGGATCCAGGGAAGGAGAAGAATCAACTGGCATAGGCAGTGCACCCCAGGAGGGGAACAATGTGTGAGGGATGAGGGGCATGGTGACTTTGGTTTGGGCAGAAATATGGCCATGGAGTTGTGTTTAGCTGGATAGAGTTGGATTCTCTCCATACTTGATTTTTCCCGCTTTAAAATTACCTTTTGGGCAACCCGGGTGGCTCAGCGGTTTAGCGCTGCCTTCGGCCCAGGGCATGATCCTGGAGACCTGGGATCGAGTCCCATGTCGAGCTCCCTGCATGGAGCCTGCTTCTCCCTCTGCCTGTGTCTCTGCCTTTCTCTCCCTCTGTGTCTCTCATGAATAAATAAATAAATACAATCTAAATAAGTAAGTAAGTAAATAAATAAATAAATAAATAAATAAGTTTACCTTTTGCCCCAAGAGTCAACAGATATTATTAGCTGAGTGTATGATAGTCTGATTAGTTAGAAGAAAGCCACTGTAGAACCCCAATATTTCAACATAAAAGAGGAGAATTTCCTTGAAACTTTGGATGGATACAGCAAAAGCAACAAATTGTGAATGCTGAAGGTGTGCTATTTCAGAGTTTCTTGAGGCATATTTGTCTCAATAAGCTAGTACCAGGTCCTCTGGCACTCTGTCTTAAACAGAGAGAGGCTGTCTCTAGGACCCTGGTCTATAGCATCCCTCACTGCTCCCAGCGTCTCCATCCCTTAATCTCATCCATTCAGAGGGACATCCCGCCTCCTACCCATACGGAGGGTCTAAGGCAGATCAAGACATGGCTATGCTTGCTCATTGAGGAATATCCTGGGTGTGTTCTAATCTGGAAAAACAACACCCCAGCGTTCATCCTGGAATCTTCTGTTCTTGTCACCAATTGAACATTTTGAGGCATAGGGAAGGGGGCTTATTTTGGTATCTAGGACTACTTTCCTATCTTGTTGAAAAGGCAAGAAGTGATGTATAAAATAAGACGCATATGTGGGAGGATGTATGGAGCATTTGCCTTTGAAATTGGGTTATTTACAGTAAGACAGGAAGACAAATGTAAAAATTCCCCTGGCACAGGCTGTAGGTTAATTGTCTGGAGGAGCCAGGATCAAAGGCATCTGTAGTTACAGTATTAACTAAGAATAGAACTTTCCATTGGCTGTCCTGGCACTCTCAGAGTCTTTCCTGAAGCTCCCATATGTTTGTAGATGGGGTAGGGTGATGTTTCCATCAGATCCCAGCAGGATGCCCTGACTCCTGGTTTCCCACCCAGTAAATTGCTAGGATCAAGTTTAAGCCCTCAGCATGTATTGAGGGTGTTTTCAACCTCCCTATACATTTCTTTTTTTAAAAAAAATAGTTTATTTATTTGCTTGAGAGGGAAACAGAGGGAGAGGACAGGGGGAGAAGCAGACTCCCTGCTGAGTGGGGAGCCCAACGCAGGGCTCGATCCCAGGACCCTGAAATCATGACTTGAGCTGAAGGCAGATGCTTAACCGACTGATCCACCCAGGCACCCCATCCTCTCTGTATGTTGCTGGTAATTATGACCCATGGATGAAGGCAAGAATTTCATCCCAAGAGGTAAAGAAAATGAATATTCGGTAGTCTGAAGAGTAGACTTTGGTCAATCCAAATGTTCTTTGGAGCATAAAAGATCATTTCCAGCCAAGCTAATATATTTTCCTGGTTCAAGATGTTTTTCATCCCTAGATGTGAAATGCATTTAGCATCTCTGAGTGACAAGACCAGACCTGGAAGATTCAGATACATACATGACTTACTCTGGAAGCTCTTCCAATTCAATGGGGAGCAGAAGGAAAACACGTGGGACAAAGAAAGCCATTTGCCCAGCACTCCTGTATGTGGCCTCTCAGCTCTTGTCCTCCCTCCCAGCAGAGCCCTGAATCCTCCACTGAAGTCCTTCCACCTCCAGCCTGGTCTCCTCTTCAGAGCTGGAGGAGCCCAAATACCACCGGCTTGGTGCCTCAACACACCTGTGAGCTTTCCCGCCATCTTTCCTCGGTTCTCTCTCAAGTGTTGTCAGTTCCTCTCTTGCCACATCCATTCCCCTTGTAGGGCTTCTTCCCATCAGCCCACAAACATCTCTTCTAGCCTTAGAGGACAGAGGGAGGGAGGGAGAGAAGACAGAAGGAAGGTGGAGGGAAGAAAGAAAGAAGGGGAAGAAAGGAGGGGGTGGTTATCTTTGGAAATAATTGCTCCTCAAGCTCTACTCCTCTTTCCTTGCTTCTTCTCACCTCCAGACTTTGCCAAAGGAGCTCAACACCCTAGAAAATGCTCGTTCCAACTCTACGCCCTGTGTTGACATTCTGGTGACAAGCCCTCTCTCTTGGGCTTTTTTGCTTTGCCTTGTTTGTCTTCTGAGCACCTCTGAAGTGCTTCACTCATACCTCCTTGGCTTTTACTCGCTTGCTACCCAGAGTTGCCCCCGCAACCCCTGCCCCCCGCAGCCTCCTATTCCCACCCCATCTGTTCTCACATTGGACTCACCCGGCAATCATGAGGCAGCCCTGCCCTGGCTCCTGAAAGATCCAGAGTTCTGTAGGGCCTTTCTCCACTGGCCGAGGTGGGGCCAGGGAGGCACTGTGCCTGCCTAGGGTTTTTTTTGGAAAGTTACACTCATGACTGTTTTTTCTGCTCCTTGTTCTTCAATCCATCACATTCTGATTTGGCCATTTATTGTCTCTGACAGCTCCCTCTCCCCTTCCCTTTTCAGATTGTCTTCTGCCTGCCTTTTAGAAGTTCATGTTCCATTTGATCACATCTATAATTCTCTGGATTTATTGTCTCGTCCTGGGCATTTTTATCTGCCACCACGGTTTCAGACCCTCTGTAGGTTGATAACCCCCAAATCAATATCTATCGTTCAAACTTGTGTCTCCTGCTCCAGGTCATATTGCTCATTGCCTTCCAGCCACGTGGCTGGGGCAGATTCATCCGAATGTTCTATGTGTTAAAACCTTGAGCCTACATCACTTGCCATAAGCTCAATTTCTGTTAGTATCCAAACACTTCATTTCCTCAAGAAAGAAGCATGTTGTCCTTGATCTGTTTTCTCTCATGCATAATATCTAGTTGATATTCAGATCCTCTCAATGACACCTTATCATTGCCTATGAAGTGCATCTCCTACCTTCCATCCGTTCAGCCTCAGCCTGCCTTCAGTTAAAATCAGTGGAGTACATGTTTAGTGGATCCCACTCTGTGCCTTGCTACCAAAGGCTTGTTATCCCTGTAGTTCAAGGAGAGGAAGGATTCCCTCAGGTGGATTATTTCAAACCAGTGTTACCTGTGGAGGCGAGTGTGCTCATGGGAGAAGGGCACAGAAGAGGGGTGTGGTGGTAGGCCAGAGCCGGTTCCCTGGAAGTGGGGACATCTGTGCTGAGTCTAGAGGGGGATGAAAAGTGGATCCGAAAGAGAGCATCCCGTGGGGGGTGATGAACAGCAAGTGCCACCGGCCAGATGTAAGGCAGCTCTGGCTTCCACTGTGGCCACAGGCAGTTAGGACTCCCTGAGGAATGACGTCAGAGGGAAGGTAAGGCCAGAGGGGCAGGCTATGCCCAGCTCCAGAGGGTGTCCTATGCCATGCATGGGAGTGGGGGCTTTTGCGTGGATGCAGCAGGAGCCGCTGCACCAGTGTGCCCTTCACGCAGGCACTTAAGCAGCATCGTGGGGACAAACTGGCTGTCTGAAAGGAGGCTGGGAAGCTATGGCAACAATTCAGACAGAAGTTAAATAGCTCCAGTGTTACTTAGGATGCTGGCTGTGGAGCTGCCACAGGCCCTGAAATGCAGTGACTAGTGTCAGAGAGGAGTGTGTTTGTGTCTTGGTAGTTTATATACTTGATTGCAGTTACCAGGTAGGCTAGAAATAAAGTCTCTGGCTTGATAGCCCCATGCTCAGTTAACCTCTGCTCCCGGGGAAGGAGAGGAGGTTGGGTGGAGGGGCAATGGACTGGCTCCCCTAGTCATGCCATTAGGGGCATCTGCTGGGGAGACTCAGCATGCACAGGGCTTGGCAGTCAATGGCCACAGGAAGCAGGAGAGAGGGCATCCCTGAAAATGACGCCTGTCCTGCTTGAGCAATCAGGTGTTGCCCTCAGGAGAGGCAGGAAACACAGGACAAGAGGGAGCACAGAGGAAAGACCAAGCATTCTAGTTGGGATTGTTCACTCTGAGTTTCCAGTTGGTCCTTGGTGGAGGCATCCAGCTCTTGAACTTAATAAGCCGGCCTCGAGCCAACCAGGCGGGAGCCCAGTACCCTGCTGAGAGCATGGGCCAAGGTGACAAGTGTGGGATAGAGAGAAAGAAATTGAGGGAATCTGCTAGAGAAACGACAAATGCTGATCTAATATAGGAGGAGAGAAAGAAAGAGCAGTCACCGTCTACGTGAAGGGATGAACCCGCGGAGTCCAGGGGTTGTTCGAACAGGCTCCTGTGCCCTTGGGGCCTCAGTGCAGGGCAGGGGGGAGATGTGCAATGAACACCCACCCAGCAAATATTGCCCCTCTCATCCTGGCTGTCAGTTCTTAGATCAAAATTGAGGGGTTCTTGCTGGGCCTCTCAGAAAAGCTGTATGTCCCCTTGACGGTTATGCCCAGCTCAGGGATGTGAAAGGCAGCCCCCGACCAGGGAGGGCAGCCCAGGCACTGACAGCAGGTCTTGCCTGGAAGATATTTTCTGGAGAAGGCCCAGTTGGTGGAGCATTCACTCTAGCAAAATCAGTTTCTTCTCATTTCTTTCTCTGAACAGGGCTGGCCCACTCAGAGCTCTTCCTCTCTTTTGCTTTTTTTTTTTTTTTTTTTTTCTAGAGTCCACAAACTGGATCGAAACAAAGAAATTAGGGTTTAGGGGCTCCTAGGTGGCTCAGTCTGTTAAGCGTCTGCCTTCTGCTCAGGTCATGATCCCAGGGTCTTGGGATCAAGCCCCACGCTAGGCTCTTTGCTAAGGGGGGAACCTGCTTCTCCCTCTCCCTCTACCACTCCCCCTGCTTGTGCTTGTTGTCTCTGTCACATAAATAAATAAAATCTTAAAAAAAAAAAAAAAAAAAAAGAAAAGACAGAAATTGGGCAGCCTGGGTGGCTCAGCGGTTTAGCACCACCTTCAGCCCAGGGCCTGATCCTGGAGAACTGGGATTGAGTCCAACGTCAGGCTCCCTGCATGGAGCCTGCTTCTCCCTCTGCCTGTGTCTCTGCCTCTGTGTGTGTGTGTGTGTGTGTGTGTGTGTGTGTGTCTCATGAATAAATAAATAAAATCTAAAAAAAAAAAAAAAAGAAAAAATAGAAATTAGGGTTTAGCCCTCCTTCACCTTGACACTTGGTAGGCCTGGGGGGCACAGACCAGCAGGCTAGTCACTGCTCAATCGCCATGAGAAAGAGGTCCATGCTGACCTTGCACTTGGGCCCAGGGCCTTTGGGAACAGAATCCCCTGATGCCACACACTCCAAGAAGAGGTGTGGGCCATAAGTAGTTGTACCTCCTGGGCTCCCTGGACTCCTTGTCTTCTTGGGAGGGGAGCAGCTGTAGGACACCCTAGGAGGGGCGGTCTTATGTGCAGGCCCGAGAGCCGGCTTGATGGCCCTGGTCTACAGGCAAATCCAGGTTTGGATGCTCCTCACCGTGGATCATGTGTGCTGCTGGGACATGCTCGGGGGACCACACATTTCAGCAGCAATGAGGCAACTGAAAGTACAGACCGGAGGTGTGAATCTGCCCTTGAACCCAAGATGTTGCCATGACAGTGTCAAGTTGGGGAGGGCAGGGGGGTGTTCTTTCCCAGCAGCTGCAGTGCATGCAGTGAAGGGGTGTTACGGTCAGATGAACCATCTCCTTAGTGCTTGTGATGGAGACGTAGAAGGGAGCCCAGAACTCCTTAAACTCTTAACTCCTTTTTTAAAAAAGATTTTATTTATTTATTTATCTGACAGAGAGATAGAGTGAGCACAAGCAGGGGGAGTGGCAGGCAGAGGGAGAGGGAAAAGTAGACTCCTGGCTGAGCAGGGAGCTCCATGCGGGGCTCAATCCAAGGGTCCCAAGATCATGACCTGAGCCGAAGGCAGACCTTAAAGACTGAGCCACCCAGGCGCCCCTCTTAAATACCTCTATGTCCCAGGATTTGGTGGGGGTCTCATTAGGCCAATCACCGCCCCCCACAAGTGCCTTCTAAAGGCTAGCCTGCCAACTGGAGAAATGAAATAGTTGGACACTAAGCGAACACCTGTCTTTCATTCCGAGAGCCTAGTATCATTCATTCCTCGCCCCAGAAAATGGGTGTTTATGCAGCTCAGCAAGGTTGTGATAATGCGTCTTTCATTGTGAGTGCCGCTGGATAATAGGAAATTAAGGGTAAAACCCTCCATGTTCCAAGAGCGAGATTAGAAAAATCCAGAAGCATGTGGATTTGACCTATAAGAACATGAGTCTCTGCTCAATTCTAAGAGATTTGGTTATCCGCTTCCTAAACCTTTATCAGATGAGGAAAAAACAAAAACAAAACAAAAAAAAAAAACGGAAACATGAAAGGGGAAGGTCCTGCTCAATGTGAATCTCCTGGCATCTGTGAGATTAGGAAAGCAGATGCCCTAATGACGACAAACAGGACATAAAATCAATGACATGTGTCATTCATGCGGATGCCACCTCAATAAACAGGCCAGCTGGAGGTGGCTCTAATGAGGGACCTGACGTCCCCTCCTACCTCCAGATGTCTGAGGCCATCATGTTTCATGTTCTCACACAGTAAGGGACGTCCCCAGGATGATTCTGAGTCATCAAGGCAGAAATTAAATTTAATTAAGGATGTGGGGAAATGAGGATCGCCTTTGAGAAAAGCCTCTGTCAACATAAAGGACAGTACCAGTGCTTAAGGGTGGATGCTGGGCTAGAGGAAAAACCACGTTCATTAGGCTGTCTGG
This sequence comes from Canis lupus baileyi, assembly GCF_048164855.1. NCBI lineage: Eukaryota > Metazoa > Chordata > Mammalia > Carnivora > Canidae > Canis > Canis lupus. Next base: position 53,830,930 of record NC_132853.1, on the reverse strand, counting down.
CTCCCCCGTGGTTCAGAGTCACAGTTTCTCTCCATCATGGCATGGGCACTGAGCACTGGCCGGGGCCGGCTGGGGTGGGGGGTGCAGAGGTGGCCCCCCATAGCGGGGTGTCCCTGGAGGCTGAGACTGAGGCCGGCAAATCAGACCCCGTGTCCCACCGTGTCTGCAGAGCCAGGTGTACTTAGCCAGGTTCCAAGGCCTGTCTAAGCCTCGCCGTCTTCTCCGAGCAAAGTGCTTCTGACACCATCTCCCTCGTCAGGTGAATGAGAAAATGCATCTAAAGCACAGAGCCTGTCCCAGAAATTTCCATTACTATTTGTCCTCTTTTCCTAGGGCTGCCGAACCAGGTGGCTTAAAAGAACCGAACTTTCCTCTTCCCACAGTTCTGTAGCCAGGACCTGAAATCAAGGTGTGGGTGGGCCCACACTCCTCCCAGAGGCTCTGGGGGTGATCCTTCCGTGGTTCTCCTGGCCTTGGTGGCTGCTGGCAGTCTTTGCCCCATAAGACGCAACACTGCTGTCTCTGCCTGGGTTCACATGGCTTCTCTGTGTCTGGGAGTCTCCTCTTCTTACAAAGACATCAGCTGTTGTCCTACCCTACCCCTCAGCAGCCTCACCTTGACTAATTACCTCTGCAAAGACTCTGTTCCCAAAGCCACATTCTGAGGCTCGGGGGTAGATGTGAATTTTGGGGCGGGTAGGACCACTGTTCACCCCAATATAGTATTCCCTGGTGTGGTTTACTATTTTCTGAGAGGGTCCTGTCAAATATCAAACTCGTTTCCCCACTCCACCCCAATTCCCATCATCCCACAGGCCACGGAGGACCTGAAGCCTGTTGTTAGAAAGTCCTTCATTTGGCTTAGAGCTTCGTCTCTTATTAAAGTGCACATGGGGGCACCTGGGTGGCTCAGTGGTTGAGTGTCTGTCTTTGGCTCAAGGTGTGATCCCAGGGTCCTGGGATCGAGTCCCACATCGGGTTCCCTGCAGGGAACCTGCTTCTTGCTCTGCCTGTGTTTCTGCCTCTCTCTGTGTCTCTCATGAATAAATAAATAAAATCTTAAAAAAAATAAAGTGCACACGGATCAATGAGGATGTTGTTCCTGTTGTTTTAAGTCTTTTCAAATACCAAAGCCCAAGTATGGGTGTGCTCATTCAGGCCTCATCCCAAGTATTACCAATAATGCAGTTCACAAAGCAGATCCCTATCACCTTAGCCCATCCTCCCAGCTTCCTAGAGACGGAGGCAGATCCCATATGATAGATGAGAAAGATCACGTACTGTGAACCGTGACAGTCGACTGCAGAGCGAGGGCCAGAGACTGCTGGAATTCCAGCATGTGGTGACCAGGTGAGAGGTGGGATCCTTGCTTTACCAGAGAAGCCGTTACCGTGAGCTGGTGACTTTGCTTCTCTGAACCACTGTTATTTCCCCTGTAGAATGGGATGGATCGCATCTTCTTGGAAATGCTGCTGTGAGAATTAGATTCGACATGTGTGTGTAGTATTGCAAATTGCCCAGTGAGTGCTAGCTTCTCTCTCCATCTAACGGTTATATTATCAGCACCTGGTCTTCCAGTTTTGCTTACTGCCTGCCTTGCATGGTCCCAGGAGGGTTTGCATTTGGGAAGTAGAAAGTGTGCTGGCTAGGGTGTGTGGGAGGGGGATGGACACAATGGTCGTGGGGCCCCCCCCCCAGGATCCTGGCAGCTTTCTGGGGGAGGTGCCAAGTGGACTTCCTGGAGGGGGTGACTCCACTGCCATCTGGCATTTGCAAACGCATGTCCTGGTCCTGCTGTTTGTAATCACATCTCCCCCAAGCAGGGGAGCTTGCCCATCTGTATTTCCTAATTCTTCCCAGACCAGCCTGATCCAAGGAGATGTAACATGTGGCTGCTCTGTGGGATCTGCCTGGAAAAGAGGGTTTCATAAATAACTTAGAGCCACAGGGTACCTCAGGAAGGGGCTGGCAGAGGAGTTCTGTGTGAATATCTATGGTCGTTCAGAAATAAGCGTGGATCCAACATAGGCGAGCACCAAGCTCTCTGCAGCAGAAGAGCGAGAGTGAAAAATCTCATCCCTGATTTTTAGCCCAGCTCTGCAATGGGTTTTCCCATCACTGGACTCCAGAGAAGCATGTCAGGTTGGTCCTTCAAGTCAGACCAGAAGTGCCTTGAAGCAGAGTCCGGCCTTGAGCTCAGGGTGGGGTGGTTCCTGTGTGTTGAGGCTTGAGGGTCACCCATTGAAATGAGCTGGTACCTTATAGCCCAACTCCCTGCAGCTTTCCCCAGGCAATGCTCCATCTGATTGGTACAGTGCCCCTGCGATCATCTTGCAGGATGTAATTCTTCACATAAAATCGATTCCCAGAGGTTTCCATTTGGGTGTAGATCTTCCTGCTGCATTGGGTGGATATAAGCTCAGAGAGCTCATCTTTTACCTTGTCTGGCTGTGCCCTGGACCTGGTTCTAGGTAGTACTAGAATCAACCTGACATACTTGTGACAAATGCAGCTTCCCTGTCCCTTCCATGTCCCTTCACAGAGCCCAGATGTGTATTTTTGAGGAGAGTCACGGATGAGTCAGATTCAGCCCATCCAGGGACCAGCCAGTGGACCGCTCCTTAGAATGGTGGCCACTGGGTTGCTCCTCCCTGCCCAAAACTGGACTGCAAGGGGCCAGGATCTTGAGAGGACCTCCAGGCTTAGAGCCGTAGAAGCTCTTATACAGACAAAGCCACTGCTTGGTGTGAACTCCACAGTGGAGGGTCTCAGGGCTGGAAGTGGGTCTGTTTAAAGTGAATGGAGGAAAGAAAAGAGTATGACAGCAGGAGAAATGAGTACACGCAGCATCAGCTGGAGCTGGGTTTTGTTTTGATCCTTTTTTTGTGATGTGTAGCCAGGCACCATTACTCCTTTGACAATGAGTGCCTGAAAGTTAGACAGGCATGAATGGAAAGATGAATGAAACAAAACAGAGGGGAGACATCTCATGCCTGAACCTTGTGGAGAGAGAAAGAAGGGAGAAGAGAGTAAGAAGGAAGTATTCCGAGCTCCAAGTCACCCTGGGCTCATGGGATGAACCCCCTGACCTTGGCTTAGAAGGAAGAATAAAGCGATCTAGCGTCAATGGCAAATGCCAACAGCTAGATCCAGACAGCTGGGGGATGTTCGAGCCAGGAACCACTATTTCCTTTTCAAAGAAGCTTTTTAATTGTTTTAAATAACGAATGGGACACCTGAAATGGCTCCTCATTTGTCAGGAGAGTCAATGGGGTCACTGCCTGGCTGATTGGATTCTTGAGGCCAGCTGACATACCCAATTAATACAAGGTTGGGAGATCCCCACTTCCCCGGGCATGAGTTCAGTTTAGTTTACCTTTATTTAGTAAAAAGCAGTCATTGCAAGGTCTTAGGTTCTCCCAGAGAGATGTAGCCTTGGCCAATTTAATTACATGCTGCTCTGGAGATACTGTTTTGCAAACCGAAGAGCTCTAACGGAAGACCTTTTATCTGGTTGCTTGGAAACTTGTGCTTTTACTACCTAAAGTATCACCAGGCCCTTCTGGGGAGGCAAGGCAAGCTGCCACAAGCCCTCCTAAGTCATAAATTTCTCAGGAGCCAGGCATAAACGATGCAGCAAGACGATGGAGATTTGGGTGGTAATTGTCCCATTCCAGACAACTTCAGACCGTACAAGGAACGTGGGCCTGTCCAGTCCCCACTTCTGGCTCCAGCCATCTGTTACACAAGCGCACCCTTGTTTGTTTGCATTCCATGGACCAAGTCACCATTCCGTGTGTGAGGATGGCTGCTCCAGAGCAGAAAACCAGAAATCAGGAGCGACTCTGTGACCTTCTGCAACCAAAGGGACACAAAGGCCCAGAGTGCTTAGTCGGGACCCTATGCATCTTTGGCTACAAAGTTAGTCCTCACTGCTGGCCTTATTAACACTATCCCTTGCTCTTTGGCTTATCAATCACACATCCAGGCTGATAAGAAATACAGATGATTCCCAAGCCAGGCTCCACTATGGGCCAGTCTGCTCCTACTGGTTCAGAAGCTGGGGGGGAAGGTCAGTGCTTTGGCCTGCAGCCCCCAGCCCTCCTTGAAGTGTCTATTTAGTTGATGGTGAGGCCTGAAAATGTTTCTGGGTCTACCAGTCAGCGATGGTAAAATCGTACAGGTCCTATTCTAGTGGCCTTGGAGGTGCTCACAAGCTATAGTCAGCCTGGCACAAGGTCACAGCCTGTGCTTTTGGCCACACTGCAGAGGACGCCACACCATGATATCCCGTGAATGTGTGTCTCAGCTCGTCTAGAGAAGATGACATTTCAAAGCAGAAAACTGAGCTAGGGCTAAAGCATGCCTCTCCTCACATGAATTCCAGAATAATCTGATTGTGCCAAGACATAGCTTCTGCTGACTTTTTCGATCCGAGAATATCTGTGCATGTCTCCTCCATCTTCCCCTTTTTCTAGGCTCTTTTCATCATTCCTTCTGTTCATTTCGCTCCTTTGCTTCATTCATTCATTCATTCACCTGCCATGAGCCAAGCCCTATGCTGTGGGCAGCAGGTCTGTAGCATGGGTAGCAAAACAGAAGTCACCTTCTCTTTCTGTCTCTCCCCCTAGCTGAGCCCTGCCAAGTGGGGACTGGGTTGCCTTATGCAGCGTCTCACTCCGCCAGCACCACAGATAGCATTTTGTCAAGCAGGATCAGCCATTCTGCCCCTGAGTTTTGAACACTCACTGTGCAGTTTCCAGAGCTGCAGAGATGTAGAAGATGCCCCAAGCATGGTGCCCAAACCCAAGTCGCCTAGAGTAGGTGTTAAAAATTAGAGAAAAATAAAAGGAGAAGGTATATGTCATTGTGCTAAGCCTGGGCATATTGGTGGGTGGGATAGTCCCAGAAGGTCTTTAAAAGAAAAAGAAAAAGATTTTATTTATTGATTTACTTATTTGAGAGAGAGAGAGAGAGAGAAGTTGAGCAAGGGGAGGCCCAGGGAGAGAGGGAGAGAAAAAAGTCTCAAGCAGACTCCTACCTGAGTGTAGAGCCTGATGAGGGGCTCAAACCCATGACCCTGAGATCATGACCCATGCTGGAACCAAGAG